>NC_092667.1:7606522-7915689 GCF_032118995.1 Asterias amurensis | reverse complement strand
TTTCCTGCCCGGGGAATAACCTTTTTAATTTTCGAGGCACCCCGAAAAGCCGAATTAGCGTGATTACTTCTTGCGGATACCCCACCCGAGTGTGCCCGTGCAAATTTGAACCCCGTCAATGTTTTACTTTGGCGGTAATCGACGATTTTTGGTCAAATTATGACGTCACTTTTGCACCAAAATGTTGTAATTCCCAAGGTTTTGCGAATTTTGCATGACTCCACACAGGAAAGTTGTTCAGGATGCTCAACTTGGTCGATTTGCACCGTCAAAACGCGATTTCCAGAGTTGACTATTAGAAAAACAAGATGGCCGCTCTTCCCTTTTCCCTGCCCGGGGAATAAACTTTTTAATTTTCGTGGCACCCCGAAAAACCGAATTAGCGTGATTACTTCTTGCGGATACCCCACCCGAGTGTGCCGGTGCAAATTTGAACCCCCTCAATGTTTTACTTTGGCGGTAATCGACGATTTTTGGTCAAATAATGACGTCACTTTTGCACCAAAAAGTTGTAATTCCCAAGGTTTTGCGAATTTTGCATGACTCCACACAGGAAAGTTGTTCAGGATGCTCAACTTGGTCGATTTGCACCGTCAAAACGCGATTTCCAGAGTTGACTATTAGAAAAACAAGATGGCCGCTCTTCCCTTTTCCCTGCCAGGGGAATAAACTTTTTAATTTTCGTGGCACCCTGAAAAACCGAATTAGCGTGATTACTTCTTGCGGATACCCCACCCGAGTGTGCCCGTGCAAATTTGAACCACGTCAATGTTTTACTTTGGCGGTAATCGACGATTTATGGTCAAATTATGACGTCACTTTTGCACCAAAAAGTTGTAATTCCCAAGGTTTTGCGAATTTTGCATGACTCCACACAGGAAAGTTGTTCAGGATGCTCAACTTGGTCGATTTGCACCGTCAAAACGCGATTTCCAGAGTTGACTATTAGAAAAACAAGATGGCCGCTCTTCCCTTTTTCCTTCCCGGGGAATAACCTTTTTAATTTTCGAGGCACCCCGAAAAGCCGAATAAGCGTGATTACTTCTTGCGGATACCCCACCCGAGTGTGCCCGTGCAAATTTGAACCCCGTCAATGTTTTACTTTGGCGGTAATCGACGATTTTTGGTCAAATTATGACGTCACTTTTGCACCAAAATGTTGTAATTCCCAAGGTTTTGCGAATTTTGCATGACTCCACACAGGAAAGTTGTTCAGGATGCTCAACTTGGTCGATTTGCACCGTCAAAACGCGATTTCCAGAGTTGACTATTAGAAAAACAAGATGGCCGCTCTTCCCTTTTCCCTGCCAGGGGAATAAACTTTTTAATTTTCGTGGCACCCCGAAAAACCGAATTAGCGTGATTACTTCTTGCGGATACCCCACCCGAGTGTGCCGGTGCATTTTTGAACCCCGTCAATGTTTTACTTTGGCGATAATCGACGATTTTTGGTCAAATTATGACGTCACTTTTGCACCAAAAAGTTGTAATTCCCAAGGTTTTGCGAATTTTGCATGACTCCACACAGGAAAGTTGTTCAGGATGCTCAACTTGGTCGATTTGCACCGTCAAAACGCGATTTCCAGAGTTGACTATTAGAAAAACAAGATGGCCGCTCTTCCCTTTTTCCTGCCCGGGGAATAACCTTTTTAATTTTCGAGGCACCCCGAAAAGCCGAATTAGCGTGATTACTTCTTGCGGATACCCCACCCGAGTGTGCCCGTGCAAATTTGAACCACGTCAATGTTTTACTTTGGCGGTAATCGACGATTTATGGTCAAATTATGACGTCACTTTTGCACCAAAATGTTGTAATTCCCAAGGTTTTGCGAATTTTGCATGACTCCACACAGGAAAGTTGTTCAGGATGCTCAACTTGGTCGATTTGCACCGTCAAAACGCGATTTCAAGAGTTGACTATTAGAAAAACAAGATGGCCGCTCTTCCCTTTTCCCTGCCAGGGGAATAAACTTTTTAATTTTCGTGGCACCCCGAAAAACCGAATTAGCGTGATTACTTCTTGCGGATACCCCACCCGAGTGTGCCCGTGCAAATTTGAACCACGTCAATGTTTTACTTTGGCGGTAATCGACGATTTTTGGTCAAATTATGACGTCACTTTTGCACCAAAATGTTGTAATTCCCAAGGTTTTGCGAATTTTGCATGACTCCACACAGGAAAGTTGTTCAGGATGCTCAACTTGGTCGATTTGCACCGTCAAAACGCGATTTCAAGAGTTGACTATTAGAAAAACAAGATGGCCGCTCTTCCCTTTTCCCTGCCAGGGGAATAAACTTTTTAATTTTCGTGGCACCCCGAAAAACCGAATTAGCGTGATTACTTCTTGCGAATACCCAACCCGAGTGTGCCGGTGCAAATTTGAACCCCGTCAATGTTTTACTTTGGCGATAATCGACGATTTTTGGTCAAATTATGACGTCACTTTTGCACCAAAAAGTTGTAATTCCCAAGGTTTTGTGAATTTTGCATGACTCCACACAGGAAAGTTGTTCAGGATGCTCAACTTGGTCGATTTGCACCGTCAAAACGCGATTTCCAGAGTTGACTATTAGAAAAACAAGATGGCCGCTCTTCCCTTTTTCCTGCCCGGGGAATAACATTTTTAATTTTCGAGGCAACCCGAAAAGCCGAATTAGCGTGATTACTTCTTGCGGATACCCCACCCGAGTGTGCCGGTGCAAATTTGAAGCACGCCAATGATTTACTTTTGCGGTAATCGACGATTTTTGGTCAAGTTATGACGTCACTTTTGCACCAAAAAGTTGTAATTCCCTAGGTTTTGCGAATTTTGCATGACTCCACACAGGAAAATTGTTCAGGATGCTCAACTTGGTCGATTTGCACCGTCAAAACGCGATTTCCAGAGTTGACTACTAGAAAAACAAGATGGCCGCTCTTCCCTTTTACCTGGCCGGGGAATTAACTTTTTAATTTTCGTGGCACCCCGAAAAACCGAATTAGCGTGATTACTTCTTGCGGATACCCCACCCGAGTGTGCCGGTGCAAATTTGAACTCGTCAATGTTTTACTTTGGCGGTAATCGACGATTTTTGGTCAAATTATGACGTCACTTTTGCACCAAAAAGTTGTATTTCCCTAGGTTTTGCAATTTTTGCATGACTCCACACAGGAAAGTTGTTCAGGATGCTCAACTTGGTCGATTTGCACCGTCAAAACGCGATTTCCAGAGTTGACTATTAGAAAAACAAGATGGCCGCTCTTCCCTTTTACCTGGCCGGGGAATAAACTTTTTAATTTTCGTGGCACCCCGAAAAACCGAATTAGCGTGATTACTTCTTGCGGATACCCCACCCGAGTGTGCCGGTGCAAATTTGAACCCGTCAATGTTTTACTTTGGCGGTAATCGACGATTTTTGGTCAAATTATGACGTCACTTTTGCACCAAAAAGTTGTATTTCCCTAGGTTTTGCAATTTTTGCATGACTCCACACAGGAAAGTTGTTCAGGATGCTCAACTTGGTCGATTTGCACCGTCAAAACGCGATTTCCAGAGTTGACTATTGGAAAAACAAGATGGCCGCTCTTCCCTTTTCCCTGCCCGGGGAATAACCTTTTTAATTTTCGAGGCACCCCGAAAAGCCGAATTAGCGTGATTACTTCTTGCGGATACCCCACCCGAGTGTGCCGGTGCAAATTTGAACCCCGTCAATGTTTTACTTTGGCGATAATCGACGATTTTTGGTCAAATTATGACGTCACTTTTGCACCAAAAAGTTGTAATTCCCAAGGTTTTGCGAATTTTGCATGACTCCACACAGGAAAGTTGTTCAGGATGCTCAACTTGGTCGATTTGCACCGTCAAAACGCGATTTCAAGAGTTGACTATTAGAAAAACAAGATGGCCGCTCTTCCCTTTTCCCTGCCAAGGGAATAAACTTTTTAATTTTCGTGGCACCCCGAAAAACCGAATTAGCGTGATTACTTCTTGCGGATACCCAACCCGAGTGTGCCGGTGCAAATTTGAACCCCGTCAATGTTTTACTTTGGCGATAATCGACGATTTTTGGTCAAATTATGACGTCACTTTTGCACCAAAAAGTTGTAATTCCCAAGGTTTTGCGAATTTTGCATGACTCCACACAGGAAAGTTGTTCAGGATGCTCAACTTGGTCGATTTGCACCGTCAAAACGCGATTTCCAGAGTTGACTATAAGAAAAACAAGATGGCCGCTCTTCCCTTTTCCCTGCCCGGGGAATAACCTTTTTAATTTTCGTGGCACCCCGAAATCCGAATTAGCGTGATTACTTCTTGCGGATACCCCACCCGAGTGTGCCGGTGCAAATTTCAACCCCCTCAATGTTTTACTTTGGCGGTAATCGACGATTTTTGGTCAAATTATGACGTCACTTTTGCACCAAAAAGTTGTAATTCCCAAGGTTTTGCGAATTTTGCATGACTCCACACAGGAAAGTTGTTCAGGATGCTCAACTTGGTCGATTTGCACCGTCAAAACGCGATTTCCAGAGTTGACTATTAGAAAAACAAGATGGCCGCTCTTCCCTTTTTCCTGCCCGGGGAATAACATTTTTAATTTTCGAGGCAACCCGAAAAGCCGAATTAGCGTGATTACTTCTTGCGGATACCCCACCCGAGTGTGCCGGTGCAAATTTGAAGCACGCCAATGATTTACTTTGGCGGTAATCGACGATTTTTGGTCAAGTTATGACGTCACTTTTGCACCAAAAAGTTGTAATTCCCTAGGTTTTGCGAATTTTGCATGACTCCACACAGGAAAATTGTTCAGGATGCTCAACTTGGTCGATTTGCACCGTCAAAACGCGATTTCCAGAGTTGACTACTAGAAAAACAAGATGGCCGCTCTTCCCTTTTACCTGGCCGGGGAATTAACTTTTTAATTTTCGTGGCACCCCGAAAAACCGAATTAGCGTGATTACTTCTTGCGGATACCCCACCCGAGTGTGCCGGTGCAAATTTGAACCCGTCAATGTTTTACTTTGGCGGTAATCGACGATTTTTGGTCAAATTATGACGTCACTTTTGCACCAAAAAGTTGTATTTCCCTAGGTTTTGCAATTTTTGCATGACTCCACACAGGAAAGTTGTTCAGGATGCTCAACTTGGTCGATTTGCACCGTCAAAACGCGATTTCCAGAGTTGACTATTAGAAAAACAAGATGGCCGCTCTTCCCTTTTACCTGGCCGGGGAATAAACTTTTTAATTTTCGTGGCACCCCGAAAAACCGAATTAGCGTGATTACTTCTTGCGGATACCCCACCCGAGTGTGCCGGTGCAAATTTGAACCCGTCAATGTTTTACTTTGGCGGTAATCGACGATTTTTGGTCAAATTATGACGTCACTTTTGCACCAAAAAGTTGTATTTCCCTAGGTTTTGCAATTTTTGCATGACTCCACACAGGAAAGTTGTTCAGGATGCTCAACTTGGTCGATTTGCACCGTCAAAACGCGATTTCCAGAGTTGACTATTGGAAAAACAAGATGGCCGCTCTTCCCTTTTCCCTGCCCGGGGAATAACCTTTTTAATTTTCGAGGCACCCCGAAAAGCCGAATTAGCGTGATTACTTCTTGCGGATACCCCACCCGAGTGTGCCGGTGCAAATTTGAACCCCGTCAATGTTTTACTTTGGCGATAATCGACGATTTTTGGTCAAATTATGACGTCACTTTTGCACCAAAAAGTTGTAATTCCCAAGGTTTTGCGAATTTTGCATGACTCCACACAGGAAAGTTGTTCAGGATGCTCAACTTGGTCGATTTGCACCGTCAAAACGCGATTTCCAGAGTTGACTATTAGAAAAACAAGATGGCCGCTCTTCCCTTTTCCCTGCCCGGGGAATAACCTTTTTAATTTTCGAGGCACCCCGAAAAGCCGAATTAGCGTGATTACTTCTTGCGGATACCCAACCCGAGTGTGCCGGTGCAAATTTGAACCCCGTCAATGTTTTACTTTGGCGATAATCGACGATTTTTGGTCAAATTATGACGTCACTTTTGCACCAAAAAGTTGTAATTCCCAAGGTTTTGCGAATTTTGCATGACTCCACACAGGAAAGTTGTTTAGGATGCTCAACTTGGTCGATTTGCACCGTCAAAACGCGATTTCCAGAGTTGACTATTAGAAAAACAAGATGGCCGCTCTTCCCTTTTTCCTGCCCGGGGAATAACCTTTTGAATTTTCGAGGCACCCCGAAAAGCCGAATTAGCGTGATTACTTCTTGCGGATACCCCACCCGAGTGTGCCCGTGCAAATTTGAACCCCGTCAATGTTTTCTTTGGCGGTAATCGACGATTTTTGGTCAAATTATGACGTCACTTTTGCACCAAAATGTTGTAATTCCCAAGGTTTTGCGATTTTTGCATGACTCCACACAGGAAAGTTGTTCAGGATGCTCAACTTGGTCGATTTGCAACGTCAAAACGCGATTTCCAGAGTTGACTTTTAGAAAACAAGATGGCCAATCTTCCCGTTTCCCTGCCCGGGAAATAACCTTTTTAATTTTCGTGGCACCCCGAAAAACCGAATTAGCGTGATTACTTCTTGCGGATACCCCACCCGAGTGTGCCGGTGCAAATTTGAACCCCGTCAATGTTTTACTTTGGCGGTAATCGACGATTTTTGGTCAAATTATGACGTCACTTTTGCACAAAAAAGTTGTAATTCCCAAGGTTTTGCGAATTTTGCATGACTCCACACAGGAAAGTTGTTCAGGATGCTCAACTTGGTCGATTTGCACCGTCAAAACGCGATTTCCAGAGTTGACTATTAGAAAAACAAGATGGCCGCTCTTCCCTTTTCCCTGCCCGGGGAATAAACTTTTTAATTTTCGAGGCACCCCGAAAAGCCGAATTAGCGTGATTTCTTCTTGCGGATACCCCACCCGAGTGTGCCGGTGCAAATTTGAACCCCTTCAATGTTTTACTTTGACGGTAATCGACGATTTTTGGTCAAATTATGACGTCACTTTTGCACCAAAAAGTTGTAATTCCCTAAGTTGTAATTCACACAGGAAAGTTGTTCAGGATGCTCAACTTGGTCGATTTGCACCGTCAAAACGCGATTTCCAGAGTTGACTATTAGAAAAACAAGATGGCCGCTCTTCCCTTTTACCTGGCCGGGGAATAAACTTTTTAATTTTCGTGGCACCCCTAAAAACCGAATTAGCGTGATTACTTCTTGGGGATACCCCACCCGAGTGTGCCGGTGCAAATTTGAACCCGTCAATGTTTTACTTTGGCGGTAATCGACGATTTTTGGTCAAATTATGACGTCACTTTTGCACCAAAAAGTTGTAATTCCCAAGGTTTTGCGAATTTTGCATGACTCCACACAGGAAAGTTGTTCAGGATGCTCAACTTGGTCGATTTGCACCGTCAAAACGCGATTTCCAGAGTTGACTATTAGAAAAACAAGATGGCCGCTCTTCCCTTTTCCCTGCCCGGGGAATAACCTTTTTAATTTTCGAGGCACCCCGAAATCCGAATTACCGTGATTACTTCTTGCGGATACCCCACCCGAGTGTGCCCGTGCAAATTTGAACCACGCCAATGTTTTACTTTGGCGGTAATCGACGATTTTGGGTCAAATTATGACGTCACTTTTGCACAAAAAAGTTGTAATTCCCTAGGTTTTGCGAATTTTGCATGACTCCACACAGGAAAGTTGTTCAGTATGCTCAACTTGATCGATTTGCACCGTCAAAACGCGGTTTCCAGAGTTGACTATAAGAAAAACAAGATGGCCGCTCTTCCCTTTTCCCTGCCCGGGGAATAACCTTTTTAATTTTCGTGGCACCCCGAAATCCGAATAAGCGTGATTACTTCTTGCGGATACCCCACCCGAGTGTGCCGGTGCAAATTTCAACCCCCTCAATGTTTTACTTTGGCGGTAATCGACGATTTTTGGTCAAATTATGACGTCACTTTTGCACCAAAAAGTTGTAATTCCCAAGGTTTTGCGAATTTTGCATGACTCCACACAGGAAAGTTGTTCAGGATGCTCAACTTGGTCGATTTGCACCGTCAAAACGCGATTTCCAGAGTTGACTATTAGAAAAACAAAATGGCCGCTCTTCCCTTTTTCCTGCCCGGGGAATAACCTTTTTAATTTTCGAGGCACCCCGAAAAGCCGAATTAGCGTGATTACTTCTTGCGGATACCCCACCCGAGTGTGCCGGTGCAAATTTGAAGCACGCCAATGATTTACTTTGGCGGTAATCGACGATTTTGGGTCAAATTATGACGTCACTTTTGCACCAAAAAGTTGTAATTCCCTAGGTTTTGCGAATTTTTCATGACTCCACACAGGAAAGTTGTTCAGGATGCTCAACTTGGTCGATTTGCACCGTCAAAAACCGATTTACAGAGTTGACTATTAGAAAAACAAAATGGCCGCTCTTCCCTTTTTCCTGCCCGGGGAATAACCTTTTTAATTTTCGAGGCACCCCGAAAAGCCGAATTAGCGTGATTACTTCTTGCGGATACCCCACCCGAGTGTGCCGGTGCAAATTTGAAGCACGCCAATGATTTACTTTGGCGGTAATCGACGATTTTTGGTCAAGTTATGACGTCACTTTTGCACCAAAAAGTTGTAATTCCCAAGGTTTTGCGAATTTTGCAAGACTCCACACAGGAAAGTTGTTCAGGATGCTCAACTTGGTCGATTTGCACCGTCAAAACGCGATTTCCAGAGTTGACTATTAGAAAAACAAGATGGCCGCTCTTCCCTTTTCCCTGCCAGGGGAATAAACTTTTTAATTTTCGTGGCACCCCGAAAAACCGAATTAGCGTGATTACTTCTTGCGGATACCCCACCCGAGTGTGCCGGTGCAAATTTGAACCCCTTCAATGTTTTACTTTGGCGATAATCGACGATTTTTGGTCAAATTATGACGTCACTTTTGCACCAAAAAGTTGTAATTCCCAAGGTTTTGCGAATTTTGCATGACTCCACACAGGAAAGTTGTTCAGGATGCTCAACTTAGTCGATTTGCACCGTCAAAACGCGATTTCCAGAGTTGACTATTAGAAAAACAAGATGGCCGCTCTTCCCTTTTTCCTGCCCGGGGAATAAACTTTTTAATTTTCGTGGCACCCCGAAAAACCGAATTAGCGTGATTACTTCTTGCGGATACCCCACCCGAGTGTGCCCGTGCAAATTTGAACCACGCCAATGTTTTACTTTGGCGGTAATCGACGATTTTGGGTCAAATTATGACGTCACTTTTGCACCAAAAAGTTGTAATTCCCTAGGTTTTGCGAATTTTGCATGACTCCACACAGGAAAGTTGTTCAGTATGCTCAACTTGATCGATTTGCACCGTCAAAACGCGGTTTCCAGAGTTGACTATAAGAAAAACAAGATGGCCGCTCTTCCCTTTTCCCTGCCCGGGGAATAACCTTTTTAATTTTCGTGGCACCCCGAAATCCGAATTAGCGTGATTACTTCTTGCGGATACCCCACCCGAGTGTGCCGGTGCAAATTTCAATCCCCTCAATGTTTTACTTTGGCGGTAATCGACGATTTTTGGTCAAATTATGACGTCACTTTTGCACCAAAAAGTTGTAATTCCCTAGGTTTTGCGAATTTTGCATGACTCCACACAGGAAAGTTGTTCAGGATGCTCAACTTGGTCGATTTGCACCGTCAAAACGCGATTTCCAGAGTTGGCTATTAGAAAAACAAGATGGCCGCTCTTCCCTTTTACATGGCCGGGGAATAAACTTTTTAATTTTCGTGGCACCCCGAAAAACCGAATTAGCGTGATTACTTCTTGCGGATACCCCACCCGAGTGTGCCGGTGCAAATTTGAACCCGTCAATGTTTTACTTTGGCGGTAATCGACGATTTTTGGTCAAATTATGACGTCACTTTTGCACCAAAAAGTTGTAATTCCCAAGGTTTTGCGAATTTTGCATGACTCCACACAGGAAAGTTGTTCAGGATGCTCAACTTGGTCGATTTGCACCGTCAAAACGCGATTTCCAGAGTTGACTATTAGAAAAACAAGATGGCGCTCTTCCCTATTCCCTGCCCGGGGAATAAACCTTTTAATTTTCGTGGCACCCCGAAAAACCGAATTAGCGTGATTACTTCTTGCGGATACCCCACCCGAGTGTGCCGGTGCAAATTTGAACCACGCCAATGTTTTACTTTGGCGGTAATCGACGATTTTGGGTCAAATTATGACGTCACTTTTGCACCAAAAAGTTGTAATTCCCTAGGTTTTGCGAATTTTGCATGACTCCACACAGGAAAGTTGTTCAGTATGCTCAACTTGATCGATTTGCACCGTCAAAACGCGGTTTCCAGAGTTGACTATAAGAAAAACAAGATGGCCGCTCTTCCCTTTTCCCTGCCCGGGGAATAACCTTTTTAATTTTCGTGGCACCCCGAAATCCGAATTAGCGTGATTACTTCTTGCGGATACCCCACCCGAGTGTGCCGGTGCAAATTTGAACCACGCCAATGTTTTACTTTGGCGGTAATCGACGATTTTGGGTCAAATTATGACGTCACTTTTGCACCAAAAAGTTGTAATTCCCTAGGTTTTGCGAATTTTGCATGACTCCACACAGGAAAGTTGTTCAGGATGCTCAACTTGGTCGATTTGCACCGTCAAAACGCGATTTCCAGAGTTGGCTATTAGAAAAACAAGATGGCCGCTCTTCCCTTTTACATGGCCGGGGAATAAACTTTTTAATTTTCGTGGCACCCCGAAAAACCGAATTAGCGTGATTACTTCTTGCGGATACCCCACCTGAGTGTGCCGGTGCAAATTTGAACCCGTCAATGTTTTACTTTGGCGGTAATCGACGATTTTTGGTCAAATAATGACGTCATTTTTGCACCAAAAAGTTGTAATTCCCAAGGTTTTGCGAATTTTGCATGACTCCACACAGGAAAGTTGTTCAGGATGCTCAACTTGGTCGATTTGCACCGTCAAAACGCGATTTCCAGAGTTGACTATTAGAAAAACAAGATGGCCGCTCTTCCCTTTTCCCTGCCCGGGGAATAAACTTTTTAATTTTCGTGGCACCCCGAAAAACCGAATTAGCGTGATTACTTCTTGCGGATACCCCACCCGAGTGTGCCGGTGCAAATTTGAACCCCTTCAATGTTTTACTTTGACGGTAATCGACGATTTTTGGTCAAATTATGACGTCACTTTTGCACCAAAAAGTTGTAATTCCCAAGGTTTTGCGAATTTTGCATGACTCAACACAGGAAAGTTGTTCAGGATGCTCAACTTAGTCGATTTGCACCGTCAAAACGCGATTTCCAGAGTTGACTATTAGAAAAACAAGATGGCCGCTCTTCCCTTTTTCCTGCCCGGGGAATAAACTTTTTAATTTTCGTGGCACTCCGAAAAACCGAATTAGCGTGATTACTTCTTGCGGATACCCCACCCGAGTGTGCCGGTGCAAGTTTGAACCCCCTCAATGTTTTACTTTGGCGGTAATCGACGATTTTTGGTCAAATTATGACGTCACTTTTGCACCAAAAAGTTGTAATTCCCTAGGTTTTGCGAATTTTGCATGACTCCACACAGGAAAGTTGTTCAGGATGCTCAACTTGGTCGATTTGCACCGTCAAAACGCGATTTCCAGAGTTGGCTATTAAAAAAACAAGATGGCCGCTCTTCCCTTTTACATGGCCGGGGAATAAACTTTTTAATTTTCGTGGCACCCCGAAAAACCGAATTAGCGTGATTACTTCTTGCGGATACCCCACCCGAGTGTGCCGGTGCAAATTTGAACCCGTCAATGTTTTACTTTGGCGGTAGTCGACGATTTTTGGTCAAATAATGACGTCATTTTTGCACCAAAAAGTTGTAATTCCCAAGGTTTTGCGAATTTTGCATGACTCCACACTGGAAAGTTGTTCAGGATGCTCAACTTGGTCGATTTGCACCGTCAAAACGCGATTTCCAGAGTTGACTATTAGAAAAACAAGATGGCCGCTCTTCCCTTTTTCCTGCCCGGGGAATAAACTTTTTAATTTTCGTGGCACCCCGAAAAACCGAATTAGCGTGATTACTTCTTGCGGATACCCCACCCGAGTGTGCTGGTGCAAATTTGAACCCCCTCAATGTTTTACTTTGGCGGTAATCGACGATTTTTGGTCAAATTATGACGTCACTTTTGCACCAAAAAGTTGTAATTCCCTAGGTTTTGCGAATTTTGCATGACTCCACACAGGAAAGTTGTTCAGGATGCTCAACTTGGTCGATTTGCACCGTCAAAACGCGATTTCCAGAGTTGGCTATTAGAAAAACAAGATGGCCGCTCTTCCCTTTTACATGGCCGGGGAATAAACTTTTTAATTTTCGTGGCACCCCGAAAAACCGAATTAGCGTGATTACTTCTTGCGGGTACCCCACCCGAGTGTGCCGGTGCAAATTTGAACCCGTCAATGTTTTACTTTGGCGGTAATCGACGATTTTTGGTCAAATTATGACGTCACTTTTGCACCAAAAAGTTGTAATTCCCAAGGTTTTGCGAATTTTGCATGACTCCACACAGGAAAGTTGTTCAGGATGCTCAACTTGGTCGATTTGCACCGTCAAAACGCGATTTCCAGAGTTGACTATTAGAAAAACAAGATGGCGCTCTTCACTATTCCCTGCCCGGGGAATAACCTTTTTAATTTTCGAGGCACCCCGAAAAGCCGAATTAGCGTGATTACTTCTTGCGGATACCCCACCCGAGTGTGCCCGTGCAAATTTGAACCCCGTCAATGTTTTACTTTGGCGGTAATCGACGATTTTTGGTCAAATTATGACGTCACTTTTGCACCAAAAAGTTGTAATTCCCAAGGTTTTGCGAATTTTGCATGACTCCACACAGGAAAGTTGTTCAGGATGCTCAACTTGGTCGATTTGCACCGTCAAAACGCGATTTCCAGAGTTGACTATTAGAAAAACAAGATGGCCGCTCTTCCCTTTTCTCTGCCCGGGGATTAAACTTTTTAATTTTCGTGGCACCCCGAAAAAACGAATTAGCGTGATTACTTCTTGCGGATACCCCACCCGAGTGTGCCGGTGCAAATTTGAACCCCTTCAATGTTTTACTTTGACGGTAATCGACGATTTTTGGTCAAATTATGACGTCACTTTTGCACCAAAAAGTTGTAATTCCCAAGGTTTTGCGAATTTTGCATGACTCCACACAGGAAAGTTGTTCAGGATGCTCAACTTGGTCGATTTGCACCGTCAAAACGCGATTTCCAGAGTTGACTATTAGAAAAACAAGATGGCCGCTCTTCCCTTTTCCCTGCCCGGGGAATAAACTTTTTAATTTTCGTGGCACCCCGAAAAACCGAATTAGCGTGATTACTTCTTGCGGATACCCCACCCGAGTGTGCCGGTGCAAATTTGAACCCCGTCAATGTTTTACTTTGGCGGTAATCGAAGATTTTTGGTCAAATTATGACGTCACTTTTGCACCAAAAAGTTGTAATTCCCAAGGTTTTGCGAATTTTGCATGACTCCACACAGGAAAGTTGTTCAGGATGCTCAACTTGGTCGATTTGCACCGTCAAAACGCGATTTCCAGAGTTGACTATTAGAAAAACAAGATGGCCGCTCTTCCCTTTTTCCTGCCCGGGGAATAACCTTTTTAATTTTCGAGGCACCCCGAAAAGCCGAATTAGCGTGATTACTTCTTGCGGATACCCCACCCGAGTGTGCCGGTGCAAATTTGAAGCACGCCAATGATTTACTTTGGCGGTAATCGACGATTTTAGGTCAAGTTATGACGTCACTTTTGCACCAAAAAGTTGTAATTCCCTAGGTTTTGCGAATTTTGCATGACTCCACACAGGAAAGTTGTTCAGGATGCTCAACTTGGTCGATTTGCACCGTCAAAACGCGATTTCCAGAGTTGACTATTAGAAAAACAAGATGGCCGCTCTTCCCTTTTACCTGGCCGGGGAATAAACTTTTTAATTTCCGTGGCACCCCGAAAAACCGAATTAGCGTGATTACTTCTTGCGGAAACCCCACCCGAGTGTGCCCGTGCAAATTTGAACCCCGTCAATGTTTTACTTTGGCGGTAATCGACGATTTTTGGTCAAATTATGACGTCACTTTTGCACCAAAAAGTTGTAATTCCCAAGGTTTTGCGAATTTTGCATGACTCCACACAGGAAAGTTGTTCAGGATGCTCAACTTGGTCGATTTGCACCGTCAAACGCGATTTCCAGAGTTGACTATTAGAAAAACAAGATGGCGCTCTTCCCTTTTCCCTGCCCGGGGAATAACCTTTTTAATTTTCGAGGCACCCCGAAAAGCCGAATTAGCGTGATTACTTCTTGCGGATACCCCACCCGAGTGTGCCAGTGCAAATTTGAACCCCGTCAATGTTTTACTTTGGCGGTAATCGACGATTTTTAGTCAAATTATGACGTCACTTTTGCACCAAAAAGTTGTAATTACCAAGGTTTTGCGAATTTTGCATGACTCCACACAGGAAAGTTGTTCAGGATGCTCAACTTGGTCGATTTGCACCGTCAAAACGCGATTTCCAGAGTTGACTATTAGAAAAACAAGATGGCCGCTCTTCCCTTTTACCTGCCCGGGGAATAACCTTTTTAATTTTCGAGGCACCCCGAAACGCCGAATTAGCGTGATTACTTCTTGCGGATACCCCACCCGAGTGTGCCGGTGCAAATTTGAACCTGCCAATGATTTACTTTGGCGGTAATCGACGATTTTTGGTCAAATTATGACGTCACTTTTGCACCAAAAAGTTGTAATTCCCAAGGTTTTGCGAATTTTGCATGACTCCACACAGGAAAGTTGTTCAGGATGCTCAACTTGGTCGATTTGCACCGTCAAAACGCGATTTCCAGAGTTGACTATTAGAAAAACAAGATGGCCGCTCTTCCCTTTTCCCTGCCCGGGGAATAAACTTTTTAATTTTCGTGGCACCCCGAAAAACCGAATTAGCGTGATTACTTCTTGCGGATACCCCACCCGAGTGTGCCGGTGCAAATTTGAACCCCGTCAATGTTTTACTTTGGCGGTAATCGACGATTTTTGGTCAAATTATGACGTCACTTTTGCACCAAAAAGTTGTAATTCCCAAGGTTTTGCGAATTTTGCATGACTCCACACAGGAAAGTTGTTCAGGATGCTCAACTTGGTCTATTTGCACCGTCAAAACGCGATTTCCAGAGTTGACTATTAGAAAAACAAGATGACCGCTCTTCCCTTTTACCTGCCCGGGGAATAACCTTTTTAATTTTCGAGGCACCCCGAAAAACCGAATTAGCGTGATTACTTCTTGCGGATACCCCACCCGAGTGTGCCGGTGCAAATTTGAACCTGCCAATGATTTACTTTGGCGGTAATCGACGATTTTTGGTCAAATTATGACGTCACTTTTGCACCAAAAAGTTGTAATTCCCAAGGTTTTGCGAATTTCGCATGACTCCACACAGGAAAGTTGTTCAGGATGCTCAACTTGGTCGATTTGCACCGTCAAAACGCGATTTCCAGAGTTGACTATTAGAAAAACAAGATGGCCGCTCTTCCCTTTTCCCTGCCCGGGGAATAAACTTTTTAATTTTCGTGGCACCCCGAAAAACCGAATTAGCGTGATTACTTCTTGCGGATACCCCACCCGAGTGTGCCGGTGCAAATTTGAACCCCGTCAATGTTTTACTTTGGCGGTAATCGACGATTTTTGGTCAAATTATGACGTCACTTTTGCACCAAAAAGTTGTAATTCCCAAGGTTTTGCGAATTTTGCATGACTCCACACAGGAAAGTTGTTCAGGATGCTCAACTTGGTAGATTTGCACCGTCAAAACGCGATTTCCAGAGTTGACTATTAGAAAAACAAGATGGCCGCTCTTCCCTTTTTCCTGCCCGGGGAATAACCTTTTTAATTTTCGAGGCACCCCGAAAAGCCGAATTAGCGTGATTACTTCTTGCGGATACCCCACCCGAGTGTGCCGGTGCAAATTTGAAGCACGCCAATGATTTACTTTGGCGGTAATCGACGATTTTTGGTCAAGTTATGACGTCACTTTTGCACCAAAAAGTTGTAATTCCCTAGGTTTTGCGAAATTTGCATGACTCCACACAGGAAAATTGTTCAGGATGCTCAACTTGGTCGATTTGCACCGTCAAAACGCGATTTCCAGAGTTGACTATTAGAAAAACAAGATGGCCGCTCTTCCCTTTTCCCTGCCCGGGGAATAAACTTTTTAATTTTCGTGGCACCCCGAAAAACCGAATTAGCGTGATTACTTCTTGCGGATACCCCACCCGAGTGTGCCGGTGCAAATTTGAACCCCGTCAATGTTTTACTTTGGCGGTAATCGACGATTTTTTGTCAAATTATGACGTCACTTTTGCACCAAAAAGTTGTAATTCCCTAGGTTTTGCGAATTTTGCATGACTCCACACAGGAAAGTTGTTCAGGATACTCAACTTGGTCGATTTGCACCGTCAAAACGCGATTTCCAGAGTTGACTATTAGAAAAACAAGATGGCCGCTCTTCCCTTTTACCTGCCCGGGGAATAACCTTTTTAATTTTCGAGGCACCCCGAAACGCCGAATTAGCGTGATTACTTCTTGCGGATACCCCACCCGAGTGTGCCGGTGCAAATTTGAACCTGCCAATGATTTACTTTGGCGGTAATCGACGATTTTTGGTCAAATTATGACGTCACTTTTGCACCAAAAAGTTGTAATTCCCAAGGTTTTGCGAATTTTGCATGACTCCACACAGGAAAGTTGTTCAGGATGCTCAACTTGGTCGATTTGCACCGTCAAAACGCGATTTCCAGAGTTGACTATTAGAAAAACAAGATGGCCGCTCTTCCCTTTTCCCTGCCCGGGGAATAAACTTTTTAATTTTCGTGGCACCCCGAAAAACCGAATTAGCGTGATTACTTCTTGCGGATACCCCACCCGAGTGTGCCGGTGCAAATTTGAACCCCGTCAATGTTTTACTTTGGCGGTAATCGACGATTTTTGGTCAAATTATGACGTCACTTTTGCACCAAAAAGTTGTAATTCCCAAGGTTTTGCGAATTTTGCATGACTCCACACAGGAAAGTTGTTCAGGATGCTCAACTTGGTCGATTTGCACCGTCAAAACGCGATTTCCAGAGTTGACTATTAGAAAAACAAGATGGCCGCTCTTCCCTTTTACCTGCCCGGGGAATAACCTTTTTAATTTTCGAGGCACCCCGAAACGCCGAATTAGCGTGATTACTTCTTGCGGATACCCCACCCGAGTGTGCCGGTGCAAATTTGAACCTGCCAATGATTTACTTTGGCGGTAATCGACGATTTTTGGTCAAATTATGACGTCACTTTTGCACCAAAAAGTTGTAATTCCCAAGGTTTTGCGAATTTTGCATGACTCCACACAGGAAAGTTGTTCAGGATGCTCAACTTGGTCGATTTGCACCGTCAAAATGCGATTTCCAGAGTTGACTATTAGAAAAACAAGATGGCCGCTCTTCCCTTTTTCCTGCCCGGGGAATAACCTTTTTAATTTTCGAGGCACCCCGAAAAGCCGAATTAGCGTGATTACTTCTTGCGGATACCCCACCCGAGTGTGCCGGTGCAAATTTGAAGCACGCCAATGATTTACTTTGGCGGTAATCGACGATTTTAGGTCAAGTTATGACGTCACTTTTGCACCAAAAAGTTGTAATTCCCTAGGTTTTGCGAATTTTGCATGACTCCACACAGGAAAGTTGTTCAGGATGCTCAACTTGGTCGATTTGCACCGTCAAAACGCGATTTCCAGAGTTGACTATTAGAAAAACAAGATGGCCGCTCTTCCCTTTTACCTGGCCGGGGAATAAACTTTTTAATTTCCGTGGCACCCCGAAAAACCGAATTAGCGTGATTACTTCTTGCGGATACCCCACCCGAGTGTGCCCGTGCAAATTTGAACCCGTCAATGTTTTACTTTGGCGGTAATCGACGATTTTTGGTCAAATAATGACGTCATTTTTGCACCAAAAAGTTGTAATTCCCAAGGTTTTGCGAATTTTGCATGACTCCACACAGGAAAGTTGTTCAGGATGCTCAACTTGGTCGATTTGCACCGTCAAAACGCGATTTCCAGAGTTGACTATTAGAAAAACAAGATGGCCGCTCTTCCCTTTTCCCTGCCCGGGGAATAAACTTTTTAATTTTCGTGGCACCCCGAAAAACCGAATTAGCGTGATTACTTCTTGCGGATACCCCACCCGAGTGTGCCGGTGCAAATTTGAACCCCTTCAATGTTTTACTTTGACGGTAATCGACGATTTTTGGTCAAATTATGACGTCACTTTTGCACCAAAAAGTTGTAATTCCCAAGGTTTTGCGAATTTTGCATGACTCCACACAGGAAAGTTGTTCAGGATGCTCAACTTAGTCGATTTGCACCGTCAAAACGCGATTTCCAGAGTTGACTATTAGAAAAACAAGATGGCCGCTCTTCCCTTTTTCCTGCCCGGGGAATAAACTTTTTAATTTTCGTGGCACCCCGAAAAACCGAATTAGCGTGATTACTTCTTGCGGATACCCCACCCGAGTGTGCCGGTGCAAATTTGAACCCTCTCAATGTTTTACTTTGGCGGTAATCGACGATTTTTGGTCAAATTATGACGTCACTTTTGCACCAAAAAGTTGTAATTCCCTAGGTTTTGCGAATTTTGCATGACTCCACACAGGAAAGTTGTTCAGGATGCTCAACTTGGTCGATTTGCACCGTCAAAACGCGATTTCCAGAGTTGGCTATTAGAAAAACAAGATGGCCGCTCTTCCCTTTTACATGGCCGGGGAATAAACTTTTTAATTTTCGTGGCACCCCGAAAAACCGAATTAGCGTGATTACTTCTTGCGGATACCCCACCCGAGTGTGCCGGTGCAAATTTGAACCCGTCAATGTTTTACTTTGGCGGTAATCGACGATTTTTGGTCAAATTATAACGTCACTTTTGCACCAAAAAGTTGTAATTCCCAAGGTTTTGCGAATTTTGCATGACTCCACACAGGAAAGTTGTTCAGGATGCTCAACTTGGTCGATTTGCACCGTCAAAACGCGATTTCCAGAGTTGACTATTAGAAAAACAAGATGGCGCTCTTCCCTATTCCCTGCCCGGGGAATAACCTTTTTAATTTTCGAGGCACCCCGAAAAGCCGAATTAGCGTGATTACTTCTTGCGGATACCCCACCCGAGTGTGCCCGTGCAAATTTGAACCCCGTCAATGTTTTACTTTGGCGGTAATCGACGATTTTTGGTCAAATTATGACGTCACTTTTGCACCAAAAAGTTGTAATTCCCAAGGTTTTGCGAATTTTGCATGACTCCACACAGGAAAGTTGTTCAGGATGCTCAACTTGGTCGATTTGCACCGTCAAAACGCGATTTCCAGAGTTGACTATTAGAAAAACAAGATGGCCGCTCTTCCCTTTTCTCTGCCCGGGGAATAAACTTTTTATTTTTCGTGGCACCCCGAAAAAACGAATTAGCGTGATTACTTCTTGCGGATACCCCACCCGAGTGTGCCGGTGCAAATTTGAACCCCTTCAATGTTTTACTTTGACGGTAATCGACGATTTTTGGTCAAATTATGACGTCACTTTTGCACCAAAAAGTTGTAATTCCCAAGGTTTTGCGAATTTTGCATGACTCCACACAGGAAAGTTGTTCAGGATGCTCAACTTGGTCGATTTGCACCGTCAAAACGCGATTTCCAGAGTTGACTATTAGAAAAACAAGATGGCCGCTCTTCCCTTTTCCCTGCCCGGGGAATAAACTTTTTAATTTTCGTGGCACCCCGAAAAACCGAATTAGCGTGATTACTTCTTGCGGATACCCCACCCGAGTGTGCCGGTGCAAATTTGAACCCCGTCAATGTTTTACTTTGGCGGTAATCGAAGATTTTTGGTCAAATTATGACGTCACTTTTGCACCAAAAAGTTGTAATTCCCAAGGTTTTGCGAATTTTGCATGACTCCACACAGGAAAGTTGTTCAGGATGCTCAACTTGGTCGATTTGCACCGTCAAAACGCGATTTCCAGAGTTGACTATTAGAAAAACAAGATGGCCGCTCTTCCTTTTTTCCTGCCCGGGGAATAACCTTTTTAATTTTCGAGGCACCCCGAAAAGCCGAATTAGCGTGATTACTTCTTGCGGATACCCCACCCGAGTGTGCCGGTGCAAATTTGAAGCATGCCAATGATTTACTTTTGCGGTAATCGACGATTTTAGGTAAAGTTATGACGTCACTTTTGCACCAAAAAGTTGTAATTCCCTAGGTTTTGCGAATTTTGCATGACTCCACACAGGAAAGTTGTTCAGGATGCTCAACTTGGTCGATTTGCACCGTCAAAACGCGATTTCCAGAGTTGACTATTAGAAAAACAAGATGGCCGCTCTTCCCTTTTCTCTGCCCGGGGATTAAACTTTTTAATTTTCGTGGCACCCCGAAAAAACGAATTAGCGTGATTACTTCTTGCGGATACCCCACCCGAGTGTGCCGGTGCAAATTTGAACCCCTTCAATGTTTTACTTTGACGGTAATCGACGATTTTTGGTCAAATTATGACGTCACTTTTGCACCAAAAAGTTGTAATTCCCAAGGTTTTGCGAATTTTGCATGACTCCACACAGGAAAGTTGTTCAGGATGCTCAACTTGGTCGATTTGCACCGTCAAAACGTGATTTCCAGAGTTGACTATTAGAAAAACAAGATGGCCGCTCTTCCCTTTTCCCTGCCCGGGGAATAAACTTTTTAATTTTCGTGGCACCCCGAAAAACCGAATTAGCGTGATTACTTCTTGCGGATACCCCACCCGAGTGTGCCGGTGCAAATTTGAACCCCGTCAATGTTTTACTTTGGCGGTAATCGAAGATTTTTGGTCAAATTATGACGTCACTTTTGCACCAAAAAGTTGTAATTCCCAAGGTTTTGCGAATTTTGCATGACTCCACACAGGAAAGTTGTTCAGGATGCTCAACTTGGTCGATTTGCACCGTCAAAACGCGATTTCCAGAGTTGACTATTAGAAAAACAAGATGGCCGCTCTTCCCTTTTTCCTGCCCGGGGAATAACCTTTTTAATTTTCGAGGCACCCCGAAAAGCCGAATTAGCGTGATTACTTCTTGCGGATACCCCACCCGAGTGTGCCGGTGCAAATTTGAAGCACGCCAATGATTTACTTTGGCGGTAATCGACGATTTTAGGTCAAGTTATGACGTCACTTTTGCACCAAAAAGTTGTAATTCCCTAGGTTTTGCGAATTTTGCATGACTCCACACAGGAAAGTTGTTCAGGATGCTCAACTTGGTCGATTTGCACCGTCAAAACGCGATTTCCAGAGTTGACTATTAGAAAAACAAGATGGCCGCTCTTCCCTTTTACCTGGCCGGGGAATAAACTTTTTAATTTCCGTGGCACCCCGAAAAACCGAATTAGCGTGATTACTTCTTGCGGAAACCCCACCCGAGTGTGCCCGTGCAAATTTGAACCCCGTCAATGTTTTACTTTGGCGGTAATCGACGATTTTTGGTCAAATTATGACGTCACTTTTGCACCAAAAAGTTGTAATTCCCAAGGTTTTGCGAATTTTGCATGACTCCACACAGGAAAGTTGTTCAGGATGCTCAACTTGGTCGATTTGCACCGTCAAAACGCGATTTCCAGAGTTGACTATTAGAAAAACAAGATGGCGCTCTTCCCTTTTCCCTGCCCGGGGAATAACCTTTTTAATTTTCGAGGCACCCCGAAAAGCCGAATTAGCGTGATTACTTCTTGCGGATACCCCACCCGAGTGTGCCCGTGCAAATTTGAACCCCGTCAATGTTTTACTTTGGCGGTAATCGACGATTTTTAGTCAAATTATGACGTCACTTTTGCACCAAAAAGTTGTAATTACCAAGGTTTTGCGAATTTTGCATGACTCCACACAGGAAAGTTGTTCAGGATGCTCAACTTGGTCGATTTGCACCGTCAAAACGCGATTTCCAGAGTTGACTATTAGAAAAACAAGATGGCCGCTCTTCCCTTTTACCTGCCCGGGGAATAACCTTTTTAATTTTCGAGGCACCCCGAAACGCCGAATTAGCGTGATTACTTCTTGCGGATACCCCACCCGAGTGTGCCGGTGCAAATTTGAACCTGCCAATGATTTACTTTGGCGGTAATCGACGATTTTTGGTCAAATTATGACGTCACTTTTGCACCAAAAAGTTGTAATTCCCAAGGTTTTGCGAATTTTGCATGACTCCACACAGGAAAGTTGTTCAGGATGCTCAACTTGGTCGATTTGCACCGTCAAAACGCGATTTCCAGAGTTGACTATTAGAAAAACAAGATGGCCGCTCTTCCCTTTTCCCTGCCCGGGGAATAAACTTTTTAATTTTCGTGGCACCCCGAAAAACCGAATTAGCGTGATTACTTCTTGCGGATACCCCACCCGAGTGTGCCGGTGCAAATTTGAACCCCGTCAATGTTTTACTTTGGCGGTAATCGACGATTTTTGGTCAAATTATGACGTCACTTTTGCACCAAAAAGTTGTAATTCCCAAGGTTTTGCGAATTTTGCATGACTCCACACAGGAAAGTTGTTCAGGATGCTCAACTTGGTCTATTTGCACCGTCAAAACGCGATTTCCAGAGTTGACTATTAGAAAAACAAGATGGCCGCTCTTCCCTTTTACCTGCCCGGGGAATAACCTTTTTAATTTTCGAGGCACCCCGAAACGCCGAATTAGCGTGATTACTTCTTGCGGATACCCCACCCGAGTGTGCCGGTGCAAATTTGAACCTGCCAATGATTTACTTTGGCGGTAATCGACGTTTTTAGGTCAAATTATGACGTCACTTTTGCACCAAAAAGTTGTAATTCCCAAGGTTTTGCGAATTTCGCATGACTCCACACAGGAAAGTTGTTCAGGATGCTCAACTTGGTCGATTTGCACCGTCAAAACGCGATTTCCAGAGTTGACTATTAGAAAAACAAGATGGCCGCTCTTCCCTTTTCCCTGCCCGGGGAATAAACTTTTTAATTTTCGTGGCACCCCGAAAAACCGAATTAGCGTGATTACTTCTTGCGGATACCCCACCCGAGTGTGCCGGTGCAAATTTGAACCCCGTCAATGTTTTACTTTGGCGGTAATCGACGATTTTTGGTCAAATTATGACGTCACTTTTGCACCAAAAAGTTGTAATTCCCAAGGTTTTGCGAATTTTGCATGACTCCACACAGGAAAGTTGTTCAGGATGCTCAACTTGGTCGATTTGCACCGTCAAAACGCGATTTCCAGAGTTGACTATTAGAAAAACAAGATGGCCGCTCTTCCCTTTTTCCTGCCCGGGGAATAACCTTTTTAATTTTCGAGGCACCCCGAAAAGCCGAATTAGCGTGATTACTTCTTGCGGATACCCCACCCGAGTGTGCCGGTGCAAATTTGAAGCACGCCAATGATTTACTTTGGCGGTAATCGACGATTTTTGGTCAAGTTATGACGTCACTTTTGCACCAAAAGGTTGTAATTCCCTAGGTTTTGCGAAATTTGCATGACTCCACACAGGAAAATTGTTCAGGATGCTCAACTTGGTCGATTTGCACCGTCAAAACGCGATTTCCAGAGTTGACTATTAGAAAAACAAGATGGCCGCTCTTCCCTTTTCCCTGCCCGGGGAATAAACTTTTTAATTTTCGTGGCACCCCGAAAAACCGAATTAGCGTGATTACTTCTTGCGGATACCCCACCCGAGTGTGCCGGTGCAAATTTGAACCCCGTCAATGTTTTACTTTGGCGGTAATCGACGATTTTTTGTCAAATTATGACGTCACTTTTGCACCAAAAAGTTGTAATTCCCTAGGTTTTGCGAATTTTGCATGACTCCACACAGGAAAGTTGTTCAGGATACTCAACTTGGTCGATTTGCACCGTCAAAACGCGATTTCCAGAGTTGACTATTAGAAAAACAAGATGGCCGCTCTTCCCTTTTACCTGCCCGGGGAATAACCTTTTTAATTTTCGAGGCACCCCGAAACGCCGAATTAGCGTGATTACTTCTTGCGGATACCCCACCCGAGTGTGCCGGTGCAAATTTGAACCTGCCAATGATTTACTTTGGCGGTAATCGACGATTTTTGGTCAAATTATGACGTCACTTTTGCACCAAAAAGTTGTAATTCCCAAGGTTTTGCGAATTTTGCATGACTCCACACAGGAAAGTTGTTCAGGATGCTCAACTTGGTCGATTTGCACCGTCAAAACGCGATTTCCAGAGTTGACTATTAGAAAAACAAGATGGCCGCTCTTCCCTTTTCCCTGCCCGGGGAATAAACTTTTTAATTTTCGTGGCACCCCGAAAAACCGAATTAGCGTGATTACTTCTTGCGGATACCCCACCCGAGTGTGCCGGTGAAAATTTGAACCCCGTCAATGTTTTACTTTGGCGGTAATCGACGATTTTTGGTCAAATTATGACGTCACTTTTGCACCAAAAAGTTGTAATTCCCAAGGTTTTGCGAATTTTGCATGACTCCACACAGGAAAGTTGTTCAGGATGCTCAACTTGGTCGATTTGCACCGTCAAAACGCGATTTCCAGAGTTGACTATTAGAAAAACAAGATGGCCGCTCTTCCCTTTTACCTGCCCGGGGAATAACCTTTTTAATTTTCGAGGCACCCCGAAACGCCGAATTAGCGTGATTACTTCTTGCGGATACCCCACCCGAGTGTGCCGGTGCAAATTTGAACCTGCCAATGATTTACTTTGGCGGTAATCGACGATTTTTGGTCAAATTATGACGTCACTTTTGCACCAAAAAGTTGTAATTCCCAAGGTTTTGCGAATTTTGCATGACTCCACACAGGAAAGTTGTTCAGGATGCTCAACTTGGTCGATTTGCACCGTCAAAACGCGATTTCCAGAGTTGACTATTAGAAAAACAAGATGGCCGCTCTTCCCTTTTCCCTGCCCGGGGAATAAACTTTTTAATTTTCGTGGCACCCCGAAAAACCGAATTAGCGTGATTACTTCTTGCGGATACCCCACCCGAGTGTGCCGGTGCAAATTTGAACCCCTTCAATGTTTTACTTTGACGGTAATCGACGATTTTTGGTCAAATTATGACGTCACTTTTGCACCAAAAAGTTGTAATTCCCAAGGTTTTGCGAATTTTGCATGACTCCACACAGGAAAGTTGTTCAGGATGCTCAACTTGGTCGATTTGCACCGTCAAAATGCGATTTCCAGAGTTGACTATTAGAAAAACAAGATGGCCGCTCTTCCCTTTTTCCTGCCCGGGGAATAACCTTTTTAATTTTCGAGGCACCCCGAAAAGCCGAATTAGCGTGATTACTTCTTGCGGATACCCCACCCGAGTGTGCCGGTGCAAATTTGAAGCACGCCAATGATTTACTTTGGCGGTAATCGACGATTTTAGGTCAAGTTATGACGTCACTTTTGCACCAAAAAGTTGTAATTCCCTAGGTTTTGCGAATTTTGCATGACTCCACACAGGAAAGTTGTTCAGGATGCTCAACTTGGTCGATTTGCACCGTCAAAACGCGATTTCCAGAGTTGACTATTAGAAAAACAAGATGGCCGCTCTTCCCTTTTACCTGGCCGGGGAATAAACTTTTTAATTTCCGTGGCACCCCGAAAAACCGAATTAGCGTGATTACTTCTTGCGGATACCCCACCCGAGTGTGCCCGTGCAAATTTGAACCCGTCAATGTTTTACTTTGGCGGTAATCGACGATTTTTGGTCAAATAATGACGTCATTTTTGCACCAAAAAGTTGTAATTCCCAAGGTTTTGCGAATTTTGCATGACTCCACACAGGAAAGTTGTTCAGGATGCTCAACTTGGTCGATTTGCACCGTCAAAACGCGATTTCCAGAGTTGACTATTAGAAAAACAAGATGGCCGCTCTTCCCTTTTCCCTGCCCGGGGAATAAACTTTTTAATTTTCGTGGCACCCCGAAAAACCGAATTAGCGTGATTACTTCTTGCGGATACCCCACCCGAGTGTGCCGGTGCAAATTTGAACCCCTTCAATGTTTTACTTTGACGGTAATCGACGATTTTTGGTCAAATTATGACGTCACTTTTGCACCAAAAAGTTGTAATTCCCAAGGTTTTGCGAATTTTGCATGACTCCACACAGGAAAGTTGTTCAGGATGCTCAACTTAGTCGATTTGCACCGTCAAAACGCGATTTCCAGAGTTGACTATTAGAAAAACAAGATGGCCGCTCTTCCCTTTTTCCTGCCCGGGGAATAAACTTTTTAATTTTCGTGGCACCCCGAAAAACCGAATTAGCGTGATTACTTCTTGCGGATACCCCACCCGAGTGTGCCGGTGCAAATTTGAACCCTCTCAATGTTTTACTTTGGCGGTAATCGACGATTTTTGGTCAAATTATGACGTCACTTTTGCACCAAAAAGTTGTAATTCCCTAGGTTTTGCGAATTTTGCATGACTCCACACAGGAAAGTTGTTCAGGATGCTCAACTTGGTCGATTTGCACCGTCAAAACGCGATTTCCAGAGTTGGCTATTAGAAAAACAAGATGGCCGCTCTTCCCTTTTACATGGCCGGGGAATAAACTTTTTAATTTTCGTGGCACCCCGAAAAACCGAATTAGCGTGATTACTTCTTGCGGATACCCCACCCGAGTGTGCCGGTGCAAATTTGAACCCGTCAATGTTTTACTTTGGCGGTAATCGACGATTTTTGGTCAAATTATAACGTCACTTTTGCACCAAAAAGTTGTAATTCCCAAGGTTTTGCGAATTTTGCATGACTCCACACAGGAAAGTTGTTCAGGATGCTCAACTTGGTCGATTTGCACCGTCAAAACGCGATTTCCAGAGTTGACTATTAGAAAAACAAGATGGCGCTCTTCCCTATTCCCTGCCCGGGGAATAACCTTTTTAATTTTCGAGGCACCCCGAAAAGCCGAATTAGCGTGATTACTTCTTGCGGATACCCCACCCGAGTGTGCCCGTGCAAATTTGAACCCCGTCAATGTTTTACTTTGGCGGTAATCGACGATTTTTGGTCAAATTATGACGTCACTTTTGCACGAAAAAGTTGTAATTCCCAAGGTTTTGCGAATTTTGCATGACTCCACACAGGAAAGTTGTTCAGGATGCTCAACTTGGTCGATTTGCACCGTCAAAACGCGATTTCCAGAGTTGACTATTAGAAAAACAAGATGGCCGCTCTTCCCTTTTCTCTGCCCGGGGAATAAACTTTTTATTTTTCGTGGCACCCCGAAAAAACGAATTAGCGTGATTACTTCTTGCGGATACCCCACCCGAGTGTGCCGGTGCAAATTTGAACCCCTTCAATGTTTTACTTTGACGGTAATCGACGATTTTTGGTCAAATTATGACGTCACTTTTGCACCAAAAAGTTGTAATTCCCAAGGTTTTGCGAATTTTGCATGACTCCACACAGGAAAGTTGTTCAGGATGCTCAACTTGGTCGATTTGCACCGTCAAAACGCGATTTCCAGAGTTGACTATTAGAAAAACAAGATGGCCGCTCTTCCCTTTTCCCTGCCCGGGGAATAAACTTTTTAATTTTCGTGGCACCCCGAAAAACCGAATTAGCGTGATTACTTCTTGCGGATACCCCACCCGAGTGTGCCGGTGCAAATTTGAACCCCGTCAATGTTTTACTTTGGCGGTAATCGAAGATTTTTGGTCAAATTATGACGTCACTTTTGCACCAAAAAGTTGTAATTCCCAAGGTTTTGCGAATTTTGCATGACTCCACACAGGAAAGTTGTTCAGGATGCTCAACTTGGTCGATTTGCACCGTCAAAACGCGATTTCCAGAGTTGACTATTAGAAAAACAAGATGGCCGCTCTTCCCTTTTTTTTTCCTGCCCGGGGAATAACCTTTTTAATTTTCGAGGCACCCCGAAAAGCCGAATTAGCGTGATTACTTCTTGCGGATACCCCACCCGAGTGTGCCGGTGCAAATTTGAAGCATGCCAATGATTTACTTTTGCGGTAATCGACGATTTTAGGTAAAGTTATGACGTCACTTTTGCACCAAAAAGTTGTAATTCCCTAGGTTTTGCGAATTTTGCATGACTCCACACAGGAAAGTTGTTCAGGATGCTCAACTTGGTCGATTTGCACCGTCAAAACGCGATTTCCAGAGTTGACTATTAGAAAAACAAGATGGCCGCTCTTCCCTTTTACCTGGCCGGGGAATAAACTTTTTAATTTCCGTGGCACCCCGAAAAACCGAATTAGCGTGATTACTTCTTGCGGATACCCCACCCGAGTGTGCCCGTGCAAATTTGAACCCCGTCAATGTTTTACTTTGGCGGTAATCGACGATTTTTGGTCAAATTATGACGTCACTTTTGCACCAAAAAGTTGTAATTCCCAAGGTTTTGCGAATTTTGCATGACTCCACACAGGAAAGTTGTTCAGGATGCTCAACTTGGTCGATTTGCACCGTCAAAACGCGATTTCCAGAGTTGACTATTAGAAAAACAAGATGGCGCTCTTCCCTTTTACCTGCCCGGGGAATAACCTTTTTAATTTTCGAGGCACCCCGAAAAGCCGAATTAGCGTGATTACTTCTTGCGGATACCCCACCCGAGTGTGCCCGTGCAAATTTGAACCCCGTCAATGTTTTACTTTGGCGGTAATCGACGATTTTTAGTCAAATTATGACGTCACTTTTGCACCAAAAAGTTGTAATTACCAAGGTTTTGCGAATTTTGCATGACTCCACACAGGAAAGTTGTTCAGGATGCTCAACTTGGTCGATTTGCACCGTCAAAACGCGATTTCCAGAGTTGACTATTAGAAAAACAAGATGGCCGCTCTTCCCTTTTACCTGCCCGGGGAATAACCTTTTTAATTTTCGAGGCACCCCGAAACGCCGAATTAGCGTGATTACTTCTTGCGGATACCCCACCCGAGTTTGCCGGTGCAAATTTGAACCTGCCAATGATTTACTTTGGCGGTAATCGACGATTTTTGGTCAAATTATGACGTCACTTTTGCACCAAAAAGTTGTAATTCCCAAGGTTTTGCGAATTTTGCATGACTCCACACAGGAAAGTTGTTCAGGATGCTCAACTTGGTCGATTTGCACCGTCAAAACGCGATTTCCAGAGTTGACTATTAGAAAAACAAGATGGCCGCTCTTCCCTTTTCCCTGCCCGGGGAATAAACTTTTTAATTTTCGTGGCACCCCGAAAAACCGAATTAGCGTGATTACTTCTTGCGGATACCCCACCCGAGTGTGCCGGTGCAAATTTGAACCCCGTCAATGTTTTACTTTGGCGGTAATCGACGATTTTTGGTCAAATTATGACGTCACTTTTGCACCAAAAAGTTGTAATTCCCAAGGTTTTGCGAATTTTGCATGACTCCACACAGGAAAGTTGTTCAGGATGCTCAACTTGGTCTATTTGCACCGTCAAAACGCGATTTCCAGAGTTGACTATTAGAAAAACAAGATGGCCGCTCTTCCCTTTTACCTGCCAGGGGAATAACCTTTTTAATTTTCGAGGCACCCCGAAACGCCGAATTAGCGTGATTACTTCTTGCGGATACCCCACCCGAGTGTGCCGGTGCAAATTTGAACCTGCCAATGATTTACTTTGGCGGTAATCGACGATTTTTGGTCAAATTATGACGTCACTTTTGCACCAAAAAGTTGTAATTCCCAAGGTTTTGCGAATTTCGCATGACTCCACACAGGAAAGTTGTTCAGGATGCTCAACTTGGTCGATTTGCACCGTCAAAACGCGATTTCCAGAGTTGACTATTAGAAAAACAAGATGGCCGCTCTTCCCTTTTCCCTGCCCGGGGAATAAACTTTTTAATTTTCGTGGCACCCCGAAAAACCGAATTAGCGTGATTACTTCTTGCGGATACCCCACCCGAGTGTGCCGGTGCAAATTTGAACCCCGTCAATGTTTTACTTTGGCGGTAATCGACGATTTTTGGTCAAATTATGACGTCACTTTTGCACCAAAAAGTTGTAATTCCCAAGGTTTTGCGAATTTTGCATGACTCCACACAGGAAAGTTGTTCAGGATGCTCAACTTGGTCGATTTGCACCGTCAAAACGCGATTTCCAGAGTTGACTATTAGAAAAACAAGATGGCCGCTCTTCCCTTTTTCCTGCCCGGGGAATAACCTTTTTAATTTTCGAGGCACCCCGAAAAGCCGAATTAGCGTGATTACTTCTTGCGGATACCCCACCCGAGTGTGCCGGTGCAAATTTGAAGCACGCCAATGATTTACTTTGGCGGTAATCGACGATTTTTGGTCAAGTTATGACGTCACTTTTGCACCAAAAAGTTGTAATTCCCTAGGTTTTGCGAAATTTGCATGACTCCACACAGGAAAATTGTTCAGGATGCTCAACTTGGTCGATTTGCACCGTCAAAACGCGATTTCCAGAGTTGACTATTAGAAAAACAAGATGGCCGCTCTTCCCTTTTCCCTGCCCGGGGAATAAACTTTTTAATTTTCGTGGCACCCCGAAAAACCGAATTAGCGTGATTACTTCTTGCGGATACCCCACCCGAGTGTGCCGGTGCAAATTTGAACCCCGTCAATGTTTTACTTTGGCGGTAATCGACGATTTTTTGTCAAATTATGACGTCACTTTTGCACCAAAAAGTTGTAATTCCCTAGGTTTTGCGAATTTTGCATGACTCCACACAGGAAAGTTGTTCAGGATGCTCAACTTGGTCGATTTGCACCGTCAAAACGCGATTTCCAGAGTTGACTATTAGAAAAACAAGATGGCCGCTCTTCCCTTTTACCTGCCCGGGGAATAACCTTTTTAATTTTCGAGGCACCCCGAAACGCCGAATTAGCGTGATTACTTCTTGCGGATACCCCACCCGAGTGTGCCGGTGCAAATTTGAACCTGCCAATGATTTACTTTGGCGGTAATCGACGATTTTTGGTCAAATTATGACGTCACTTTTGCACCAAAAAGTTGTAATTCCCAAGGTTTTGCGAATTTTGCATGACTCCACACAGGAAAGTTGTTCAGGATGCTCAACTTGGTCGATTTGCACCGTCAAAACGCGATTTCCAGAGTTGACTATTAGAAAAACAAGATGGCCGCTCTTCCCTTTTCCCTGCCCGGGGAATAAACTTTTTAATTTTCGTGACACCCCGAAAAACCGAATTAGCGTGATTACTTCTTGCGGATACCCCACCCGAGTGTGCCGGTGCAAATTTGAACCCCGTCAATGTTTTACTTTGGCGGTAATCGACGATTTTTGGTCAAATTATGACGTCACTTTTGCACCAAAAAGTTGTAATTCCCAAGGTTTTGCGAATTTTGCATGACTCCACACAGGAAAGTTGTTCAGGATGCTCAACTTGGTCGATTTGCACCGTCAAAACGCGATTTCCAGAGTTGACTATTAGAAAAACAAGATGGCCGCTCTTCCCTTTTACCTGCCCGGGGAATAACCTTTTTAATTTTCGAGGCACCCCGAAACGCCGAATTAGCGTGATTACTTCTTGCGGATACCCCACCCGAGTGTGCCGGTGCAAATTTGAACCTGCCAATGATTTACTTTGGCGGTAATCGACGATTTTTGGTCAAATTATGACGTCACTTTTGCACCAAAAAGTTGTAATTCCCTAGGTTTTGCGAATTTTGCATGACTCCACACAGGAAAATTGTTCAGGATGCTCAACTTGGTCGATTTGCACCGTCAAAACGCGATTTCCAGAGTTGGCTATTAGAAAAACAAGATGGCCGCTCTTCCCTTTTACCTGGCCGGGGAATAAACTTTTTAATTTTCGTGGCACCCCGAAAAACCGAATTAGCGTGATTACTTCTTGCGGATCCCCACCCGAGTGTGCCGGTGCAAATTTGAACCCGTCAATGTTTTACTTTGGCGGTAATCGACGATTTTTGGTGAAATTATGACGTCACTTTTGCACCAAAAAGTTGTAATTCCCTAGGTTTTGCGAATTTTGCATGACTCCACACAGGAAAGTTGTTCAGGATGCTCAACTTGGTCGATTTGCACCGTCAAAACGCGATTTCCAGAGTTGACTATTAGAAAAACAAGATGGCCGCTCTTCCCTTTTCCCTGCCCGGGGAATAACCTGTTTAATTTTCGTGGCACCCCGAAAAACCGAATTAGCGTGATTACTTCTTGCGGATACCCCACCCGAGTGTGCCGGTGCAAATTTGAACCCGTCAATGTTTTACTTTGGCGGTAATCGACGATTTTTGGTCAAATTATGACGTCACTTTTGCACCAAAAAGTTGTAATTCCCAAGGTTTTTGCGAATTTTGCATGACTCCACACAGGAAAGTTGTTCAGGATGCTCAACTTGGTCGATTTGCACCGTCAAAACGCGATTTCCAGAGTTGACTATTAGAAAAACAAGATGGCCGATCTTCCCTTTTCCCTGCCCGGGGAATAAACTTTTTAATTTTCGTGGCACCCCGAAAAACCGAATTAGCGTGATTACTTCTTGCGGATACCCCACCCGAGTGTGCCCGTGCAAATTTGAACCCCGTCAATGTTTTACTTTGGCGGTAATCGACGATTTTTGGTCAAATTATGACGTCACTTTTGCACCAAAAAGTTGTAATTCCAAAGGTTTTGCGAATTTTGCATGACTTCACACAGGAAAGTTGTTCAGGATGCTCAACTTAGTCGATTTGCACCGTCAAAACGCGATTTCCAGAGTTGACTATTAGAAAAACAAGATGGCCGCTCTTCCCTTTTCCCTGCCCGGGGAATAAACTTTTTAATTTTCGTGGCACCCCGAAAAACCGAATTAGCGTGATTACTTCTTGCGGATACCCCACCCGAGTGTGCCGGTGCAAATTTGAACCCCGTCAATGTTTTACTTTGGCGGTAATCGACGATTTTTGGTCAAATTATGACGTCACTTTTGCACCAAAAAGTTGTAATTCCCAAGGTTTTGCGAATTTTGCATGACTCCACACAGGAAAGTTGTTCAGGATGCTCAACTTGGTCGATTTGCACCGTCAAAACGCGATTTCCAGAGTTGACTATTAGAAAAACAAGATGGCCGCTCTTCCCTTTTCCCTGCCCGGGGAATAAACTTTTTAATTTTCGTGGCACCCCGAAAAACCGAATAAGCGTGATTACTTCTTGCGGATACCCCACCCGAGTGTGCCGGTGCAAATTTGAACCCCGTCAATGTTTTACTTTGGCGGTAATCGACGATTTTTGGTCAAATTATGACGTCACTTTTGCACCAAAAAGTTGTAATTCCCAAGGTTTTGCGAATTTTGCATGACTCCACACAGGAAAGTTGTTCAGGATGCTCAACTTGGTCGATTTGCACAGTCAAAACGCGATTTCCAGAGTTGACTATTAGAAAAACAAGATGGCCGCTCTTCCCTTTTCCCTGCCCGGGGAATAAACTTTTTAATTTTCGTGGCACCCCGAAAAACCGAATTAGCGTGATTACTTCTTGCGGATACCCCACCCGAGTGTGCCGGTGCAAATTTGAACCCGTCAATGTTTTACTTTGGCGGTAATCGACGATTTTTGGTCAAATTATGACGTCACTTTTGCACCAAAAAGTTGTAATTCCCAAGGTTTTGCGATTTTTGCATGACTCCACACAGGAAAGTTGTTCAGGATGCTCAACTTAGTCGATTTGCACCGTCAAAACGCGATTTCCAGAGTTGACTATTAGAAAAACAAGATGGCCGCTCTTCCCTTTTCCCTGCCCGGGGAATAAACTTTTTAATTTTCGTGGCACCCCGAAAAACCGAATAAGCGTGATTACTTCTTGCGGATACCCCACCCGAGTGTGCCGGTGCAAATTTGAACCCCGTCAATGTTTTACTTTGGCGGTAATCGACGATTTTTGGTCAAATTATGACGTCACTTTTGCACCAAAAAGTTGTAATTCCCAAGGTTTTGCGAATTTTGCATGACTCCACACAGGAAAGTTGTTCAGGATGCTCAACTTGGTCGATTTGCACCGTCAAAACGCGATTTCCAGAGTTGACTATTAGAAAAACAAGATGGCCGCGCTTCCCTTTTCCCTGCCGGGGAATAACCTTTTTAATTTTCGAGGCATCCCGAAAAGCCGAATTAGCGTGATTACTTCTTGCGGATACCCCACCCGAGTGTGCCCGTGCAAATTTGAACCCCGTCAATGTTTTACTTTGGCGGTAATCGACGATTTTTGGTCAAGGTAATTCCCAAGGTTTTGCGAATTTTGCATGACTCCACACAGGAAAGTTGTTCAGGATGCTCAACTTGGTCGATTTGCACCGTCAAAACGCGATTTCCAGAGTTGACTATTAGAAAAACAAGATGGCCGCTCTTCCCTTTTCCCTGCCCGGGGAATAAACTTTTTAATTTTCGTGGCACCCCTAAAAACCGAATTAGCGTGATTACTTCTTGCGGATACCCCACCCGAGTGTGCCAGTGCAAATTTGAACCCCTTCAATGTTTTACTTTGACGGTAATCGACGATTTTTGGTCAAATTATGACGTCACTTTTGCACCAAAAAGTTGTAATTCCCAAGGTTTTGCGAATTTTGCATGACTCCACACAGGAAAGTTGTTCAGGATGCTCAACTTGGTCGATTTGCACCGTCAAAACGCGATTTCCAGAGTTGAATATAATAGAAAAACAAGATGGCCGCTCTTCCCTTTTCCCTGCCCGGGGAATAAACTTTTTAATTTTCGTGGCACCCCGAAAAACCGAATTAGCGTGATTACTTCTTGCGGATACCCCACCCGAGTGTGCCAGTGCAAATTTGAACCCCTTCAATGTTTTACTTTGGCGGTAATCGACGATTTTCGGTCAAGTTATGACGTCACTTTTGCACCAAAAAGTTGTAATTCCCTAGGTTTTGCGAATTTTGCATGACTCCACACAGGAAAATTGTTCAGGATGCTCAACTTGATCGATTTGCACCGTCAAAACGCGATTTCCAGAGTTGACTATTAGAAAAACAAGATGGCCGCTCTTCCCTTTTACCTGGCCGGGGAATAAACTTTTTAATTTTCGTGGCACCCCGAAAAACCGAATTAGCGTGATTACTTCTTGCGGATACCCCACCCGAGTGTGCCGGTGCAAATTTGAACCCGTCAATGTTTTACTTTGGCGGTAATCGATGATTTTTGGTCAAATTATGACGTCACTTTTGCACCAAAAAGTTGTAATTCCCAAGGTTTTGCCAATTTTGCATGACTCCACACAGGAAAGTTGTTCAGGATGCTCAACTTGGTCGATTTGCACCGTCAAAACGCGATTTCCAGAGTTGACTATTAGAAAAACAAGATGGCCGCTCTTCCCTTTTACCTGGCCGGGGAATAAACTTTTTAATTTTCGTGGCACCCCGAAAAACCGAATTAGCGTGATTACTTCTTGCGGATACCCCACCCGAGTGTGCCGGTGCAAATTTGAACCCGTCAATGTTTTAATTTGGCGGTATTCGACGATTTTTGGTTAAATTATGACGTCACTTTTGCACCAAAAAGTTGTAATTTCCAAGGTTTTGCGAATTTTGCATGACTCCACACAGGAAAGTTGTTCAGGATGCTCAACTTGGTCTATTTGCACCGTCAAAACGCGATTTCCAGAGTTGACTATTAGAAAAACAAGATGGCCGCTCTTCCCTTTTCCCTGCCAGGGGAATAAACTTTTTAATTTTCGTGGCACCCCGAAAAACCAAATAAGCGTGATTACTTCTTGCGGATACCCCACCCGAGTGTGCCGGTGCAAATTTGAAGCACGCCAATGTTTTACTTTGACGGTAATCGACGATTTTTGATCAAATTATGACGTCACTTTTGCACCAAAAAGTTGTAATTCCCAAGGTTTTGCGAATTTTGCATGACTCCACACAGGAAAGTTGTTCAGGATGCTCAACTTGGTCGATTTGCACCGTCAAAACGCGATTTCCAGAGTTGAATATAATAGAAAAACAAGATGGCCGCTCTTCCCTTTTCCCTGCCCGGGGAATAAACTTTTTAATTTTCGTGGCACCCCGAAAAACCGAATTAGCGTGATTACTTCTTGCGGATACCCCACCCGAGTGTGCCAGTGCAAATTTGAACCCCTTCAATGTTTTACTTTGGCGGTAATCGACGATTTTCGGTCAAGTTATGACGTCACTTTTGCACCAAAAAGTTGTAATTCCCTAGGTTTTGCGAATTTTGCATGACTCCACACAGGAAAATTGTTCAGGATGCTCAACTTGATCGATTTGCACCGTCAAAACGCGATTTCCAGAGTTGACTATTAGAAAAACAAGATGGCCGCTCTTCCCTTTTACCTGGCCGGGGAATAAACTTTTTAATTTTCGTGGCACCCCGAAAAACCGAATTAGCGTGATTACTTCTTGCGGATACCCCACCCGAGTGTGCCGGTGCAAATTTGAACCCGTCAATGTTTTACTTTGGCGGTAATCGATGATTTTTGGTCAAATTATGACGTCACTTTTGCACCAAAAAGTTGTAATTCCCAAGGTTTTGCCAATTTTGCATGACTCCACACAGGAAAGTTGTTCAGGATGCTCAACTTGGTCGATTTGCACCGTCAAAACGCGATTTCCAGAGTTGACTATTAGAAAAACAAGATGGCCGCTCTTCCCTTTTCACTGCCCGGGGAATAACCTTTTTAATTTTCGAGGCACCCCGAAAAGCCGAATTAGCGTGATTACTTCTTGCGGATACCCCACCCGAGTGTGCCCGTGCAAATTTGAACCCCGTCAATGTTTTACTTTGGCGGTAATCGACGATTTTTGGTCAAATTATGACGTCACTTTTGCACCAAAAAGTTGTAATTCCCAAGGTTTTGCGAATTTTGCATGACTCCACACTGGAAAGTTGTTCAGGATGCTCAACTTGGTCGATTTGCACCGTCAAAACGCGATTTCCAGAGTTGACTATTAGAAAAACAAGATGGCCGCTCTTCCCTTTTACCTGGCCGGGGAATAAACTTTTTAATTTTCGTGGCACCCCGAAAAACCGAATTAGCGTGATTACTTCTTGGGGATACCCCACCCGAGTGTGCCGGTGCAAATTTGAACCCGTCAATGTTTTACTTTGGCGGTAATCGACGATTTTTGGTGAAATTATGACGTCACTTTTGCACCAAAAAGTTGTAATTCCCTAGGTTTTGCGAATTTTGCATGACTCCACACAGGAAAGTTGTTCAGGATGCTCAACTTGGTCGATTTGCACCGTCAAAACGCGATTTCCAGAGTTGACTATTAGAAAAACAAGATGGCCGCTCTTCCCTTTTCCCTGCCCGGGGAATAACCTGTTTAATTTTCGTGGCACCCCGAAAAACCGAATTAGCGTGATTACTTCTTGCGGATACCCCACCCGAGTGTGCCGGTGCAAATTTGAACCCGTCAATGTTTTACTTTGGCGGTAATCGACGATTTTTGGTCAAATTATGACGTCACTTTTGCACCAAAAAGTTGTAATTCCCAAGGTTTTTGCGAATTTTGCATGACTCCACACAGGAAAGTTGTTCAGGATGCTCAACTTGGTCGATTTGCACCGTCAAAACGCGATTTCCAGAGTTGACTATTAGAAAAACAAGATGGCCGATCTTCCCTTTTCCCTGCCCGGGGAATAAACTTTTTAATTTTCGTGGCACCCCGAAAAACCGAATTAGCGTGATTACTTCTTGCGGATACCCCACCCGAGTGTGCCCGTGCAAATTTGAACCCCGTCAATGTTTTACTTTGGCGGTAATCGACGATTTTTGGTCAAATTATGACGTCACTTTTGCACCAAAAAGTTGTAATTCCAAAGGTTTTGCGAATTTTGCATGACTTCACACAGGAAAGTTGTTCAGGATGCTCAACTTAGTCGATTTGCACCGTCAAAACGCGATTTCCAGAGTTGACTATTAGAAAAACAAGATGGCCGCTCTTCCCTTTTCCCTGCCCGGGGAATAAACTTTTTAATTTTCGTGGCACCCCGAAAAACCGAATTAGCGTGATTACTTCTTGCGGATACCCCACCCGAGTGTGCCGGTGCAAATTTGAACCCCGTCAATGTTTTACTTTGGCGGTAATCGACGATTTTTGGTCAAATTATGACGTCACTTTTGCACCAAAAAGTTGTAATTCCCAAGGTTTTGCGAATTTTGCATGACTCCACACAGGAAAGTTGTTCAGGATGCTCAACTTAGTCGATTTGCACCGTCAAAACGCGATTTCCAGAGTTGACTATTAGAAAAACAAGATGGCCGCTCTTCCCTTTTCCCTGCCCGGGGAATAAACTTTTTAATTTTCGTGGCACCCCGAAAAACCGAATAAGCGTGATTACTTCTTGCGGATACCCCACCCGAGTGTGCCGGTGCAAATTTGAACCCCGTCAATGTTTTACTTTGGCGGTAATCGACGATTTTTGGTCAAATTATGACGTCACTTTTGCACCAAAAAGTTGTAATTCCCAAGGTTTTGCGAATTTTGCATGACTCCACACAGGAAAGTTGTTCAGGATGCTCAACTTGGTCGATTTGCACAGTCAAAACGCGATTTCCAGAGTTGACTATTAGAAAAACAAGATGGCCGCTCTTCCCTTTTCCCTGCCCGGGGAATAAACTTTTTAATTTTCGTGGCACCCCGAAAAACCGAATTAGCGTGATTACTTCTTGCGGATACCCCACCCGAGTGTGCCGGTGCAAATTTGAACCCGTCAATGTTTTACTTTGGCGGTAATCGACGATTTTTGGTCAAATTATGACGTCACTTTTGCACCAAAAAGTTGTAATTCCCAAGGTTTTGCGATTTTTGCATGACTCCACACAGGAAAGTTGTTCAGGATGCTCAACTTAGTCGATTTGCACCGTCAAAACGCGATTTCCAGAGTTGACTATTAGAAAAACAAGATGGCCGCTCTTCCCTTTTCCCTGCCCGGGGAATAAACTTTTTAATTTTCGTGGCACCCCGAAAAACCGAATAAGCGTGATTACTTCTTGCGGATACCCCACCCGAGTGTGCCGGTGCAAATTTGAACCCCGTCAATGTTTTACTTTGGCGGTAATCGACGATTTTTGGTCAAATTATGACGTCACTTTTGCACCAAAAAGTTGTAATTCCCAAGGTTTTGCGAATTTTGCATGACTCCACACAGGAAAGTTGTTCAGGATGCTCAACTTGGTCGATTTGCACAGTCAAAACGCGATTTCCAGAGTTGACTATTAGAAAAACAAGATGGCCGCTCTTCCCTTTTCCCTGCCCGGGGAATAAACTTTTTAATTTTCGTGGCACCCCGAAAAACCGAATTAGCGTGATTACTTCTTGCGGATACCCCACCCGAGTGTGCCGGTGCAAATTTGAACCCGTCAATGTTTTAATTTGGCGGTATTCGACGATTTTTGGTTAAATTATGACGTCACTTTTGCACCAAAAAGTTGTAATTTCCAAGGTTTTGCGAATTTTGCATGACTCCACACAGGAAAGTTGTTCAGGATGCTCAACTTGGTCTATTTGCACCGTCAAAACGCGATTTCCAGAGTTGACTATTAGAAAAACAAGATGGCCGCTCTTCCCTTTTCCCTGCCAGGGGAATAAACTTTTTAATTTTCGTGGCACCCCGAAAAACCAAATAAGCGTGATTACTTCTTGCGGATACCCCACCCGAGTGTGCCGGTGCAAATTTGAAGCACGCCAATGTTTTACTTTGACGGTAATCGACGATTTTTGATCAAATTATGACGTCACTTTTGCACCAAAAAGTTGTAATTCCCAAGGTTTTGCGAATTTTGCATGACTCCACACAGGAAAGTTGTTCAGGATGCTCAACTTGGTCGATTTGCACCGTCAAAACGCGATTTCCAGAGTTGAATATAATAGAAAAACAAGATGGCCGCTCTTCCCTTTTCCCTGCCCGGGGAATAAACTTTTTAATTTTCGTGGCACCCCGAAAAACCGAATTAGCGTGATTACTTCTTGCGGATACCCCACCCGAGTGTGCCAGTGCAAATTTGAACCCCTTCAATGTTTTACTTTGGCGGTAATCGACGATTTTCGGTCAAGTTATGACGTCACTTTTGCACCAAAAAGTTGTAATTCCCTAGGTTTTGCGAATTTTGCATGACTCCACACAGGAAAATTGTTCAGGATGCTCAACTTGATCGATTTGCACCGTCAAAACGCGATTTCCAGAGTTGACTATTAGAAAAACAAGATGGCCGCTCTTCCCTTTTACCTGGCCGGGGAATAAACTTTTTAATTTTCGTGGCACCCCGAAAAACCGAATAAGCGTGATTACTTCTTGCGGATACCCCACCCGAGTGTGCCGGTGCAAATTTGAACCCCGTCAATGTTTTACTTTGGCGGTAATCGACGATTTTTGGTCAAATTATGACGTCACTTTTGCACCAAAAAGTTGTAATTCCCAAGGTTTTGCGAATTTTGCATGACTCCACACAGGAAAGTTGTTCAGGATGCTCAACTTGGTCGATTTGCACAGTCAAAACGCGATTTCCAGAGTTGACTATTAGAAAAACAAGATGGCCGCTCTTCCCTTTTCCCTGCCCGGGGAATAAACTTTTTAATTTTCGTGGCACCCCGAAAAACCGAATTAGCGTGATTACTTCTTGCGGATACCCCACCCGAGTGTGCCGGTGCAAATTTGAACCCGTCAATGTTTTAATTTGGCGGTATTCGACGATTTTTGGTTAAATTATGACGTCACTTTTGCACCAAAAAGTTGTAATTTCCAAGGTTTTGCGAATTTTGCATGACTCCACACAGGAAAGTTGTTCAGGATGCTCAACTTGGTCTATTTGCACCGTCAAAACGCGATTTCCAGAGTTGACTATTAGAAAAACAAGATGGCCGCTCTTCCCTTTTCCCTGCCAGGGGAATAAACTTTTTAATTTTCGTGGCACCCCGAAAAACCAAATAAGCGTGATTACTTCTTGCGGATACCCCACCCGAGTGTGCCGGTGCAAATTTGAAGCACGCCAATGTTTTACTTTGACGGTAATCGACGATTTTTGATCAAATTATGACGTCACTTTTGCACCAAAAAGTTGTAATTCCCAAGGTTTTGCGAATTTTGCATGACTCCACACAGGAAAGTTGTTCAGGATGCTCAACTTGGTCGATTTGCACCGTCAAAACGCGATTTCCAGAGTTGAATATAATAGAAAAACAAGATGGCCGCTCTTCCCTTTTCCCTGCCCGGGGAATAAACTTTTTAATTTTCGTGGCACCCCGAAAAACCGAATTAGCGTGATTACTTCTTGCGGATACCCCACCCGAGTGTGCCAGTGCAAATTTGAACCCCTTCAATGTTTTACTTTGGCGGTAATCGACGATTTTCGGTCAAGTTATGACGTCACTTTTGCACCAAAAAGTTGTAATTCCCTAGGTTTTGCGAATTTTGCATGACTCCACACAGGAAAATTGTTCAGGATGCTCAACTTGATCGATTTGCACCGTCAAAACGCGATTTCCAGAGTTGACTATTAGAAAAACAAGATGGCCGCTCTTCCCTTTTACCTGGCCGGGGAATAAACTTTTTAATTTTCGTGGCACCCCGAAAAACCGAATTAGCGTGATTACTTCTTGCGGATACCCCACCCGAGTGTGCCGGTGCAAATTTGAACCCGTCAATGTTTTACTTTGGCGGTAATCGATGATTTTTGGTCAAATTATGACGTCACTTTTGCACCAAAAAGTTGTAATTCCCAAGGTTTTGCCAATTTTGCATGACTCCACACAGGAAAGTTGTTCAGGATGCTCAACTTGGTCGATTTGCACCGTCAAAACGCGATTTCCAGAGTTGACTATTAGAAAAACAAGATGGCCGCTCTTCCCTTTTCACTGCCCGGGGAATAACCTTTTTAATTTTCGAGGCACCCCGAAAAGCCGAATTAGCGTGATTACTTCTTGCGGATACCCCACCCGAGTGTGCCCGTGCAAATTTGAACCCCGTCAATGTTTTATTTTGGCGGTAATCGACGATTTTTGGTCAAATTATGACGTCACTTTTGCACCAAAAAGTTGTAATTCCCAAGGTTTTGCGAATTTTGCATGACTCCACACTGGAAAGTTGTTCAGGATGCTCAACTTGGTCGATTTGCACCGTCAAAACGCGATTTCCAGAGTTGACTATTAGAAAAACAAGATGGCCGCTCTTCCCTTTTACCTGGCCGGGGAATAAACTTTTTAATTTTCGTGGCACCCCGAAAAACCGAATTAGCGTGATTACTTCTTGGGGATACCCCACCCGAGTGTGCCGGTGCAAATTTGAACCCGTCAATGTTTTACTTTGGCGGTAATCGACGATTTTTGGTGAAATTATGACGTCACTTTTGCACCAAAAAGTTGTAATTCCCTAGGTTTTGCGAATTTTGCATGACTCCACACAGGAAAGTTGTTCAGGATGCTCAACTTGGTCGATTTGCACCGTCAAAACGCGATTTCCAGAGTTGACTATTAGAAAAACAAGATGGCCGCTCTTCCCTTTTCCCTGCCCGGGGAATAACCTGTTTAATTTTCGTGGCACCCCGAAAAACCGAATTAGCGTGATTACTTCTTGCGGATACCCCACCCGAGTGTGCCGGTGCAAATTTGAACCCGTCAATGTTTTACTTTGGCGGTAATCGACGATTTTTGGTCAAATTATGACGTCACTTTTGCACCAAAAAGTTGTAATTCCCAAGGTTTTTGCGAATTTTGCATGACTCCACACAGGAAAGTTGTTCAGGATGCTCAACTTGGTCGATTTGCACCGTCAAAACGCGATTTCCAGAGTTGACTATTAGAAAAACAAGATGGCCGATCTTCCCTTTTCCCTGCCCGGGGAATAAACTTTTTAATTTTCGTGGCACCCCGAAAAACCGAATTAGCGTGATTACTTCTTGCGGATACCCCACCCGAGTGTGCCCGTGCAAATTTGAACCCCGTCAATGTTTTACTTTGGCGGTAATCGACGATTTTTGGTCAAATTATGACGTCACTTTTGCACCAAAAAGTTGTAATTCCAAAGGTTTTGCGAATTTTGCATGACTTCACACAGGAAAGTTGTTCAGGATGCTCAACTTAGTCGATTTGCACCGTCAAAACGCGATTTCCAGAGTTGACTATTAGAAAAACAAGATGGCCGCTCTTCCCTTTTCCCTGCCCGGGGAATAAACTTTTTAATTTTCGTGGCACCCCGAAAAACCGAATTAGCGTGATTACTTCTTGCGGATACCCCACCCGAGTGTGCCGGTGCAAATTTGAACCCCGTCAATGTTTTACTTTGGCGGTAATCGACGATTTTTGGTCAAATTATGACGTCACTTTTGCACCAAAAAGTTGTAATTCCCAAGGTTTTGCGAATTTTGCATGACTCCACACAGGAAAGTTGTTCAGGATGCTCAACTTGGTCGATTTGCACCGTCAAAACGCGATTTCCAGAGTTGACTATTAGAAAAACAAGATGGCCGCTCTTCCCTTTTCCCTGCCCGGGGAATAAACTTTTTAATTTTCGTGGCACCCCGAAAAACCGAATTAGCGTGATTACTTCTTGCGGATACCCCACCCGAGTGTGCCAGTGCAAATTTGAACCCCGTCAATGTTTTACTTTGGCGGTAATCGACGATTTTTGGTCAAATTATGACGTCACTTTTGCACCAAAAAGTTGTAATTCCCAAGGTTTTGCGAATTTTGCATGACTCCACACAGGAAAGTTGTTCAGGATGCTCAACTTGGTCGATTTGCACAGTCAAAACGCGATTTCCAGAGTTGACTATTAGAAAAACAAGATGGCCGCTCTTCCCTTTTCCCTGCCCGGGGAATAAACTTTTTAATTTTCGTGGCACCCCGAAAAACCGAATTAGCGTGATTACTTCTTGCGGATACCCCACCCGAGTGTGCCGGTGCAAATTTGAACCCGTCAATGTTTTACTTTGGCGGTAATCGACGATTTTTGGTCAAATTATGACGTCACTTTTGCACCAAAAAGTTGTAATTCCCAAGGTTTTGCGATTTTTGCATGACTCCACACAGGAAAGTTGTTCAGGATGCTCAACTTAGTCGATTTGCACCGTCAAAACGCGATTTCCAGAGTTGACTATTAGAAAAACAAGATGGCCGCTCTTCCCTTTTCCCTGCCCGGGGAATAAACTTTTTAATTTTCGTGGCACCCCGAAAAACCGAATAAGCGTGATTACTTCTTGCGGATACCCCACCCGAGTGTGCCGGTGCAAATTTGAACCCCGTCAATGTTTTACTTTGGCGGTAATCGACGATTTTTGGTCAAATTATGACGTCACTTTTGCACCAAAAAGTTGTAATTCCCAAGGTTTTGCGAATTTTGCATGACTCCACACAGGAAAGTTGTTCAGGATGCTCAACTTGGTCGATTTGCACAGTCAAAACGCGATTTCCAGAGTTGACTATTAGAAAAACAAGATGGCCGCTCTTCCCTTTTCCCTGCCCGGGGAATAAACTTTTTAATTTTCGTGGCACCCCGAAAAACCGAATTAGCGTGATTACTTCTTGCGGATACCCCACCCGAGTGTGCCGGTGCAAATTTGAACCCGTCAATGTTTTACTTTGGCGGTAATCGACGATTTTTGGTCAAATTATGACGTCACTTTTGCACCAAAAAGTTGTAATTCCCAAGGTTTTGCGAATTTTGCATGACTCCACACAGGAAAGTTGTTCAGGATGCTCAACTTGGTCGATTTGCACCGTCAAAACGCGATTTCCAGAGTTGACTATTAGAAAAACAAGATGGCCGCTCTTCCCTTTTCCCTGCCCGGGGAATAAACATTTTTTAATTTTCGTGGCACCCCGAAAAACCCGAATTAGCGTGATTACTTCTTGCGGATACCCCACCCGAGTGTGCCAGTGCAAATTTGAACCCCTTCAATGTTTTACTTTGACGGTAATCGACGATTTTTTGTCAAATTATGACGTCACTTTTGCACCAAAAAGTTGTAATTCCCAAGGTTTTGCGATTTTTGCATGACTCCACACAGGAAAGTTGTTCAGGATGCTCAACTTAGTCGATTTGCACCGTCAAAACGCGATTTCCAGAGTTGACTATTAGAAAAACAAGATGGCCGCTCTTCCCTTTTCCCTGCCAGGGGAATAAACTTTTTAATTTTCGTGGCACCCCGAAACACCGAATTAGCGTGATTACTTCTTGCGGATACCCCACCCGAGTGTGCCCGTGCAAATTTGAACCCCGTCAATGTTTTACTTTGGCGGTAATCGACGATTTTTGGTCAAATTATGACGTCACTTTTGCACCAAAAAGTTGTAATTCCCAAGGTTTTGCGAATTTTGCATGACTCCACACAGGAAAGTTGTTCAGGATGCTCAACTTGGTCGATTTGCACCGTCAAAACGCGATTTCCAGAGTTGACTATTAGAAAAACCAGATGGCCGCTCTTCCCTTTTCCCTGCTCGGGGAATAAACTTTTTAATTTTCGTGGCACCCCGAAAAACCGAATTAGCGTGATTACTTCTTGCGGATACCCCACCCGAGTGTGCCAGTGCAAATTTGAACCCCTTCAATGTTTTACTTTGACGGTAATCGACGATTTTTGGTCAAATTATGACGTCACTTTTGCACCAAAAAGTTGTAATTCCCAAGGTTTTGCGATATTTGCATGACTCCACACAGGAAAGTTGTTCAGGATGCTCAACTTAGTCGATTTGCACCGTCAAAACGCGATTTCCAGAGTTGACTATTAGAAAAACAAGATGGCCGCTCTTCCCTTTTCCCTGCCCGGGGAATAAACTTTTTAATTTTCGTGGCACCCCGAAAAACCGAATTAGCGTGATTACTTCTTGCGGATACCCCACCCGAGTGTGCCGGTGCAAATTTGAACCCCGTCAATGTTTTACTTTGGCGGTAATCGACGATTTTTGGTCAAATTATGACGTCACTTTTGCACCAAAAAGTTGTAATTCCCAAGGTTTTGCGAATTTTGCATGACTCCACACAGGAAAGTTGTTCAGGATGCTCAACTTGGTCGATTTGCACCGTCAAAACGCGATTTCCAGAGTTGACTATTAGAAAAACAAGATGGCCGCTCTTCCCTTTTCCCTGCTCGGGGAATAAACTTTTTAATTTTCGTGGCACCCCGAAAAACCGAATTAGCGTGATTACTTCTTGCGGATACCCCACCCGAGTGTGCCAGTGCAAATTTGAACCCCTTCAATGTTTTACTTTGACGGTAATCGACGATTTTTGGTCAAATTATGACGTCACTTTTGCACCAAAAAGTTGTAATTCCCAAGGTTTTGCGATTTTTGCATGACTCCACACAGGAAAGTTGTTCAGGATGCTCAACTTAGTCGATTTGCACCGTCAAAACGCGATTTCCAGAGTTGACTATTAGAAAAACAAGATGGCCGCTCTTCCCTTTTCCCTGCCCGGGGAATAAACTTTTTAATTTTCGTGGCACCCCGAAAAACCGAATTAGCGTGATTACTTCTTGCGGATACCCCACCCGAGTGTGCCGGTGCAAATTTGAACCCCGTCAATGTTTTACTTTGGCGGTAATCGACGATTTTTGGTCAAATTATGACGTCACTTTTGCACCAAAAAGTTGTAATTCCCAAGGTTTTGCGAATTTTGCATGACTCCACACAGGAAAGTTGTTCAGGATGCTCAACTTGGTCGATTTGCACCGTCAAAACGCGATTTCCAGAGTTGACTATTAGAAAAACAAGATGGCCGCTCTTCCCTTTTCCCTGCCCGGGGAATAAACTTTTTAATTTTCGTGGCACCCCGAAAAACCGAATTAGCGTGATTACTTCTTGCGGATACCCCACCCGAGTGTGCCAGTGCAAATTTGAACCCCTTCAATGTTTTACTTTGACGGTAATCGACGATTTTTGGTCAAATTATGACGTCACTTTTGCACCAAAAAGTTGTAATTCCCAAGGTTTTGCGAATTTTGCTTGACTCCACACAGGAAAGTTGTTCAGGATGCTCAACTTGGTCGATTTGCACCGTCAAAACGCGATTTCCAGAGTTGACTATTAGAAAAACAAGATGGCCGCTCTTCCCTTTTACCTGGCCGGGGAATAAACTTTTTAATTTTCGTGGCACCCCGAAAAACCGAATTAGCGTGATTACTTCTTGGGGATACCCCACCCGAGTGTGCCGGTGCAAATTTGAACCCGTCAATGTTTTACTTTGGCGGTAATCGACGATTTTTGGTGAAATTATGACGTCACTTTTGCACCAAAAAGTTGTAATTCCCTAGGTTTTGCGAATTTTGCATGACTCCACACAGGAAAGTTGTTCAGGATGCTCAACTTGGTCGATTTGCACCGTCAAAACGCGATTTCCAGAGTTGACTATTAGAAAAACAAGATGGCCGCTCTTCCCTTTTCCCTGCCCGGGGAATAACCTGTTTAATTTTCGTGGCACCCCGAAAAACCGAATTAGCGTGATTACTTCTTGCGGATACCCCACCCGAGTGTGCCGGTGCAAATTTGAACCCGTCAATGTTTTACTTTGGCGGTAATCGACGATTTTTGGTCAAATTATGACGTCACTTTTGCACCAAAAAGTTGTAATTCCCAAGGTTTTTGCGAATTTTGCATGACTCCACACAGGAAAGTTGTTCAGGATGCTCAACTTGGTCGATTTGCACCGTCAAAACGCGATTTCCAGAGTTGACTATTAGAAAAACAAGATGGCCGATCTTCCCTTTTCCCTGCCCGGGGAATAAACTTTTTAATTTTCGTGGCACCCCGAAAAACCGAATTAGCGTGATTACTTCTTGCGGATACCCCACCCGAGTGTGCCCGTGCAAATTTGAACCCCGTCAATGTTTTACTTTGGCGGTAATCGACGATTTTTGGTCAAATTATGACGTCACTTTTGCACCAAAAAGTTGTAATTCCAAAGGTTTTGCGAATTTTGCATGACTTCACACAGGAAAGTTGTTCAGGATGCTCAACTTAGTCGATTTGCACCGTCAAAACGCGATTTCCAGAGTTGACTATTAGAAAAACAAGATGGCCGCTCTTCCCTTTTCCCTGCCCGGGGAATAAACTTTTTAATTTTCGTGGCACCCCGAAAAACCGAATTAGCGTGATTACTTCTTGCGGATACCCCACCCGAGTGTGCCGGTGCAAATTTGAACCCCGTCAATGTTTTACTTTGGCGGTAATCGACGATTTTTGGTCAAATTATGACGTCACTTTTGCACCAAAAAGTTGTAATTCCCAAGGTTTTGCGAATTTTGCATGACTCCACACAGGAAAGTTGTTCAGGATGCTCAACTTGGTCGATTTGCACCGTCAAAACGCGATTTCCAGAGTTGACTATTAGAAAAACAATATGGCCGCTCTTCCCTTTTCCCTGCCCGGGGAATAAACTTTTTAATTTTCGTGGCACCCCGAAAAACCGAATAAGCGTGATTACTTCTTGCGGATACCCCACCCGAGTGTGCCGGTGCAAATTTGAACCCCGTCAATGTTTTACTTTGGCGGTAATCGACGATTTTTGGTCAAATTATGACGTCACTTTTGCACCAAAAAGTTGTAATTCCCAAGGTTTTGCGATTTTTGCATGACTCCACACAGGAAAGTTGTTCAGGATGCTCAACTTAGTCGATTTGCACCGTCAAAACGCGATTTCCAGAGTTGACTATTAGAAAAACAAGATGGCCGCTCTTCCCTTTTCCCTGCCCGGGGAATAAACTTTTTAATTTTCGTGGCACCCCGAAAAACCGAATAAGCGTGATTACTTCTTGCGGATACCCCACCCGAGTGTGCCGGTGCAAATTTGAACCCCGTCAATGTTTTACTTTGGCGGTAATCGACGATTTTTGGTCAAATTATGACGTCACTTTTGCACCAAAAAGTTGTAATTCCCAAGGTTTTGCGAATTTTGCATGACTCCACACAGGAAAGTTGTTCAGGATGCTCAACTTGGTCGATTTGCACAGTCAAAACGCGATTTCCAGAGTTGACTATTAGAAAAACAAGATGGCCGCTCTTCCCTTTTCCCTGCCCGGGGAATAAACTTTTTAATTTTCGTGGCACCCCGAAAAACCGAATTAGCGTGATTACTTCTTGCGGATACCCCACCCGAGTGTGCCGGTGCAAATTTGAACCCGTCAATGTTTTACTTTGGCGGTAATCGACGATTTTTGGTCAAATTATGACGTCACTTTTGCACCAAAAAGTTGTAATTCCCAAGGTTTTGCGAATTTTGCATGACTCCACACAGGAAAGTTGTTCAGGATGCTCAACTTGGTCGATTTGCACCGTCAAAACGCGATTTCCAGAGTTGACTATTAGAAAAACAAGATGGCCGCTCTTCCCTTTTCCCTGCCCGGGGAATAAACATTTTTTAATTTTCGTGGCACCCCGAAAAACCCGAATTAGCGTGATTACTTCTTGCGGATACCCCACCCGAGTGTGCCAGTGCAAATTTGAACCCCTTCAATGTTTTACTTTGACGGTAATCGACGATTTTTTGTCAAATTATGACGTCACTTTTGCACCAAAAAGTTGTAATTCCCAAGGTTTTGCGATTTGTGCATGACTCCACACAGGAAAGTTGTTCAGGATGCTCAACTTAGTCGATTTGCACCGTCAAAACGCGATTTCCAGAGTTGACTATTAGAAAAACAAGATGGCCGCTCTTCCCTTTTCCCTGCCAGGGGAATAAACTTTTTAATTTTCGTGGCACCCCGAAACACCGAATTAGCGTGATTACTTCTTGCGGATACCCCACCCGAGTGTGCCCGTGCAAATTTGAACCCCGTCAATGTTTTACTTTGGCGGTAATCGACGATTTTTGGTCAAATTATGACGTCACTTTTGCACCAAAAAGTTGTAATTCCCAAGGTTTTGCGAATTTTGCATGACTCCACACAGGAAAGTTGTTCAGGATGCTCAACTTGGTCGATTTGCACCGTCAAAACGCGATTTCCAGAGTTGACTATTAGAAAAACAAGATGGCCGCTCTTCCCTTTTCCCTGCCCGGGGAATAAACTTTTTAATTTTCGTGGCACCCCGAAAAACCGAATTAGCGTGATTACTTCTTGGGGATACCCCACCCGAGTGTGCCGGTGCAAATTTGAACCCGTCAATGTTTTACTTTGGCGGTAATCGACGATTTTTGGTCAAATTATGACGTCACTTTTGCACCAAAAAGTTGTAATTCCCAAGGTTTTGCAAATTTTGCATGACTCCACACAGGAAAGTTGTTCAGGATGCTCAACTTGGTCGATTTGCACCGTCAAAACGCGATTTCCAGAGTTGACTATTAGAAAAACAAGATGGCCGATCTTCCCTTTTCCCTGCCCGGGGAATAACCTTTTTAATTTTCGTGGCACCCCGAAAAACCGAATTAGCGTGATTACTTCTTGCGGATACCCCACCCGAGTGTGCCGGTGCAAATTTGAACCCGTCAATGTTTTACTTTGGCGGTAATCGACGATTTTTGGTCAAATTATGACGTCACTTTTGCACCAAAAAGTTGTAATTCCCTAGGTTTTGCGAATTTTGCATGACTCCACACAGGAAAGTTGTTCAGGATGCTCAACTTGGTCGATTTGCACCGTCAAAACGCGATTTCCAGAGTTGACTATTAGAAAAACAAGATGGCCGCTCTTCCCTTTTCCCTGCCCGGGGAATAACCTGTTTAATTTTCGTGGCACCCCGAAAAACCGAATTAGCGTGATTACTTCTTGCGGATACCCCACCCGAGTGTGCCGGTGCAAATTTGAACCCGTCAATGTTTTACTTTGGCGGTAATCGACGATTTTTGGTCAAATTATGACGTCACTTTTGCACCAAAAAGTTGTAATTCCCAAGGTTTTTGCGAATTTTGCATGACTCCACACAGGAAAGTTGTTCAGGATGCTCAACTTGGTCGATTTGCACCGTCAAAACGCGATTTCCAGAGTTGACTATTAGAAAAACAAGATGGCCGATCTTCCCTTTTCCCTGCCCGGGGAATAAACTTTTTAATTTTCGTGGCACCCCGAAAAACCGAATTAGCGTGATTACTTCTTGCGGATACCCCACCCGAGTGTGCCAGTGCAAATTTGAACCCCTTCAATGTTTTACTTTGACGGTAATCGACGATTTTTGGTCAAATTATGACGTCACTTTTGCACCAAAAAGTTGTAATTCCCAAGGTTTTGCGATTTTTCCATGACTCCACACAGGAATGTTGTTCAGGATGCTCAACTTAGTCGATTTGCACCGTCAAAACGCGATTTCCAGAGTTGACTATTAGAAAAACAAGATGGCCGCTCTTCCCTTTTCCCTGCCAGGGGAATAAACTTTTTAATTTTCGTGGCACCCCGAAAAACCGAATTAGCGTGATTACTTCTTGGGGATACCCCACCCGAGTGTGCCGGTGCAAATTTGAACCCGTCAATGTTTTACTTTGGCGGTAATCGACGATTTTTGGTCAAATTATGACGTCACTTTTGCACCAAAAAGTTGTAATTCCCAAGGTTTTGCGAATTTTGCATGACTCCACACAGGAAAGTTGTTCAGGATGCTCAACTTGGTCGATTTGCACCGTCAAAACGCGATTTCCAGAGTTGACTATTAGAAAAACAAGCTGGCCGCTCTTCCCTTTTCCCTGCCCGGGGAATAACCTTTTTAATTTTCGTGGCACCCCGAAAAACCGAATTAGCGTGATTACTTCTTGCGGATACCCCACCCGAGTGTGCCCGTGCAAATTTGAACCCGTCAATGTTTTACTTTGGCGGTAATCGACGATTTTTGGTCAAATTATGACGTCACTTTTGCACCAAAAAGTTGTAATTCCCAAGGTTTTGCGAATTTTGCATGACTCCACACAGGAAAGTTGTTCAGGATGCTCAACTTGGTCGATTTGCACCGTCAAAACGCGATTTCCAGAGTTGACTATTAGAAAAACAAGATGGCCGCTCTTCCTTTTTCCCTGCTCGGGGAATAAACTTTTTAATTTTCGTGGCACCCCGAAAAACCGAATTAGCGTGATTACTTCTTGCGGATACCCCACCCGAGTGTGCCAGTGCAAATTTGAACCCCTTCAATGTTTTACTTTGACGGTAATCGACGATTTTTGGTCAAATTATGACGTCACTTTTGCACCAAAAAGTTGTAATTCCCAAGGTTTTGCGATTTTTGCATGACTCCACACAGGAAAGTTGTTCAGGATGCTCAACTTGGTCGATTTGCACCGTCAAAACGCGATTTCCAGAGTTGACTATTAGAAAAACAAGATGGCCGCTCTTCCCTTTTCCCTGCCCGGGGAATAAACATTTTTTAATTTTCGTGGCACCCCGAAAAACCGAATTAGCGTGATTACTTCTTGCGGATACCCCACCCGAGTGTGCCAGTGCAAATTTGAACCCCTTCAATGTTTTACTTTGACGGTAATCGACGATTTTTGGTCAAATTATGACGTCATTTTTGCACAAAAAAGTTGTAATTCCCAAGGTTTTGCGATTTTTGCATGACTCCACACAGGAAAGTTGTTCAGGATGCTCAACTTAGTCGATTTGCACCGTCAAAACGCGATTTCCAGAGTTGACTATTAGAAAAACAAGATGGCCGCTCTTCCCTTTTCCCTGCCAGGGGAATAAACTTTTTAATTTTCGTGGCACCCCGAAACACCGAATTAGCGTGATTACTTCTTGCGGATACCCCACCCGAGTGTGCCCGTGCAAATTTGAACCCCGTCAATGTTTTACTTTGGCGGTAATCGACGATTTTTGGTCAAATTATGACGTCACTTTTGCACCAAAAAGTTGTAATTCCCAAGGTTTTGCGAATTTTGCATGACTCCACACAGGAAAGTTGTTCAGGATGCTCAACTTGGTCGATTTGCACCGTCAAAACGCGATTTCCAGAGTTGACTATTAGAAAAACAAGATGGCCGCTCTTCCCTTTTCCCTGCTCGGGGAATAAACTTTTTAATTTTCGTGGCACCCCGAAAAACCGAATTAGCGTGATTACTTCTTGCGGATACCCCACCCGAGTGTGCCAGTGCAAATTTGAACCCCTTCAATGTTTTACTTTGACGGTAATCGACGATTTTTGGTCAAATTATGACGTCACTTTTGCACCAAAAAGTTGTAATTCCCAAGGTTTTGCGATTTTTGCATGACTCCACACAGGAAAGTTGTTCAGGATGCTCAACTTAGTCGATTTGCACCGTCAAAACGCGATTTCCAGAGTTGACTATTAGAAAAACAAGATGGCCGCTCTTCCCTTTTCCCTGCCCGGGGAATAAACTTTTTAATTTTCGTGGCACCCCGAAAAACCGAATTAGCGTGATTACTTCTTGCGGATACCCCACCCGAGTGTGCCGGTGCAAATTTGAACCCCGTCAATGTTTTACTTTGGCGGTAATCGACGATTTTTGGTCAAATTATGACGTCACTTTTGCACCAAAAAGTTGTAATTCCCAAGGTTTTGCGAATTTTGCATGACTCCACACAGGAAAGTTGTTCAGGATGCTCAACTTGGTCGATTTGCACCGTCAAAACGCGATTTCCAGAGTTGACTATTAGAAAAACAAGATGGCCGCTCTTCCCTTTTCCCTGCTCGGGGAATAAACTTTTTAATTTTCGTGGCACCCCGAAAAACCGAATTAGCGTGATTACTTCTTGCGGATACCCCACCCGAGTGTGCCAGTGCAAATTTGAACCCCTTCAATGTTTTACTTTGACGGTAATCGACGATTTTTGGTCAAATTATGACGTCACTTTTGCACCAAAAAGTTGTAATTCCCAAGGTTTTGCGATTTTTGCATGACTCCACACAGGAAAGTTGTTCAGGATGCTCAACTTGGTCGATTTGCACCGTCAAAACGCGATTTCCAGAGTTGACTATTAGAAAAACAAGATGGCCGCTCTTCCCTTTTACCTGGCCGGGGAATAAACTTTTTAATTTTCGTGGCACCCCGAAAAACCGAATTAGCGTGATTACTTCTTGGGGATACCCCACCCGAGTGTGCCGGTGCAAATTTGAACCCGTCAATGTTTTACTTTGGCGGTAATCGACGATTTTTGGTCAAATTATGACGTCACTTTTGCACCAAAAAGTTGTAATTCCCTAGGTTTTGCGAATTTTGCATGACTCCACACAGGAAAGTTGTTCAGGATGCTCAACTTGGTCGATTTGCACCGTCAAACGCGATTTCCAGAGTTGACTATTAGAAAAACAAGATGGCCGCTCTTCCCTTTTCCCTGCCCGGGGAATAACCTTTTTAATTTTCGTGGCACCCCGAAAAACCGAATTAGCGTGATTACTTCTTGCGGATACCCCACCCGAGTGTGCCGGTGCAAATTTGAACCCGTCAATGTTTTACTTTGGCGGTAATCGACGATTTTTGGTCAAATTATGACGTCACTTTTGCACCAAAAAGTTGTAATTCCCAAGGTTTTGCGAATTTTGCATGACTCCACACAGGAAAGTTGTTCAGGATGCTCAACTTGGTCGATTTGCACGGTCAAAACGCGATTTCCAGAGTTGACTATTAGAAAAACAAGATGGCCGATCTTCCCTTTTCCCTGCCCGGGGAATAAACTTTTTAATTTTCGTGGCACCCCGAAAAACCGAATTAGCGTGATTACTTCTTGCGGATACCCCACCCGAGTGTGCCAGTGCAAATTTGAACCCCTTCAATGTTTTACTTTGACGGTAATCGACGATTTTTGGTCAAATTATGACGTCACTTTTGCACCAAAAAGTTGTAATTCCCAAGGTTTTGCGATTTTTGCATGACTCCACACAGGAAAGTTGTTCAGGATGCTCAACTTAGTCGATTTGCACCGTCAAAACGCGATTTCCAGAGTTGACTATTAGAAAAACAAGATGGCCGCTCTTCCCTTTTCCCTGCCCGGGGAATAAACTTTTTAATTTTCGTGGCACCCCGAAAAACCGAATTAGCGTGATTACTTCTTGGGGATACCCCACCCGAGTGTGCCGGTGCAAATTTGAACCCGTCAATGTTTTACTTTGGCGGTAATCGACGATTTTTGGTCAAATTATGACGTCACTTTTGCACCAAAAAGTTGTAATTCCCAAGGTTTTGCAAATTTTGCATGACTCCACACAGGAAAGTTGTTCAGGATGCTCAACTTGGTCGATTTGCACCGTCAAAACGCGATTTCCAGAGTTGACTATTAGAAAAACAAGATGGCCGATCTTCCCTTTTCCCTGCCCGGGGAATAACCTTTTTAATTTTCGTGGCACCCCGAAAAACCGAATTAGCGTGATTACTTCTTGCGGATACCCCACCCGAGTGTGCCGGTGCAAATTTGAACCCGTCAATGTTTTACTTTGGCGGTAATCGACGATTTTTGGTCAAATTATGACGTCACTTTTGCACCAAAAAGTTGTAATTCCCAAGGTTTTGCGAATTTTGCATGACTCCACACAGGAAAGTTGTTCAGGATGCTCAACTTGGTCGATTTGCACCGTCAAAACGCGATTTCCAGAGTTGACTATTAGAAAAACAAGATGGCCGCTCTTCCCTTTTCCCTGCTCGGGGAATAAACTTTTTAATTTTCGTGGCACCCCGAAAAACCGAATTAGCGTGATTACTTCTTGCGGATACCCCACCCGAGTGTGCCAGTGCAAATTTGAACCCCTTCAATGTTTTACTTTGACGGTAATCGACGATTTTTGGTCAAATTATGACGTCACTTTTGCACCAAAAAGTTGTAATTCCCAAGGTTTTGCGAATTTTGCATGACTCCACACAGGAAAGTTGTTCAGGATGCTCAACTTGGTCGATTTGCACCGTCAAAACGCGATTTCCAGAGTTGACTATTAGAAAAACAAGATGGCCGCTCTTCCCTTTTCCCTGCCCGGGGAATAAACTTTTTAATTTTCGTGGCACCCCGAAAAACCGAATTAGCGTGATTACTTCTTGCGGATACCCCACCCGAGTGTGCCAGTGCAAATTTGAACCCCTTCAATGTTTTACTTTGACGGTAATCGACGATTTTTGGTCAAATTATGACGTCACTTTTGCACCAAAAAGTTGTAATTCCCAAGGTTTTGCGATTTTTGCATGACTCCACACAGGAAAGTTGTTCAGGATGCTCAACTTAGTCGATTTGCACCGTCAAAACGCGATTTCCAGAGTTGACTATTAGAAAAACAAGATGGCCGCTCTTCCCTTTTCCCTGCCCGGGGAATAAACTTTTTAATTTTCGTGGCACCCCGAAAAACCGAATTAGCGTGATTACTTCTTGCGGATACCCCACCCGAGTGTGCCCGTGCAAATTTGAACCCCGTCAATGTTTTACTTTGGCGGTAATCGACGATTTTTGGTCAAATTATGACGTCACTTTTGCACCAAAAAGTTGTAATTCCCAAGGTTTTGCGAATTTTGCATGACTCCACACAGGAAAGTTGTTCAGGATGCTCAACTTGGGTCGATTTGCACCGTCAAAACGCGATTTCCAGAGTTGACTATTAGAAAAACAAGATGGCCGCTCTTCCCTTTTCCCTGCCCGGGGAATAACCTTTTTTTAATTTTCGTGGCACCCCGAAAAACCGAATTAGCGTGATTACTTCTTGCGGATACCCCACCCGAGTGTGCCGGTGCAAATTTGAACCCGTCAATGTTTTACTTTGGCGGTAATCGACGATTTTTGGTCAAATTATGACGTCACTTTTGCACCAAAAAGTTGTAATTCCCAAGGTTTTGCGAATTTTGCATGACTCCACACAGGAAAGTTGTTCAGGATGCTCAACTTGGTCGATTTGCACCGTCAAAACGCGATTTCCAGAGTTGACTATTAGAAAAACAAGATGGCCGCTCTTCCCTGCCCGGGGAATAAACTTTTTAATTTTCGTGGCACCCCGAAAAACCGAATTAGCGTGATTACTTCTTGCGGATACCCCACCCGAGTGTGCCCGTGCAAATTTGAACCCCGTCAATGTTTTACTTTGGCGGTAATCGACGATTTTTGGTCAAATTATGACGTCACTTTTGCACCAAAAAGTTGTAATTCCCAAGGTTTTGCGAATTTTGCATGACTCCACACAGGAAAGTTGTTCAGGATGCTCAACTTGGTCGATTTGCACCGTCAAAACGCGATTTCCAGAGTTGACTATTAGAAAAACAAGATGGCCGCTCTTCCCTTTTCCCTGCCCGGGGAATAAACTTTTTAATTTTCGTGGCACCCCGAAAAACCGAATTAGCGTGATTACTTCTTGCGGATACCCCACCCGAGTGTGCCAGTGCAAATTTGAACCCCTTCAATGTTTTACTTTGACGGTAATCGACGATTTTTGGTCAAATTATGACGTCACTTTTGCACCAAAAAGTTGTAATTCCCAAGGTTTTGCGATTTTTGCATGACTCCACACAGGAAAGTTGTTCAGGATGCTCAACTTAGTCGATTTGCACCGTCAAAACGCGATTTCCAGAGTTGACTATTAGAAAAACAAGATGGCCGCTCTTCCCTTTTCCCTGCCCGGGGAATAAACTTTTTAATTTTCGTGGCACCCCGAAAAACCGAATTAGCGTGATTACTTCTTGCGGATACCCCACCCGAGTGTGCCCGTGCAAATTTGAACCCCGTCAATGTTTTACTTTGGCGGTAATCGACGATTTTTGGTCAAATTATGACGTCACTTTTGCACCAAAAAGTTGTAATTCCCAAGGTTTTGCGAATTTTGCATGACTCCACACAGGAAAGTTGTTCAGGATGCTCAACTTGGTCGATTTGCACCGTCAAAACGCGATTTCCAGAGTTGACTATTAGAAAAACAAGATGGCCGCTCTTCCCTTTTCCCTGCCCGGGGAATAAACTTTTTAATTTTCGTGGCACCCCGAAAAACCGAATTAGCGTGATTACTTCTTGCGGATACCCCACCCGAGTGTGCCAGTGCAAATTTGAACCCCTTCAATGTTTTACTTTGACGGTAATCGACGATTTTTGGTCAAATTATGACGTCACTTTTGCACCAAAAAGTTGTAATTCCAAAGGTTTTGCGAATTTTGCATGACTTCACACAGGAAAGTTGTTCAGGATGCTCAACTTAGTCGATTTGCACCGTCAAAACGCGATTTTCAGAGTTGACTATTAGAAAAACAAGATGGCCGCTCTTCCCTTTTCCCTGCCCGGGGAATGAACTTTTTAATTTTCGTGGCACCCCGAAAAACCGAATAAGCGTGATTACTTCTTGCGGATACCCCACCCGAGTGTGCCGGTGCAAATTTGAACCCCGTCAATGTTTTACTTTGGCGGTAATCGACGATTTTTGGTCAAATTATGACGTCACTTTTGCACCAAAAAGTTGTAATTCCCAAGGTTTTGCGAATTTTGCATGACTCCACACAGGAAAGTTGTTCAGGATGCTCAACTTGGTCGATTTGCACCGTCAAAACGCGATTTCCAGAGTTGACTATTAGAAAAACAAGATGGCCGCTCTTCCCTTTTCCCTGCCCGGGGAATAAACTTTTTAATTTTCGTGGCACCCCGAAAAACCGAATTAGCGTGATTTCTTCTTGCGGATACCCCAACCGAGTGTGCCGGTGCAAATTTGAACCCGTCAATGTTTTACTTTGGCGGTAATCGACGATTTTTGGTCAAATTATGACGTCACTTTTGCACCAACAGGTGTAATTCCCAAGGTTTTGCGAATTTTGCATGACTCCACACAGGAAAGTTGTTCAGGATGCTCAACTTGGTCGATTTGCACCGTCAAAACGCGATTTCCAGAGTTGACTATTAGAAAAACAAGATGGCCGCTCTTCCCTTTTCCCTGCCCGGGGAATAAACTTTTTAATTTTCGTGGCACCCCGAAAAACCGAATTAGCGTGATTACTTCTTGCGGATACCCCACCCGAGTGTGCCAGTGCAAATTTGAACCCCTTCAATGTTTTACTTTGACGGTAATCGACGATTTTTGGTCAAATTATGACGTCACTTTTGCACCAAAAAGTTGTAATTCCCAAGGTTTTGCGATTTTTGCATGACTCCACACAGGAAAGTTGTTCAGGATGCTCAACTTAGTCGATTTGCACCGTCAAAACGCGATTTCCAGAGTTGACTATTAGAAAAACAAGATGGCCGCTCTTCCCTTTTCCCTGCCAGGGGAATAACCTTTTTAATTTTCGTGGCACCCCGAAAAACCGAATTAGCGTGATTACTTCTTGCGGATACCCCACCCGAGTGTGCCCGTGCAAATTTGAACCCCGTCAATGTTTTACTTTGGCGGTAATCGACGATTTTTGGTCAAATTATGACGTCACTTTTGCACCAAAAAGTTGTAATTCCCAAGGTTTTGCGAATTTTGCATGACTCCACACAGGAAAGTTGTTCAGGATGCTCAACTTGGTCGATTTGCACCGTCAAAACGCGATTTCCAGAGTTGACTATTAGAAAAACAAGATGGCCGCTCTTCCCTTTTCCCTGCCCGGGGAATAAACTTTTTAATTTTCGTGGCACCCCGAAAAACCGAATTAGCGTGATTACTTCTTGCGGATACCCCACCCGAGTGTGCCAGTGCAAATTTGAACCCCTTCAATGTTTTACTTTGACGGTAATCGACGATTTTTGGTCAAATTATGACGTCACTTTTGCACCAAAAAGTTGTAATTCCCAAGGTTTTGCGATTTTTGCATGACTCCACACAGGAAAGTTGTTCAGGATGCTCAACTTAGTCGATTTGCACCGTCAAAACGCGATTTCCAGAGTTGACTATTAGAAAAACAAGATGGCCGCTCTTCCCTTTTCCCTGCCAGGGGAATAACCTTTTTAATTTTCGTGGCACCCCGAAAAACCGAATTAGCGTGATTACTTCTTGCGGATACCCCACCCGAGTGTGCCCGTGCAAATTTGAACCCCGTCAATGTTTTACTTTGGCGGTAATCGACGATTTTTGGTCAAATTATGACGTCACTTTTGCACCAAAAAGTTGTAATTCCCAAGGTTTTGCGAATTTTGCATGACTCCACACAGGAAAGTTGTTCAGGATGCTCAACTTGGTCGATTTGCACCGTCAAAACGCGATTTCCAGAGTTGACTATTAGAAAAACAAGATGGCCGCTCTTCCCTTTTCCCTGCCCGGGGAATAAACTTTTTAATTTTCGTGGCACCCCGAAAAACCGAATTAGCGTGATTACTTCTTGCGGATACCCCACCCGAGTGTGCCAGTGCAAATTTGAACCCCTTCAATGTTTTACTTTGACGGTAATCGACGATTTTTGGTCAAATTATGACGTCACTTTTGCACCAAAAAGTTGTAATTCCCAAGGTTTTGCGATTTTTGCATGACTCCACACAGGAAAGTTGTTCAGGATGCTCAACTTAGTCGATTTGCACCGTCAAAACGCGATTTCCAGAGTTGACTATTAGAAAAACAAGATGGCCGCTCTTCCCTTTTCCCTGCCCGGGGAATAAACTTTTTAATTTTCGTGGCACCCCGAAAAACCGAATTAGCGTGATTACTTCTTGCGGATACCCCACCCGAGTGTGCCGGTGCAAATTTGAACCCCGTCAATGTTTTACTTTGGCGGTAATCGACGATTTTTGGTCAAATTATGACGTCACTTTTGCACCAAAAAGTTGTAATTCCCAAGGTTTTGCGAATTTTGCATGACTCCACACAGGAAAGTTGTTCAGGATGCTCAACTTGGTCGATTTGCACAGTCAAAACGCGATTTCCAGAGTTGACTATTAGAAAAACAAGATGGCCGCTCTTCCCTTTTCCCTGCCCGGGGAATAAACTTTTTAATTTTCGTGGCACCCCGAAAAACCGAATTAGCGTGATTTCTTCTTGCGGATACCCCACCCGAGTGTGCCGGTGCAAATTTGAACCCGTCAATGTTTTACTTTGGCGGTAATCGACGATTTTTGGTCAAATTATGACGTCACTTTTGCACCAAAAAGTTGTAATTCCCAAGGTTTTGCGAATTTTGCATGACTCCACACAGGAAAGTTGTTCAGGATGCTCAACTTGGTCGATTTGCACCGTCAAAACGCGATTTCCAGAGTTGACTATTAGAAAAACAAGATGGCCGCTCTTCCCTTTTCCCTGCCCGGGGAATAAACTTTTTAATTTTCGTGGCACCCCGAAAAACCGAATTAGCGTGATTACTTCTTGCGGATACCCCACCCGAGTGTGCCAGTGCAAATTTGAACCCCTTCAATGTTTTATTTTGACGGTAGTCGACGATTTTTGGTCAAATTATGACGTCACTTTTGCACCAAAAAGTTGTAATTCCCAAGGTTTTGCGATTTTTGCATGACTCCACACAGGAAAGTTGTTCAGGATGCTCAACTTAGTCGATTTGCACCGTCAAAACGCGATTTCCAGAGTTGACTATTAGAAAAACAAGATGGCCGCTCTTCCCTTTTCCCTGCCAGGGGAATAAACTTTTTAATTTTCGTGGCACCCCGAAAAACCGAATTAGCGTGATTACTTCTTGCGGATACCCCACCCGAGTGTGCCCGTGCAAATTTGAACCCCGTCAATGTTTTACTTTGGCGGTAATCGACGATTTTTGGTCAAATTATGACGTCACTTTTGCACCAAAAAGTTGTAATTCCCAAGGTTTTGCGAATTTTGCATGACTTCACACAGGAAAGTTGTTCAGGATGCTCAACTTGGTCGATTTGCACCGTCAAAACGCGATTTCCAGAGTTGACTATTAGAAAAACAAGATGGCCGCTCTTCCCTTTTCCCTGCCCGGGGAATAAACTTTTTAATTTTCGTGGCACCCCGAAAAACCGAATTAGCGTGATTACTTCTTGCGGATACCCCACCCGAGTGTGCCCGTGCAAATTTGAACCCCGTCAATGTTTTACTTTGGCGGTAATCGACGATTTTTGGTCAAATTATGACGTCACTTTTGCACCAAAAAGTTGTAACTCCCAAGGTTTTGCGAATTTTGCATGACTCCACACAGGAAAGTTGTTCAGGATGCTCAACTTGGTCGATTTGCACCGTCAAAACGCGATTTCCAGAGTTGACTATTAGAAAAACAAGATGGCCGCTCTTCCCTTTTCCCTGCCCGGGGAATAAACTTTTTAATTTTCGTGGCACCCCGAAAAACCGAATAAGCGTGATTACTTCTTGCGGATACCCCACCCGAGTGTGCCAGTGCAAATTTGAACCCCTTCAATGTTTTACTTTGACGGTAATTGACGATTTTTGGTCAAATTATGACGTCACTTTTGCACCAAAAAGTTGTAATTCCCTAGGTTTTGCGAATTTTGCATGACTCCACACAGGAAAGTTGTTCAGGATGCTCAACTTGGTCGATTTGCACCGTCAAAACGCGATTTCCAGAGTTGACTATTAGAAAAACAAGATGGCCGCTCTTCCCTTTTACCTGGCCGGGGAATAAACTTTTTAATTTTCGTGGCACCCCGAAAAACCGAATTAGCGTGATTACTTCTTGGGGATACCCCACCCGAGTGTGCCGGTGCAAATTTGAACCCGTCAATGTTTTACTTTGACGGTAATCGACGATTTTTGGTCAAATTATGACGTCACTTTTGCACCAAAAAGTTGTAATTCCCAAGGTTTAGCGATTTTTGCATGACTCTACACAGGAAAGTTGTTCAGGATGCTCAACTTAGTCGATTTGCACCGTCAAAACGCGATTTCCAGAGTTGACTATTAGAAAAACAAGATGGCCGCTCTTCCCTTTTCCCTGCCCGGGGAATAAACTTTTTAATTTTCGTGGCACCCCGAAAAACCGAATTAGCGTGATTACTTCTTGCGGATACCCCACCCGAGTGTGCCCGTGCAAATTTGAACCCCGTCAATGTTTTACTTTGGCGGTAATCGACGATTTTTGGTCAAATTATGACGTCACTTTTGCACCAAAAAGTTGTAACTCCCAAGGTTTTGCGAATTTTGCATGACTCCACACAGGAAAGTTGTTCAGGATGCTCAACTTGGTCGATTTGCACCGTCAAAACGCGATTTCCAGAGTTGACTATTAGAAAAACAAGATGGCCGCTCTTCCCTTTTCCCTGCCCGGGGAATAAACTTTTTAATTTTCGTGGCACCCCGAAAAACCGAATTAGCGTGATTACTTCTTGCGGATACCCCACCCGAGTGTGCCAGTGCAAATTTGAACCCCTTCAATGTTTTACTTTGACGGTAATCGACGATTTTTGGTCAAATTATGACGTCACTTTTGCACCAAAAAGTTGTAATTCCCTAGGTTTTGCGAATTTTGCATGACTCCACACAGGAAAGTTGTTCAGGATGCTCAACTTGGTCGATTTGCACCGTCAAAACGCGATTTCCAGAGTTGACTATTAGAAAAACAAGATGGCCGCTCTTCCCTTTTCCCTGCCCGGGGAATAAACTTTTTAATTTTCGTGGCACCCCGAAAAACCGAATTAGCGTGATTACTTCTTGCGGATACCCCACCCGAGTGTGCCAGTGCAAATTTGAACCCCTTCAATGTTTTACTTTGACGGTAATCGACGATTTTTGGTCAAATTATGACGTCACTTTTGCACCAAAAAGTTGTAATTCCCAAGGTTTTGCGATTTTTGCATGACTCTACACAGGAAAGTTGTTCAGGATGCTCAACTTAGTCGATTTGCACCGTCAAAACGCGATTTCCAGAGTTGACTATTAGAAAAACAAGATGGCCGCTCTTCCCTTTTGCCTGCCCGGGGAATAAACTTTTTAATTTTCGTGGCACCCCGAAAAACCGAATTAGCGTGATTACTTCTTGCGGATACCCCACCCGAGTGTGCCCGTGCAAATTTGAACCCCGTCAATGTTTTACTTTGGCGGTAATCGACGATTTTTGGTCAAATTATGACGTCACTTTTGCACCAAAAAGTTGTAATTCCCAAGGTTTTGCGAATTGTGCATGACTCCACACAGGAAAGTTGTTCAGGATGCTCAACTTGGGTCGATTTGCACCGTCAAAACGCGATTTCCAGAGTTGACTATTAGAAAAACAAGATGGCCGCTCTTCCCTTTTCCCTGCCCGGGGAATAAACTTTTTAATTTTCGTGGCACCCCGAAAAACCGAATTAGCGTGATTACTTTTTGCGGATACCCCACCCGAGTGTGCCGGTGCAAATTTGAACCCCTTCAATGTTTTACTTTGACGGTAATCGACGATTTTTGGTCAAATTATGACGTCACTTTTGCACCAAAAAGTTGTAATTCCCTAGGTTTTGCGAATTTTGCATGACTCCACACAGGAAAGTTGTTCAGGATGCTCAACTTGGGTCGATTTGCACCGTCAAAACGCGATTTCCAGAGTTGACTATTAGAAAAACAAGATGGCCGCTCTTCCCTTTTCCCTGCCCGGGGAATAAACTTTTTAATTTTCGTGGCACCCCGAAAAACCGAATTAGCGTGATTACTTTTTGCGGATACCCCACCCGAGTGTGCCGGTGCAAATTTGAACCCCGTCAATGTTTTACTTTGGCGGTAATCGACGATTTTTGGTCAAATTATGACGTCACTTTTGCACCAAAAAGTTGTAACTCCCAAGGTTTTGCGAATTTTGCATGACTCCACACAGGAAAGTTGTTCAGGATGCTCAACTTGGTCGATTTGCACCGTCAAAACGCGATTTCCAGAGTTGACTATTAGAAAAACAAGATGGCCGCTCTTCCCTTTTCCCTGCCCGGGGAATAAACTTTTTAATTTTCGTGGCACCCCGAAAAACCGAATTAGCGTGATTACTTCTTGCGGATACCCCACCCGAGTGTGCCAGTGCAAATTTGAACCCCTTCAATGTTTTACTTTGACGGTAATCGACGATTTTTGGTCAAATTATGACGTCACTTTTGCACCAAAAAGTTGTAATTCCCTAGGTTTTGCGAATTTTGCATGACTCCACACAGGAAAGTTGTTCAGGATGCTCAACTTGGTCGATTTGCACCGTCAAAACGCGATTTCCAGAGTTGACTATTAGAAAAACAAGATGGCCGCTCTTCCCTTTTACCTGGCCGGGGAATAAACTTTTTAATTTTCGTGGCACCCCGAAAAACCGAATTAGCGTGATTACTTCTTGGGGATACCCCACCCGAGTGTGCCGGTGCAAATTTGAACCCGTCAATGTTTTACTTTGACGGTAATCGACGATTTTTGGTCAAATTATGACGTCACTTTTGCACCAAAAAGTTGTAATTCCCAAGGTTTTGCGATTTTTGCATGACTCTACACAGGAAAGTTGTTCAGGATGCTCAACTTAGTCGATTTGCACCGTCAAAACGCGATTTCCAGAGTTGACTATTAGAAAAACAAGATGGCCGCTCTTCCCTTTTGCCTGCCCGGGGAATAAACTTTTTAATTTTCGTGGCACCCCGAAAAACCGAATTAGCGTGATTACTTCTTGCGGATACCCCACCCGAGTGTGCCCGTGCAAATTTGAACCCCGTCAATGTTTTACTTTGGCGGTAATCGACGATTTTTGGTCAAATTATGACGTCACTTTTGCACCAAAAAGTTGTAATTCCCAAGGTTTTGCGAATTTTGCATGACTCCACACAGGAAAGTTGTTCAGGATGCTCAACTTGGGTCGATTTGCACCGTCAAAACGCGATTTCCAGAGTTGACTATTAGAAAAACAAGATGGCCGCTCTTCCCTTTTCCCTGCCCGGGGAATAAACTTTTTAATTTTCGTGGCACCCCGAAAAACCGAATTAGCGTGATTACTTTTTGCGGATACCCCACCCGAGTGTGCCGGTGCAAATTTGAACCCCTTCAATGTTTTACTTTGACGGTAATCGACGATTTTTGGTCAAATTATGACGTCACTTTTGCACCAAAAAGTTGTAATTCCCTAGGTTTTGCGAATTTTGCATGACTCCACACAGGAAAGTTGTTCAGGATGCTCAACTTGGTCGATTTGCACCGTCAAAACGCGATTTCCAGAGTTGACTATTAGAAAAACAAGATGGCCGCTCTTCCCTTTTAACTGGCCGGGGAATAAACTTTTTAATTTTCGTGGCACCCCGAAAAACCGAATTAGCGTGATTACTTCTTGGGGATACCCCACCCGAGTGTGCCGGTGCAAATTTGAACCCGTCAATGTTTTACTTTGACGGTAATCGACGATTTTTGGTCAAATTATGACGTCACTTTTGCACCAAAAAGTTGTAATTCCCAAGGTTTTGCGATTTTTGCATGACTCTACACAGGAAAGTTGTTCAGGATGCTCAACTTAGTCGATTTGCACCGTCAAAACGCGATTTCCAGAGTTGACTATTAGAAAAACAAGATGGCCGCTCTTCCCTTTTGCCTGCCCGGGGAATAAACTTTTTAATTTTCGTGGCACCCCGAAAAACCGAATTAGCGTCATTACTTCTTGCGGATACCCCACCCGAGTGTGCCCGTGCAAATTTGAACCCCGTCAATGTTTTACTTTGGCGGTAATCGACGATTTTTGGTCAAATTATGACGTCACTTTTGCACCAAAAAGTTGTAATTCCCAAGGTTTTGCGAATTTTGCATGACTCCACACAGGAAAGTTGTTCAGGATGCTCAACTTGGGTCGATTTGCACCGTCAAAACGCGATTTCCAGAGTTGACTATTAGAAAAACAAGATGGCCGCTCTTCCCTTTTCCCTGCCCGGGGAATAAACTTTTTAATTTTCGTGGCACCCCGAAAAACCGAATTAGCGTGATTACTTTTTGCGGATACCCCACCCGAGTGTGCCGGTGCAAATTTGAACCCCGTCAATGTTTTACTTTGGCGGTAATCGACGATTTTTGGTCAAATTATGACGTCACTTTTGCACCAAAAAGTTGTAATTCCCAAGGTTTTGCGAATTTTGCATGACTCCACACAGGAAAGTTGTTCAGGATGCTCAACTTGGTCGATTTGCACCGTCAAAACGCGATTTCCAGAGTTGACTATTAGAAAAACAAGATGGCCGCTCTTCCCTTTTCCCTGCCCGGGGAATAAACTTTTTAATTTTCGTGGCACCCCGAAAAACCGAATTAGCGTGATTACTTCTTGCGGATACCCCACCCGAGTGTGCCAGTGCAAATTTGAACCCCTTCAATGTTTTACTTTGACGGTAATCGACGATTTTTGGTCAAATTATGACGTCACTTTTGCACCAAAAAGTTGTAATTCCCTAGGTTTTGCGAATTTTGCATGACTCCACACAGGAAAGTTGTTCAGGATGCTCAACTTGGTCGATTTGCACCGTCAAAACGCGATTTCCAGAGTTGACTATTAGAAAAACAAGATGGCCGCTCTTCCCTTTTACCTGGCCGGGGAATAAACTTTTTAATTTTCGTGGCACCCCGAAAAACCGAATTAGCGTGATTACTTCTTGGGGATACCCCACCCGAGTGTGCCGGTGCAAATTTGAACCCGTCAATGTTTTACTTTGGCGGTAATCGACGATTTTTGGTCAAATTATGACGTCACTTTTGCACCAAAAAGTTGTAATTCCCTAGGTTTTGCGAATTTTGCATGACTCCACACAGGAAAGTTGTTCAGGATGCTCAACTTGGTCGATTTGCACCGTCAAAACGCGATTTCCAGAGTTGACTATTAGAAAAACAAGATGGCCGCTCTTCCCTTTTCCCTGCCCGGGGAATAAACTTTTTAATTTTCGTGGCACCCCGAAAAACCGAATTAGCGTGATTACTTCTTGCGGATACCCCACCCGAGTGTGCCCGTGCAAATTTGAACCCCGTCAATGTTTTACTTTGGCGGTAATCGACGATTTTTGGTCAAATTATGACGTCACTTTTGCACCAAAAAGTTGTAATTCCCAAGGTTTTGCGAATTTTGCATGACTCCACACAGGAAAGTTGTTCAGGATGCTCAACTTGGTCGATTTGCACCGTCAAAACGCGATTTCCAGAGTTGACTATTAGAAAAACAAGATGGCCGCTCTTCCCTTTTCCCTGCCCGGGGAATAAACTTTTTAAATTTCGTGGCACCCCGAAAAACCGAATTAGCGTGATTACTTCTTGCGGATACCCAACCCGAGTGTGCCAGTGCAAATTTGAACCCCTTCAATGTTTTACTTTGACGGTAATCGACGATTTTTGGTCAAATTATGACGTCACTTTTGCACCAAAAAGTTGTAATTCCCAAGGTTTTGCGATTTTTGCATGACTCCACACAGGAAAGTTGTTCGGGATGCTCAACTTAGTCGATTTGCACCGTCAAAACGCGATTTCCAGAGTTGACTATTAGAAAAACAAGATGGCCGCTCTTCCCTTTTACCTGGCCGGGGAATAAACTTTTTTAATTTTCGTGGCACCCCTAAAAACCGAATTAGCGTGATTACTTCTTGGGGATACCCCACCCGAGTGTGCCGGTGCAAATTTAAACCCGTCAATGTTTTACTTTGGCGGTAATCGACGATTTTTGGTCAAATTATGACGTCACTTTTGCACCAAAAAGTTGTAATTCCCAAGGTTTTGCGAATTTTGCATGACTCCACACAGGAAAGTTGTTCAGGATGCTCAACTTGGTCGATTTGCACCGTCAAAACGCGATTTCCAGAGTTGACTATTAGAAAAACAAGATGGCCGCTCTTCCCTTTTCCCTGCCCGGGGAATAACCTTTTTAATTTTCGTGGCACCCCGAAAAACCGAATTAGCGTGATTACTTCTTGCGGATACCCCACCCGAGTGTGCCGGTGCAAATTTGAACCCCGTCAATGTTTTACTTTGGCGGTAATCGACGATTTTTGGTCAAATTATGACGTCACTTTTGCACAAAAAAGTTGTAATTCCCAAGGTTTTGCGAATTTTGCATGACTCCACACAGGAAAGTTGTTCAGGATGCTCAACTTGGTCGATTTGCACCGTCAAAACGCGATTTCCAGAGTTGACTATTAGAAAAACAAGATGGCCGCTCTTCCCTTTTCCCTGCCCGGGGAATAAACTTTTTAATTTTCGAGGCACCCCGAAAAGCCGAATTAGCGTGATTTCTTCTTGCGGATACCCCACCCGAGTGTGCCGGTGCAAATTTGAACCACGCCAATGTTTTACTTTTTGGCGGTAATCGACGATTTTTGGTCAATATATGACGTCACTTTTGCACAAAAAAGATGTAATTCGCAAGGTTTTGCGAATTTTGCATGACTCCACACAGGAAAGTTGTTCAGGATGCTCAACTTGGTCGATTTGCACCGTCAAAACGCGATTTCCAGAGTTGACTATTAGAAAAACAAGATGGCCGCTCTTCCCTTTTACCTGGCCGGGGAATAAACTTTTTAATTTTCGTGGCACCCCGAAAAACCGAATTAGCGTGATTACTTCTTGCGGATACCCCACCCGAGTGTGCCGGTGCAAATTTGAACCCGTCAATGTTTTACTTTGGCGGTAATCGACGATTTTTGGTCAAATTATGACGTCACTTTTGCACCAAAAAGTTGTAATTCCCTAGGTTTCGCGAATTTTGCATGACTCCACACAGGAAAGTTGTTCAGGATGCTCAACTTGATCGATTTGCAACGTCAAAACGTGATTTCCAGAGTTGACTATTAGAAAAACAAGATGGCCGCTCTTCCCTTTTCCCTGCCCGGGGAATAAACTTTTTAATTTTCGAGGCACCCCGAAAAGCCGAATTAGCATGATTTCTTCTTGCGGATACCCAACCCGAGTGTGCCGGTGCAAATTTGAACCACGTGAATGTCTTACTTTGGCGGTAATCGACGATTTTTGGTCATTATATGACGTCACTTTTGCACAAAAAAGTTGTAATTCGCAAGGTTTTGCGAATTTTGCATGACTCCACACAGGAAAATTGTTCAGGATGCTCAACTTGGTCGATTGGCACCGTCAAAACGCGACTTCCAGAGTTGACTTTTAGAAAACAAGATGGCCACTCTTCCCGTTTCCCTGCCCGGGAAATAAACTTTTTAATTTTCGTGGCACCCCGAAAAACTGAATTAGCGTGATTACTTCTTGCGGATACCCCACCCGAGTGTGCCGGTGCAAATTTGAACCCCGTCAATGTTTTACTTTGGCGGTAATCGACGATTTTTGGTCAAATTATGACGTCACTTTTGCACCAAAAAGTTGTAATTCCCAAGGTTTTGCGAATTTTGCATGACTCCACAAAGGAAAGTTGTTCAGGATGCTCAACTTGGTCGATTTGCACCGTCAAAACGAGATTTCCAGAGTTGACTATTAAAAAAACAAGATGGCCGCTCTTCCCTTTTTCCTGCCCGGGGAATAACCTTTTTAATTGTCGTGGCACCCCGAAAAGCCGAACTAGCGTGATTACTTCTTGCGGATACCCCACCCGAGTGTGCCGGTGCAAATTTGAAGCACGCCAATGTTTTACTTTGGCGGTAATCGACGATTTTGGGTGAAATTATGACGTCACTTTTGCACCAAAAAGTTGTAATTCCCTAGGTGTTGCGAATTTTGCATGACTCCACAAAGGAAAATTGTTCAGGATGCTCAACTTGGTCGATTTGCACCGTCAAAACGAGATTTCCAGAGTTGACTCTTAGAAAAACAAGATGGCCGCTCTTCCCTTTTCCCTGCCCGGGGAATAAACTTTTTAATTTTCGAGGCACCCCGAAAAGCCGAATTAGCGTGATTTCTTCTTGCGGATACCCCACCCGAGTGTGCCGGTGCAAATTTGAACCCCGTCAATGTTTTACTTTGACGGTAATCGACGATTTTTGGTCAATATATGACGTCACTTTTGCACAAAAGGTTGTAATTCGCAAGGTTTTGCGAATTTTGTAACACTCCACACAGAAAAGTTGTTCAGGATGCTCAACTTGGTCGATTTGCAACGTCAAAACGCGATTTCCAGAGTTGACTTTTAGAAAACAAGATGGCCAATCTTCCCGTTTCCCTGCCCGGGAAATAACCTTTTTAATTTTCGTGGCACCCCGAAAAGCCGAACTAGCGTGATTACTTCTTGCGGATACCCCACCCGAGTGTGCCGGTGCAAATTTGAACCCCGTCAATGTTTTACTTTGGCGGTAATCGACGATTTTTGGTGAAATTATGACGTCACTTTTGCACCAAAAAGTTGTAATTCCCAAGGTTTTGCGAATTTTGCATGACTCCACAAAGGAAAGTTGTTCAGGATGCTCAACTTGGTCGATTTGCACCGTCAAAACGCGATTTCCAGAGTTGACTATTAAAAAAACAAGATGGCCGCTCTTCTCTTTTTCCTGCCCGGGGAATAACCTTTTTAATTTTCGTGGCACCCCGAAAAGCCGAACTAGCGTGATTACTTCTTGCGGATACCCCACCCGAGTGTGCCGGTGCAAATTTGAAGCACGCCAATGTTTTACTTTGGCGGTAATCGACGATTTTGGGTGAAATTATGACGTCACTTTTGCACCAAAAAGTTGTAATTCCCTAGGTTTTGCGAATTTTGCATGACTCCACACAGGAAAGTTGTTCAGGATGCTCAACTTGATCGATTTGCACCGTCAAAACGCGATTTCCAGAGTTGACTATTAGAAAAACAAGATGGCCGCTCTTCCCTTTTCCCTGCCCGGGGAATAAACTTTTTAATTTTCGAGGCACCCCGAAAAGCCGAATTAGCGTGATTACTTCTTGCGGATACCCCACCCGAGTGTGCCGGTGCAAATTTGAACCCCGTCAACGTTTACTTTGGCGGTAATCGACGATTTTTGGTCAAATTATGACGTCACTTTTGCACCAAAAAGTTGTAATTCCCAAGGTTTTGCGAATTTTGCATGACTCCACAAAGGAAAGTTGTTCAGGATGCTCAACTTGGTCGATTTGCACCGTCAAAACGAGATTTCCAGAGTTGACTATTAAAAAAACAAGATGGCCGCTCTTCCCTTTTTCCTGCCCGGGGAATAACCTTTTTAATTTTCGTGGCACCCCGAAAAGCCGAACTAGCGTGATTACTTCTTGCGGATACCCCACCCGAGTGTGCCGGTGCAAATTTGAACCACGCCAATGTTTTACTTTGGCGGTAATCGACGATTTTTGGTCAATATATGACGTCACTTTTGCACAAAAAAGTTGTAATTCGCAAGGTTTTGCGAATTTTGCATGACTCCACACAGGAAAGTTGTTCAGGATGCTCAACTTTGTCGATTGGCACCGTCAAAACGCGACTTCCAGTGTTGACTATTAGAAAACAAGATGGCCACTCTTCCCGTTTCCCTGCCCGGGAAATAAACTTTTTAATTTTCGTGGCACCCCGAAAAGCCGAATTAGCGTGATTACTTCTTGCGGATACCCCACCCGAGTGTGCCGGTGCAAATTTGAACCCCGTCAACGTTTACTTTGGCGGTAATCGACGATTTTTGGTCAAATTATGACGTCACTTTTGCACCAAAAAGTTGTAATTCCCAAGGTTTTGCGAATTTTGCATGACTCCACAAAGGAAAGTTGTTCAGGATGCTCAACTTGGTCGATTTGCACCGTCAAAACGAGATTTCCAGAGTTGACTCTTAGAAAAACAAGATGGCCGCTCTTCCCTTTTCCCTGCCCGGGGAATAAACTTTTTAAATTTCGAGGCACCCCGAAAAGCCGAATTAGCGTGATTTCTTCTTGCGGATACCCCACCCGAGTGTGCCGGTGCAAATTTGAACCCCGTCAATGTTTTACTTTGGCGGTAATCGACGATTTTTGGTGAAATTATGACGTCACTTTTGCACCAAAAAGTTGTAATTCCCAAGGTTTTGCGAATTTTGCATGACTCCACAAAGGAAAGTTGTTCAGGATGCTCAACTTGGTCGATTTGCACCGTCAAAACGCGATTTCCAGAGTTGACTATTAAAAAAACAAGATGGCCGCTCTTCTCTTTTTCCTGCCCGGGGAATAACCTTTTTAATTTTCGTGGCACCCCGAAAAGCCGAACTAGCGTGATTACTTCTTGCGGATACCCCACCCGAGTGTGCCGGTGCAAATTTGAAGCACGCCAATGTTTTACTTTGGCGGTAATCGACGATTTTGGGTGAAATTATGACGTCACTTTTGCACCAAAAAGTTGTAATTCCCTAGGTTTTGCGAATTTTGCATGACTCCACACAGGAAAGTTGTTCAGGATGCTCAACTTGATCGATTTGCACCGTCAAAACGCGATTTCCAGAGTTGACTATTAGAAAAACAAGATGGCCGCTCTTCCCTTTTCCCTGCCCGGGGAATAAACTTTTTAATTTTCGAGGCACCCCGAAAAGCCGAATTAGCGTGATTACTTCTTGCGGATACCCCACCCGAGTGTGCCGGTGCAAATTTGAACCCCGTCAACGTTTACTTTGGCGGTAATCGACGATTTTTGGTCAAATTATGACGTCACTTTTGCACCAAAAAGTTGTAATTCCCAAGGTTTTGCGAATTTTGCATGACTCCACAAAGGAAAGTTGTTCAGGATGCTCAACTTGGTCGATTTGCACCGTCAAAACGAGATTTCCAGAGTTGACTATTAAAAAAACAAGATGGCCGCTCTTCCCTTTTTCCTGCCCGGGGAATAACCTTTTTAATTTTCGTGGCACCCCGAAAAGCCGAACTAGCGTGATTACTTCTTGCGGATACCCCACCCGAGTGTGCCGGTGCAAATTTGAACCACGCCAATGTTTTACTTTGGCGGTAATCGACGATTTTTGGTCAATATATGACGTCACTTTTGCACAAAAAAGTTGTAATTCGCAAGGTTTTGCGAATTTTGCATGACTCCACACAGGAAAGTTGTTCAGGATGCTCAACTTTGTCGATTGGCACCGTCAAAACGCGACTTCCAGTGTTGACTATTAGAAAACAAGATGGCCACTCTTCCCGTTTCCCTGCCCGGGAAATAAACTTTTTAATTTTCGTGGCACCCCGAAAAGCCGAATTAGCGTGATTACTTCTTGCGGATACCCCACCCGAGTGTGCCGGTGCAAATTTGAACCCCGTCAACGTTTACTTTGGCGGTAATCGACGATTTTTGGTCAAATTATGACGTCACTTTTGCACCAAAAAGTTGTAATTCCCAAGGTTTTGCGAATTTTGCATGACTCCACAAAGGAAAGTTGTTCAGGATGCTCAACTTGGTCGATTTGCACCGTCAAAACGAGATTTCCAGAGTTGACTCTTAGAAAAACAAGATGGCCGCTCTTCCCTTTTCCCTGCCCGGGGAATAAACTTTTTAAATTTCGAGGCACCCCGAAAAGCCGAATTAGCGTGATTTCTTCTTGCGGATACCCCACCCGAGTGTGCCGGTGCAAATTTGAACCCCGTCAATGTTTTACTTTGGCGGTAATCGACGATTTTTGGTCAATATATGACGTCACTTTTGCACAAAAGGTTGTAATTCGCAAGGTTTTGCGAATTTTGTATGACTCCACACAGAAAACTTGTTCAGGATGCTCAACTTGGTCGATTTGCAACGTCAAAACGCGATTTCCAGAGTTGACTTTTAGAAAACAAGATGGCCACTCTTCCCGTTTCCCTGCCCGGGAAATAACCTTTTTAATTTTCGTGGCACCCCGAAAAGCCGAACTAGCGTGATTACTTCTTGCGGATACCCCACCCGAGTGTGCCGGTGCAAATTTGAACCCCGTCAATGTTTTACTTTGGCGGTAATCGACGATTTTTGGTGAAATTATGACGTCACTTTTGCACCAAAAAGTTGTAATTCCCAAGGTTTTGCGAATTTTGCATGACTCCACACAGGAAAGTTGTTCAGGATGCTCAACTTGATCGATTTGCACCGTCAAAACGCGATTTCCAGAGTTGACTATTAAAAAAACAAGATGGCCGCTCTTCCCTTTTCCCTGCCCGGGGAATAAACTTTTTAATTTTCGAGGCACCCCGAAAAGCCGAATTAGCGTGATTTCTTCTTGCGGATACCCCACCCGAGTGTGCCGGTGCAAATTTGAAGCACGCCAATGTTTTACTTTGGCGGTAATCGACTATTTTGGGTGAAATTATGACATCACTTTTACACCAACAAGTTGTAATTCCCTAGGTTTTGCGAATTTTGCATGACTCCATACAGGAAAGTTGTTCAGGATGCTCAACTTGATCGATTTGCACCGTCAAAACGCGATTTCCAGAGTTGACTATTAGAAAAACAAGATGGCCGCTCTTCCCTTTTCCCTGCCCGGGGAATAAACTTTTTAATTTTCGAGGCACCCCGAAAAGCCGAATTAGCGTGATTTCTTCTTGCGGATACCCCACCCGAGTGTGCCGGTGCAAATTTGAACCCCGTCAATGTTTTACTTTGGCGGTAATCGACGATTTTTGGTCAATATATGACGTCACTTTTGCACAAAAGGTTGTAATTCGCAAGGTTTTGCGAATTTTGTATGACTCCACACAAAAAAGTTGTTCAGGATGCTCAACTTGGTCGATTTGCAACGTCAAAACGCGATTTCCAGAGTTGACTTTTAGAAAACAAGATGGCCACTCTTCCCGTTTCCCTGCCCGGGAAATAACCTTTTTAATTTTCGTGGCACCCCGAAAAGCCGAACTAGCGTGATTACTTCTTGCGGATACCCCACCCGAGTGTGCCGGTGCAAATTTGAACCCCGTCAATGTTTTACTTTGGCGGTTATCGACGATTTTTGGTGAAATTATGACGTCACTTTTGCACCAAAAAGTTGTAATTCCCAAGGTTTTGCGAATTTTGCATGACTCCACAAAGGAAAGTTGTTCAGGATGCTCAACTTGGTCGATTTGCACCGTCAAAACGAGATTTCCAGAGTTGACTATTAAAAAAACAAGATGGCCGCTCTTCCCTTTTTCCTGCCCGGAGAATAACCTTTTTAATTTTCGTGGCACCCCGAAAAGCCGAACTAGCGTAATTACTTCTTGCGGATACCCCACCCGAGTGTGCCGGTGCAAAATTGAAGCACGCCAATGTTTTACTTTGGCGGTAATCGATGATTTTGGGTGAAATTATGACGTCACTTTTGCACCAAAAAGTTGTAATTCCCTAGGTTTTGCGAATTTTGCATGACTCCACACAGGAAAGTTGTTCAGGATGCTCAACTTGATCGATTTGCACCGTCAAAACGCGATTTCCAGAGTTGACTATTAGAAAAACAAGATGGCCGCTCTTCCCTTTTCCCTGCCCGGGGAATAAACTTTTTAATTTTCGAGGCACCCCGAAAAGCCGAATTAGCGTGATTTCTTCTTGCGGATACCCCACCCGAGTGTGCCGGTGCAAATTTGAACCACGCCAATGTTTTACTTTGGCGGTAATCGACGTTTTTTGGTCAATATATGACGTCACTTTTGCACAAAAAAGTTGTAATTCGCAAGGTTTTGCGAATTTTGCATGACTCCACAAAGGAAAATTGTTCAGGATGCCCAACTTGGTCGATTTGCACCGTCAAAACGAGATTTCCAGAGTTGACTATTAAAAAAACAAGATGGCCGCTCTTCCCTTTTTCCTGCCCGGGGAATAACCTTTTTAATTTTCGTGGCACCCCGAAAAGCTGAACTAGCGTGATTACTTCTTGCGGATACCCCACCCGAGTGTGCCGGTGCAAATTTGAAGCACGCCAATGTTTTACTTTGGCGGTACTCGACGATTTTTGGTCAATATATGACGTCACTTTTGCACAAAAGGTTGTAATTCGCAAGGTTTTGCGAATTGTGTATGACTCCACACAGAAAAGTTGTTCAGGATGCTCAACTTGGTCGATTTGCACCGTCAAAACGAGATTTCCAGAGTTGACTCTTAGAAAAACAAGATGGCCGCTCTTCCCTTTTCCCTGCCCGGGGAATAAACTTTTTAAATTTCGAGGCACCCCGAAAAGCCGAATTAGCGTGATTTCTTCTTGCGGATACCCCACCCGAGTGTGCCGGTGCAAATTTGAACCCCGTCAATGTTTTACTTTGGCGGTAATCGACGATTTTTGGTCAATATATGTCGTCACTTTTGCACAAAAGGTTGTAATTCGCAAGGTTTTGCGAATTTTGTATGACTCCACACAGAAAACTTGTTCAGGATGCTCAACTTGGTCGATTTGCAACGTCAAAACGCGATTTCCAGAGTTGACTTTTAGAAAACAAGATGGCCACTCTTCCCGTTTCCCTGCCCGGGAAATAACCTTTTTAATTTTCGTGGCACCCCGAAAAGCCGAACTAGCGTGATTACTTCTTGCGGATACCCCACCCGAGTGTGCCGGTGCAAATTTGAACCCCGTCAATGTTTTACTTTGGCGGTAATCGACGATTTTTGGTGAAATTATGACGTCACTTTTGCACCAAAAAGTTGTAATTCCCAAGGTTTTGCGAATTTTGCATGACTCCACAAAGGAAAGTTGTTCAGGATGCTCAACTTGGTCGATTTGCACCGTCAAAACGCGACTTCCAGTGTTGACTATTAGAAAACAAGATGGCCACTCTTCCCGTTTCCCTGCCCGGGAAATAAACTTTTTAATTTTTGTGGCACCCCGAAAAGCCGAATTAGCGTGATTACTTCTTGCGGATACCCCACCCGAGTGTGCCGGTGCAAATTTGAACCCCGTCAACGTTTACTTTGGCGGTAATCGACGATTTTTGGTCAAATTATGACGTCACTTTTGCACCAAAAAGTTGTAATTCCCAAGGTTTTGCGAATTTTGCATGACTCCAAACAGGAAAGTTGTTCAGGATGCTCAACTTGGTCGATTTGCACCGTCAAAACGAGATTTCCAGAGTTGACTATTAAAAAAACAAGATGGCCGCTCTTCCCTTTTTCCTGCCCGGGGAATAACCTTTTTAATTGTCGTGGCACCCCGAAAAGCCGAACTAGCGTGATTACTTCTTGCGGATACCCCACCCGAGTGTGCCGGTGCAAATTTGAAGCACGCCAATGTTTTACTTTGGCGGTAATCGACGATTTTGGGTGAAATTATGACGTCACTTTTGCACCAAAAAGTTGTAATTCCCTAGGTTTTGCGAATTTTGCATGACTCCACAAAGGAAAATTGTTCAGGATGCTCAACTTGGTCGATTTGCACCGTCAAAACGAGATTTCCAGAGTTGACTATTAGAAAAACAAGATGGCCGCTCTTCCCTTTTCCCTGCCCGGGGAATAAACTTTTTAATTTTCGAGGCACCCCGAAAAGCCGAATTAGCGTGATTTCTTCTTGCGGATACCCCACCCGAGTGTGCCGGTGCAAATTTAAACCCCGTCAATGTTTTACTTTGGCGGTAATCGACGATTTTTGGTCAATATATGACGTCACTTTTGCACAAAAGGTTGTAATCCGCAAGGTTTTGCGAATTTTGTAACACTCCACACAGAAAAGTTGTTCAGGATGCTCAACTTGGTCGATTTGCAACGTCAAAACGCGATTTCCAGAGTTGACTTTTAGAAAACAAGATGGCCAATCTTCCCGTTTCCCTGCCCGGGAAATAACCTTTTTAATTTTCGTGGCACCCCGAAAAGCCGAACTAGCGTGATTACTTCTTGCGGATACCCCACCCGAGTGTGCCGGTGCAAATTTGAACCCCGTCAATGTTTTACTTTGGCGGTAATCGACGATTTTTGGTGAAATTATGACGTCACTTTTGCACCAAAAAGTTGTAATTCCCAAGGTTTTGCGAATTTTGCATGACTCCACAAAGGAAAGTTGTTCAGGATGCTCAACTTGGTCGATTTGCACCGTCAAAACGAGATTTCCAGAGTTGACTATTAAAAAAACAAGATGGCCGCTCTTCCCTTTTTCCTGCCCGGGGAATAACCTTTTTAATTTTCGTGGCACCCCGAAAAGCCGAACAAGCGTGATTACTTCTTGCGGATACCCCACCCGAGTGTTGCCGGTGCAAATTTGAAGCACGCCAATGTTTTACTTTGGCGGTAATCGACGATTTTGGGTGAAATTATGACGTCACTTTTGCACCAAAAAGTTGTAATTCCCTAGGTTTTGCGAATTTTGCATGACTCCACAAAGGAAAATTGTTCAGGATGCTCAACTTGGTCGATTTGCACCGTCAAAACGAGATTTCCAGAGTTGACTCTTAGAAAAACAAGATGGCCGCTCTTCCCTTTTCCCTGCCCGGGGAATAAACTTTTTAATTTTCGAGGCACCCCGAAAAGCCGAATTAGCGTGATTTCTTCTTGCGGATACCCCACCCGAGTGTGCCGGTGCAAATTTGAACCCCGTCAATGTTTTACTTTGGCGGTAATCGACGTTTTTTGGTCAATATATGACGTCACTTTTGCACAAAAGGTTGTAATTCGCAAGGTTTTGCGAATTTTGTATGACTCCACACAGAAAAGTTGTTCAGGATGCTCAACTTGGTCGATTTGCAACGTCAAAACGCGATTTCCAGAGTTGACTTTTAGAAAACAAGATGGCCACTCTTCCCATTTCCCTGCCCGGGAAATAACCTTTTTAATTTTCGTGGCACCCCGAAAAGCCGAACTAGCGTGATTACTTCTTGCGGATACCCCACCCGAGTGTGCCGGTGCAAATTTGAACCCCGCCAATGTTTTACTTTGGCGGTAATCGACGATTTTTGGTCAAATTATGACGTCACTTTTGCACCAAAAAGTTGTAATTCCCAAGGTTTTGCGAATTATGCATGACTCCACAAAGGAAAGTTGTTCAGGATGCTCAACTTGGTCGATTTGCACCGTCAAAACGAGATTTCCAGAGTTGACTATTAAAAAAACAAGATGGCCGCTCTTCCCTTTTTCCTGCCCGGAGAATAACCTTTTTAATTTTCGTGGCACCCCGAAAAGCCGAACTAGCGTAATTACTTCTTGCGGATACCCCACCCGAGTGTGCCGGTGCAAATTTGAAGCACGCCAATGTTTTACTTTGGCGGTAATCGACGATTTTGGGTGAAATTATGACGTCACTTTTGCACCAAAAAGTTGTAATTCCCTAGGTTTTGCGAATTTTGCATGACTCCACACAGGAAAGTTGTTCAGGATGCTCAACTTGATCGATTTGCAACGTCAAAACGCGATTTCCAGAGTTGACTATTAGAAAAACAAGACGGCCGCTCTTCCCTTTTCCCTGCCCGGGGAATAAACTTTTTAATTTTCGAGGCACCCCGAAAAGCCGAATTAGCGTGATTTCTTCTTGCGGATACCCCACCCGATTGTGCCGGTGCAAATTTGAACCACGCCAATGTTTTACTTTGGCGGTAATCGACGATTTTTGGTCAATATATGGCGTCACTTTTGCACAAAAAAGTTGTAATTCGCAAGGTTATAGCGAACTTTGCATGACTCCACACAGGAAAGTTGTTCAGGATGCTCAACTTGGTCGATTTGCACCGTCAAAACGAGATTTCAGAGTTGACTATTAGAAAAACAAGATGCCGCTCTTCCCTTTTCCTGCCCGGGGAATAAACTTTTTAATTTTCGAGGCACCCCGAAAAGCCGAATTAGCGTGATTTCTTCTTGCGGATACCCCACCCGAGTGTGCCGGTGCAAATTTGAACCACGCCAATGTTTTACTTTGGCGGTAATCGACGATTTTTGGTCAATATATGGCGTCACTTTTGCACAAAAAAGTTGTAATTCGCAAGGTTTTGCGAATTTTGCATGACTCCACACAGGAAAGTTGTTCAGGATGCTTTAACTTGGTCGATTGGCACCGTCAAAACGCGACTTCCAGAGTTGACTATTAGAAAACAAGATGGCCACTCTTCCCGTTTCCCTGCCCGGGAAATAAACTTTTTAATTTTCGTGGCACCCCGAAAAGCCGAATTAGCGCGATTACTTCTTGCGGATACCCCACCCGAGTGTGCCGGTGCAAATTTGAACCCCGTCATTGTTTTACTTAAGCGGTAATCGACGATTTTTAGTCAAATTATGACGTCACTTTTGCACCAAAAAGTTGTAATTCCCAAGGTTTTGCGAATTTTGCATGACTCCACACAGGAAAGTTGTTCAGGATGCTCAACTTGGTCGACTTGCACCGTCAAAACGCGATTTCCAGAGTTGACTTTTTGAAAAACAAGATGGCCGCTCTTCCCTTTTCCCTACCCGGGGAATAAACTTTTTAATTTTCGAGCTCCCGAAAAGCCAAATAAACGTGATTACTTCTTGCGGATACCCCACCCGAGTGTACCGGTGCAAATTTGAACCACGCCAATGTTTTACTTTGGCGGTAATCGACGATTTTTGGTCAAATTATGACGTCACTTTTGCACCAAAAAGTTGTAATTCCCTAGGTTTTGCGAATTTTGCATGACTCCACACAGGAAAGTTGTTCAGGATGCTCAACTTGGTCGATTTGCACCGTCAAAACGAGATTTCCAGAGTTGACTACTAGAAAAACAATATGACCTCTCTTCCCTTTTCCCTGCCCGGGGAATAAACTGTTTAATTTTCGTGGCACCCCGAACAACCGAATTAGCGTGATTACTTCTAGCGGATACCCCACCCGAGTGTGCCGGTGCAAATTTGAACCACGCCAATGTTTTACTTTGGCGGTAATCGACGATTTTTGGTCAAATTATGACGTCACTTTTGCACTAAAAAGTTGTAATTCCCAAGGTTTTGCCAGTTTTGCATGCCTCCACACAGGAAAGTTCTTCAGGATGCTCAACTTGATCGATTTGCACCGTCAAAACGCGGTTTCCAGAGTTGACTATAAGAAAAACAAGACGGCCGCTCTTCCCTTTTCCCTGCCCGGGAAATAACCTTTTTAATTTTCGAGGCACCCCGAAATCCGAATTAGCGTAATTACTTCTTGCGGATACCTCACCCGAGTGTGCCGGTGCAAATTTGAAGCACGCCAATGTTTTACTTTGGCGGTAATCGACGATTTTTGGTCAATATATGACGTCACTTTTCCACAAAAAATTGTAATTCCCTAGGTTTTGCGAATTTTGCATGACTCCACACTGGAAAGTTGTTCAGGATGCTCAACTTGGTCGATTTGCACCGTGAAAACGCGATTTCCAGAGTTGACTATTAGAAAAACAAGATGGCCGCTCTTCCTTTTTTCCTGCCCGGGGAATAACCTTTTTAATTTTCGTGGCACCCCGAAAAGCCGAACTAGCGTGATTACTTCTTGCGGATACCCAACCCGAGTGTGCCGGTGCAAATTTGAACCACGCCAGTGTATTACTTTGGCGGTAATCGACGATTTTTGGTCAAGTTAAGACGTCACTTTTGCACCAAAAAGTTGTAATTCGCAAGGTTTTGCGAATTTTGCATGACTCCACACAGGAAAGTTGTTCAGGATGCTCAACTTGGTCGATTTGCACCGTCAAAACGCGATTTCCAGAGTTGACTACTAGAAAAACAAGATGGCCGCTCTTCCCTTGAACCTGGCCAGGGAATAAACTTTTTAATTTTCGTGGCACCCCGAAAAACCGAATTAGCGTGATTACTTCTTGCGGATACCCCACCCGAGTGTGCCGGTGCAAATTTGAACCACGCCAATGTTTTACTTTGGTGGTAATCGACGATTTTTGGTCAAGTTATGACGTCACTTTTGCACCAAAAAGTTGTAATTCCCTAGGTTTTGCGAATTTTGCATGACTCCACACAAGAAAGTTGTTCAGGATGCTCAACTTGGTCGATTTGCACCGTGAAAACGCGATTTCCAGGGTTGACTATTAGAAAAACAAGATGGCCGCTCTTCCCTTTTCCCTGCCCGGGGAATAAACTTTTTAATTTTCGTGGCACCCCGAAAAACCGAATTAGCGTGATTACTTCTTGCGGATACCCCATCCGAGTGTGCCGGTGCAAATTTGAAGCACGCCAATGATTTACTCTGGTGGTAATCGACGATTTTTGGTCAAGTTATGACGTCACTTTTGCACCAAAAAGTTGTAATTCCCTAGGTTTTGCGAATTTTGCATGACTCCACACAGGAAAACTGTTCAGGATGCTCAACTTGGTCGATTTGCACCGTCAAAACGCGATTTCCAGAGTTGACTATTAGAAAAACAAGATGGCCGCTCTTCCCTTTTACCTGGCCGGGGAATAAACTTTTTAATTTTCGTGGCACCCCGAAAAACCGAAATAGCGTGATTACTTCTTGCGGATACCCCACCCGAGTGTGCCGGTGCAAATTTGAACCCGTCAATGTTTTACTTTGGCGGTAATCGACGATTTTGTGTCAAATCATGACGTCACTTTTGCACCAAAAAGTTGTAATTCCCAAGGTTTTGCGAATTTTGCATGACTCCACACAGGAAAGTGGTTCAGGATGCTCAACTTGGTCGATTTGCAACGTGAAAACGCGATTTCCAGAGTTGACTATTAGAAAAACAAGATGGCCGCTCTTCCTTTTTCCCTGCCCGGGGAATAAACTGTTTAATTTTGGTGGCACCCAGAAAAACCGAATTAGCGTGATTACTTCTTGCGGATACCCAACCCGAGTGTGCCGGTGCAAATTTGAACCCCGTCAATGTTTTACCTATGCGGTAATCGACGATTTTTGGTCAAATTATGACGTCACTTTTGCACCAAAAAGTTGTATTTCCCTAGGTTTTGCAAATTTTGCATGACTCCACAATGGAAAGTTGTTCGGGATGCTCAACTTGGTCGATTTGCACCGTCAAAACGCGGTTTCCAGAGTTGAGTATTAGAAAAACAAGACGGCCGCTCTTCCCTTTTTCCTGCCCGGGGAATAACCTTTTTAATTTTCGTGGCACCCCGAAAAGCCGAACTAGCGTGATTACTTCTTGCGGATACCCCACCCGAGTGTGCCGGTGCAAATTTGAACCACGTCAATGTTTTACTTTGGCGGTAATCGACGATTTTTGGTCAAATTATGACGTCACTTTTGCACCAAAAAGTTGTATTTCCCTAGGTTTTGCAAATTTTGCATGACTCCACACAGGAAAGTTGTTCAGGATGCTCAACTTGATCGATTTGCACCGTCAAAACGCGGTTTCCAGAGTTGACTATAAGAAAAACAAGATGGCCGCTCTTCCCTTTTCCCTGCCCGGGGAATAACCTTTTTAATTTTCGAGGCACCCCGAAATCCGAATTAGCGTGATTACTTATTGCGGATACCCCAACCGAGTGTGCCGGTGCAAATTTGAACCACGCCAATGTTTTACTTTGGCGGTAATCGACGATTTTGGGTCAAATTATGACGTCACTTTTGCACCAAAAAGTTGTAATTCCCTAGGTTTTGCGAATTTTGCATGACTCCACACAGGAAAGTTGTTCAGGATGCTCAACTTGATCGATTTGCACCGTCAAAACGCGGTTTCCAGAGTTGACTATAAGAAAAACAAGATGGCCGCTCTTCCCTTTTCCCTGCCCGGGGAATAACCTTTTTAATTTTCGAGGCACCCCGAAATCCGAATTAGCGTGATTACTTCTTGCGGATACCCCACCCGAGTGTGCCGGTGCAAATTTGAAGCAGGCCAATGATTTACTTTGGCGTTAATCGACGATTTTTGGTCAAATTATGACGTCACTTTTGCACCAAAAAGTTGTAATTCCCAAGGTTTTGCGAATTTTGCATGACTCCACACAGGAAAGTTGTTCAGGATGATCAACTTGGTCGATTTGCACCGTCAAAACGCGATTTCCAGAGTTGACTTTTTGAAAAACAAGATGGCCGCTCTTCCCTTTTCCCTACCCGGGGAATAAACTTTTTAATTTTCGAGCTCCCGAAAAGCCAAATTAGCGTGATTACCTCTTGCGGATACCCCACCCGAGTGTACCGGTGCAAATTTGAACCACGCCAATGTTTTACTTTGGCGGTAATCGACGATTTTTGGTCAAATTATGACGTCACTTTTGCACCAAAAAGTTGTAATTCCCAAGGTTTTGCGAATTTTGCATGACTCCACACAGGAAAGTTGTTCAGGATGATCAACTTGGTCGATTTGCACCGTCAAAACGCGATTTTACAGAGTTGACTATTAGAAAAACAAGATGGCCGCTCTTCCCTTTTCCCTACCCGGGGAATAAACTTTTTAATTTTCGAGCTCCCGAAAAGCCAAATTAGCGTGATTACTTCTTGCGGATACCCCACCCGAGTGTACCGGTGCAAATTTGAACCACGCCAATGTTTTACTTTGGCGGTAATCGACGATTTTTGGTCAAATTATGACGTCACTTTTGCACCAAAAAGTTGTAATTCCCTAGGTTTTGCGAATTTTGCATGACTCCACACAGGAAAGTTGTTCAGGATGCTCAACTTGGTCGATTTGCAACGTGAAAACGCGATTTCCAGAGTTGACTATTAGAAAAACAAGATGGCCGCTCTTCCTTTTTCCCTGCCCGGGGAATAAACTGTTTAATTTTGGTGGCACCCCGAAAAACCGAATTAGCGTGATTACTTCTTGCGGATACCCAACCCGAGTGTGCCGGTGCAAATTTGAACCCCGTCAATGTTTTACCTATGCGGTAATCGACGATTTTTGGTCAAATTATGACGTCACTTTTGCACCAAAAAGTTGTATTTCCCTAGGTTTTGCAAATTTTGCATGACTCCACACAGGAAAGTTGTTCAGGATGCTCAACTTGATCGATTTGCACCGTCAAAACGCGATTTCCAGAGTTGACTATAAGAAAAACAAGATGGCCGCTCTTCCCTTTTCCCTGCCCGGGGAATAAACTTTTTAATTTTCGTGGCACCCCGAAAAACCGAATTAGCGTGATTACTTCTTGCGGATACCCCATCCGAGTGTGCCGGTGCAAATTTGAACCACGCCAATGTTTTACTTTGGCGGTAATCGACGATTTTGGGTCAAATTATGATGTCACTTTTGCACCAAAAAATTGTAATTCCCTAGGTTTTGCGAATGTTGCATGACTCCACACAGGAAAGTTGTTCAGTATGCTCAACTTGATCGATTTGCACCGTCAAAACGCGGTTTCCAGAGTTGACTATAAGAAAAACAAGATGGCCGCTCTTCCCTTTTCCCTGCCCGGGGAATATCTTTTTAATTTTCGAGGCACCCCGAAATCCGAATTAGCGTGATTACTTCTTGCGGATACCCCACCCGAGTGTGCCGGTGCAAATTTGAACCACGCCAATGTTTTACTTTGGTGGTAATCGACGATTTTTGGTCAAGTTATGACGTCACTTTTGCACCAAAAAGTTGTAATTCCCTAGGTTTTGCGAATTTTGCAAGACTCCACACAAGAAAGTTGTTCAGGATGCTCAACTTGGTCGATTTGCACCGTGAAAACGCGATTTCCAGGGTTGACTCTTAGAAAAACAAGATGGCCGCTCTTCCCTTTTCCCTGCCCGGGGAATAAACTTTTTAATTTTCGTGGCACCCCGAAATCCGAATTAGCGTGATTACTTCTTGCGGATACCCCATCCGAGTGTGCCGGTGCAAATTTGAACCACGCCAATGATTTACTTTGGCGGTAATCGACGATTTTGGGTCAAATTATGACGTCACTTTTGCACCAAAAAGTTGTAATTCCCTAGGTTTTGCGAATTTTGCATGACTCAACACAGGAAAGTTGTTCAGTATGCTCAACTTGGTCGATTTGCACCGTCAAAACGCGGTTTCCAGAGTTGACTATAAGAAAAACAAGATGGCCGCTCTTCCCTTTTCCCTGCCCGGGGAATATCTTTTTAATTTTCGAGGCACCCCGAAATCCGAATTAGCGTGATTACTTCTTGCGGATACCCCACCCGAGTGTGCCGGTGCAAATTTGAACCCCCTCAATGTTTTACTTTGGCGGTAATCGACGATTTTTGGTCAAATTATGACGTCACTTTTGCACCAAAAAGTTGTAATTCCCAAGGTTTTGCGAATTTTGCATGACTCCTCACAGGAAAGTTGTTCAGGATGCTCAACTTGGTCGATTTGCACCGCCAAAACGCGATTTCCAGAGTTGACTATTAGAAAAACAAGATGGCCGCTCTTCCCTTTAACCTGCCCGGGGAATAAACTTTTTAATTTTCGTGGCCCCCCGAAAAACCGAATAAGCGTGATTACTTCTTGCGGATACCCCATCCGAGTGTGCCGGTGCAAATTTGAAGCACGCCAATGATTTACTTTGGTGGTAATCGACGATTTTTGGTCAAGTTATGACGTCACTTTTGCACCAAAAAGTTGTAATTCCCTAGGTTTTGCGAATTTTGCATGACTCCACACAAGAAAGTTGTTCAGGATGCTCAACTTGGTCGATTTGCACCGTGAAAACGCGATTTCCAGGGTTGACTCTTAGAAAAACAAGATGGCCGCTCTTCCCTTTTCCCTGCCCGGGGAATAAACTTTTTAATTTTCGTGGCACCCCGAAATCCGAATTAGCGTGATTACTTCTTGCGGATACCCCATCCGAGTGTGCCGGTGCAAATTTGAACCACGCCAATGATTTACTTTGGCGGTAATCGACGATTTTGGGTCAAATTATGACGTCACTTTTGCACCAAAAAGTTGTAATTCCCTAGGTTTTGCGAATTTTGCATGACTCAACACAGGAAAGTTGTTCAGGATGCTCAACTTGGTCGATTTGCACCGTGAAAACGCGATTTCCAGAGTTGACTATTAGAAAAACAAGATGGCCGCTCTTCCCTTTTACCTGCCCGGGGAATAAACTTTTTAATTTTCGTGGCACCCCGAAAAACCGAAATAGCGTGATTACTTCTTGCGGATAACCCCACCCGAGTGTGCCGGTGCAAATTTGAACCCGTCAATGTTTTACTTTGGCGGTAATCGACGATTTTTTGTCAAATTATGACGTCACTTTTGCACCAAAAAGTTGTAATTCCCAGGGTTTTGCGAATTTTGCATGACTCCACACAGGAAAGTTGTTCAGGATGCTCAACTTGGTCGATTTGCACCGTCAAAACGCGATTTCCAGAGTTGACTATTAGAAAAACAAGATGGCCGCTCTTCCCTTTTCCCTGCCCGGGGAATAACCTTTTTAATTTTCGAGGCACCCCGAAAAGCCGAATTAGCGTGATTACTTCTTGCGGATACCCCACCCGAGTGTGCCCGTGCAAATTTGAACCCCGTCAATGTTTTACTTTGGCGGTAATCGACGATTTTTGGTCAAATTATGACGTCACTTTTGCACCAAAATGTTGTAATTCCCAAGGTTTTGCGAATTTTGCATGACTCCACACAGGAAAGTTGTTCAGGATGCTCAACTTGGTCGATTTGCACCGTCAAAACGCGATTTCCAGAGTTGACTATTAGAAAAACAAGATGGCCGCTCTTCCCTTTTCCCTGCCCGGGGAATAACCTTTTTAATTTTCGAGGCACCCCGAAATCCGAATTACCGTGATTACTTCTTGCGGATACCCCACCCGAGTGTGCCGGTGCAAATTTGAACCACGCCAATGTTTTACTTTGGCGGTAATCGACGATTTTGGGTCAAATTATGACGTCACTTTTGCACCAAAAAGTTGCAATTCCCTAGGTTTTGCGAATTTTGCATGACTCCACACAGGAAAGTTGTTCAGTATGCTCAACTTGGTCGATTTGCACCGTCAAAACGCGATTTCCAGAGTTGACTATTAGAAAAACAAGATGGCCGCTCTTCCCTTTTCCCTGCCCGGGGAATAACCTTTTTTAATTTTCGTGGCACCCCGAAAAGCCGAATTAGCGTGATTACTTCTTGCGGATACCCCACCCGAGTGTGCCGGTGCAAATTTGAACCCCCTCAATGTTTTACTTTGGCGGTAATCGACGATTTTTGGTCAAATTATGACGTCACTTTTGCACCAAAAAGTTGTAATTCCCAAGGTTTTGCGAATTTTGCATGACTCCTCACAGGAAAGTTGTTCAGGATGCTCAACTTGGTCGATTTGCACCGCCAAAACGCGATTTCCAGAGTTGACTATTAGAAAAACAAGATGGCCGCTCTTCCCTTTAACCTGCCCGGGGAATAAACTTTTTAATTTTCGTGGCACCCCGAAAAACCGAATAAGCGTGATTACTTCTTGCGGATACCCCATCCGAGTGTGCCGGTGCAAATTTGAAGCACGCCAATGATTTACTTTGGTGGTAATCGACGATTTTTGGTCAAGTTATGACGTCACTTTTGCACCAAAAAGTTGTAATTCCCTAGGTTTTGCGAATTTTGCATGACTCCACACAAGAAAGTTGTTCACGATGCTCAACTTGGTCGATTTGCACCGTGAAAACGCGATTTCCAGGGTTGACTCTTAGAAAAACAAGATGGCCGCTCTTCCCTTTTCCCTGCCCGGGGAATAAACTTTTTAATTTTCATGGCACCCCGAAATCCGAATTAGCGTGATTACTTCTTGCGGATACCCCATCCGAGTGTGCCGGTGCAAATTTGAACCACGCCAATGATTTACTTTGGCGGTAATCGACGATTTTGGGTCAAATTATGACGTCACTTTTGCACCAAAAAGTTGTAATTCCCTAGGTTTTGCGAATTTTGCATGACTCAACACAGGAAAGTTGTTCAGTATGCTCAACTTGGTCGATTTGCACCGTCAAAACGCGGTTTCCAGAGTTGACTATAAGAAAAACAAGATGGCCGCTCTTCCCTTTTCCCTGCCCGGGGAATATCTTTTTAATTTTCGAGGCACCCCGAAATCCGAATTAGCGTGATTACTTCTTGCGGATACCCCACCCGAGTGTGCCGGTGCAAATTTGAACCCCCTCAATGTTTTCCTTTGGCGGTAATCGACGATTTTTGGTCAAATTATGACGTCACTTTTGCACCAAAAAGTTGTAATTCCCAAGGTTTTGCGAATTTTGCATGACTCCTCACAGGAAAGTTGTTCAGGATGCTCAACTTGGTCGATTTGCACCGTCAAAACGCGATTTACAGAGTTGACTATTAGAAAAACAAGATGGCCGCTCTTCCCTTTAACCTGCCCGGGGAATAAACTTTTTAATTTTCGTGGCACCCCGAAAAACCGAATAAGCGTGATTACTTCTTGCGGATACCCCATCCGAGTGTGCCGGTGCAAATTTGAAGCACGCCAATGATTTACTTTGGTGGTAATCGACGATTTTTGGTCAAGTTATGACGTCACTTTTGCACCAAAAAGTTGTAATTCCCTAGGTTTTGCGAATTTTGCATGACTCCACACAAGAAAGTTGTTCACGATGCTCAACTTGGTCGATTTGCACCGTGAAAACGCGATTTCCAGGGTTGACTCTTAGAAAAACAAGATGGCCGCTCTTCCCTTTTCCCTGCCCGGGGAATAAACTTTTTAATTTTCATGGCACCCCGAAATCCGAATTAGCGTGATTACTTCTTGCGGATACCCCATCCGAGTGTGCCGGTGCAAATTTGAACCACGCCAATGATTTACTTTGGCGGTAATCGACGATTTTGGGTCAAATTATGACGTCACTTTTGCACCAAAAAGTTGTAATTCCCTAGGTTTTGCGAATTTTGCATGACTCAACACAGGAAAGTTGTTCAGTATGCTCAACTTGGTCGATTTGCACCGTCAAAACGCGGTTTCCAGAGTTGACTATAAGAAAAACAAGATGGCCGCTCTTCCCTTTTCCCTGCCCGGGGAATATCTTTTTAATTTTCGAGGCACCCCGAAATCCGAATTAGCGTGATTACTTCTTGCGGATACCCCACCCGAGTGTGCCGGTGCAAATTTGAACCCCCTCAATGTTTTCCTTTGGCGGTAATCGACGATTTTTGGTCAAATTATGACGTCACTTTTGCACCAAAAAGTTGTAATTCCCAAGGTTTTGCGAATTTTGCATGACTCCTCACAGGAAAGTTGTTCAGGATGCTCAACTTGGTCGATTTGCACCGTCAAAACGCGATTTACAGAGTTGACTATTAGAAAAACAAGATGGCCGCTCTTCCCTTTAACCTGCCCGGGGAATAAACTTTTTAATTTTCGTGGCACCCCGAAAAACCGAATAAGCGTGATTACTTCTTGCGGATACCCCATCCGAGTGTGCCGGTGCAAATTTGAAGCACGCCAATGATTTACTTTGGTGGTAATCGACGATTTTTGGTCAAGTTATGACGTCACTTTTGCACCAAAAAGTTGTAATTCCCTAGGTTTTGCGAATTTTGCATGACTCCACACAGGAAAATTGTTCAGGATGCTCAACTTGGTCGATTTGCACCGTCAAAACGCGATTTCCAGAGTTGACTATTAGAAAAACAAGATGGCCGCTCTTCCCTTTTACCTGCCCGGGGAATAAACTTTTTAATTTTCGTGGCACCCCGAAAAACCGAAATAGCGTGATTACTTCTTGCGGATAACCAACACCCGAGTGTGCCGGTGCAAATTTGAACCCGTCAATGTTTTACTTTGGCGGTAATCGACGATTTTTTGTCAAATTATGACGTCACTTTTGCACCAAAAAGTTGTAATTCCCAGGGTTTTGCGAATTTTGCATGACTCCACACAGGAAAGTTGTTCAGGATGCTCAACTTGGTCGATTTGCACCGTCAAAACGCGATTTCCAGAGTTGACTATTAGAAAAACAAGATGGCCGCTCTTCCCTTTTCCCTGCCCGGGGAATAACCTTTTTAATTTTCGAGGCACCCCGAAAAGCCGAATTAGCGTGATTACTTCTTGCGGATACCCCACCCGAGTGTGCCCGTGCAAATTTGAACCCCGTCAATGTTTTACTTTGGCGGTAATCGACGATTTTTGGTCAAGTTATGACGTCACTTTTGCACCAAAATGTTGTAATTCCCAAGGTTTTGCGAATTTTGCATGACTCCACACAGGAAAGTTGTTCAGGATGCTCAACTTGGTCGATTTGCACCGTCAAAACGCGATTTCCAGAGTTGACTATTAGAAAAACAAGATGGCCGCTCTTCCCTTTTCCCTGCCCGGGGAATAACCTTTTTAATTTTCGAGGCACCCCGAAATCCGAATTACCGTGATTACTTCTTGCGGATACCCCACCCGAGTGTGCCGGTGCAAATTTGAACCACGCCAATGTTTTACTTTGGCGGTAATCGACGATTTTGGGTCAAATTATGACGTCACTTTTGCACCAAAAAGTTGCAATTCCCTAGGTTTTGCGAATTTTGCATGACTCCACACAGGAAAGTTGTTCAGTATGCTCAACTTGGTCGATTTGCACCGTCAAAACGCGATTTCCAGAGTTGACTATTAGAAAAACAAGATGGCCGCTCTTCCCTTTTCCCTGCCCGGGGAATAACCTTTTTAATTTTCGAGGCACCCCGAAAAGCCGAATTAGCGTGATTACTTCTTGCGGATACCCCACCCGAGTGTGCCCGTGCAAATTTGAACCCCGTCAATGTTTTACTTTGGCTGTAATCGACGATTTTTTGTCAAATTATGACGTTACTTTTGCATCAAAATGTTGTAATTCCCAAGGTTTTGCGAATTTTGCATGACTCCACACAGGAAAGTTGTTCAGGATGCTCAACTTGGTCGATTTGCACCGTCAAAACGCGATTTCCAGAGTTGACTATTAGAAAAACAAGATGGCCGCTCTTCCCTTTTCCCTGCCCGGGGAATAACCTTTTTATTTTTCGAGGCACCCCGAAATCCGAATTACCGTGATTACTTCTTGCGGATACCCCACCCGAGTGTGCCGGTGCAAATTTCAACCCCCTCAATGTTTTACTTTGGCGGTAATCGACGATTTTTGGTCAAATTATGACGTCACTTTTGCACCAAAAAGTTGTAATTCCCAAGGTTTTGCGAATTTTGCATGACTCCACACAGGAAAGTTGTTCAGGATGCTCAACTTGGTCGATTTGCACCGTCAAAACGCGATTTCCAGAATTGACTATTAGAAAAACAAGATGGCCGCTCTTCCCTTTTCCCTGCCCGGGGAATAACCTTTTTAATTTTCGAGGCACCCCGAAAAGCCGAATTAGCGTGATTACTTCTTGCGGATACCCCATCCGAGTGTGCCCGTGCAAATTTGAACCCCGTCAATGTTTTACTTTGGCGGTAATCGACGATTTTTTGTCAAATTATGACGTCACTTTTGCACCAAAAAGTTGTAATTCCCAAGGTTTTGCGAATTTTGCAAGACTCCACACAGGAAAGTTGTTCAGGATGCTCAACTTGGTCGATGTGCACCGTCAAAACGCGATTTCCAGAGTTGACTATTAAAAAAACAAGATGGCCGCTCTTCCCTTTTCCCTGCCCGGGGAATAACCTTTTTAATTTTCGAGGCACCCCGAAATCCGAATTACCGTGATTACTTCTTGCGGATACCCCACCCGAGTGTGCCGGTGCAAATTTGAACCACGCCAATGTTTTACTTTGGCGGTAATCGACGATTTTGGGTCAAATTATGACGTCACTTTTGCACCAAAAAGTTGTAATTCCCTAGGTTTTGCGAATTTTGCATGACTCCACACAGGAAAGTTGTTCAGTATGCTCAACTTGATCGATTTGCACCGTCAAAACGCGGTTTCCAGAGTTGACTATAAGAAAAACAAGAGGGCCGCTCTTCCCTTTTCCCTGCCCGGGGAATAACCTTTTTAATTTTCGAGGCATCCCGAAATCCGAATTAGCGTGATTACTTCTTGCGGATACCCCACCCGAGTGTGCCGGTGCAAATTTGAACCCCCTCAATGTTTTACTTTGGCGGTAATCGACGATTTTTGGTCAAATTATGACGTCACTTTTGCACCAAAAAGTTGTAATTCCCAAGGTTTTGCGAATTTTGCATGACTCCACACAGGAAAGTTGTTCAGGATGCTCAACTTGGTCGATTTGCACCGTCAAAACGCGATTTCCAGAGTTGACTATTAGAAAAACAAGATGGCCGCTCTTCCCTTTTCCCTGCCCGGGGAATAAACTTTTTAATTTTCGTGGCACCCCGAAAAACCGAATTAGCGTGATTACTTCTTGCGGATACCCCACCCGAGTGTGCCGGTGCAAATTTGAACCCCGTCATTGTTTTACTTTGGCGGTAATCGACAATTTTTGGTCAAATTAGGACGTCACTTTTGCACCAAAAAGTTGTAATTCCCAAGGTTTTGCGAATTTTGCATGACTCCACACAGGAAAGTTGTTCAGGATGCTCAACTTGGTCGATTTGCACCGTCAAAACGCGATTTCCAGAGTTGACTATTAGAAAAACAAGATGGCCGCTCTTCCCTTTTTCCTGCCCGGGGAATAACCTTTTTAATTTTCGAGGCACCCCGAAAAGCCGAATTAGCGTGATTACTTCTTGCGGATACCCCACCCGAGTGTGCCGGTGCAAATTTGAAGCACGCCAATGATTTACTTTGGCGGTAATCGACGATTTTTGGTCAAGTTATGACATCACTTTTGCACCAAAAAGTTGTAATTCCCTAGGTTTGCGAATTTTGCATGACTCCACACAGGAAAGTTGTTCAGGATGCTCAACTTGGTCGATTTGCACCGTCAAAACGCGATTTCCAGAGTTGACTATTAGAAAAACAAGATGGCCGCTCTTCCCTTTTCCCTGCCCGGGGAATAAACTTTTTAATTTTCGTGGCACCCCGAAAAACCGAATTAGCGTGATTACTTCTTGCAGATACCCCACCCGAGTGTGCCGGTGCAAATTTGAACCCCCTCAATGTTTTACTTTGGCGGTAATCGACGATTTTTGGTCAAATTATGACGTCACTTTTGCACCAAAAAGTTGTAATTCCCAAGGTTTTGCGAATTTTGCATGACTTCACACAGGAAAGTTGTTCAGGATGCTCAACTTGGTCGATTTGCACCGTCAAAACGCGATTTCCAGAGTTGACTATTAGAAAAACAAGATGGCCGCTCTTCCCTTTTTCCTGCCCGGGGAATAACCTTTTTAATTTTCGTGGCACCCCGAAAAACCGAATTAGCGTGATTACTTCTTGCGGATACCCCACCCGAGTGTGCCGGTGCAAATTTGAAGCACGCCAATGATTTACTTTGGCGGTAATCGACGATTTTTGGTCATGTTATGACATCACTTTTGCACCAAAAAGTTGTAATTCCCTAGGTTTTGCGAATTTTGCATGACTCCACACAGGAAAATTGTTCAGGATGCTCAACTTGGTCGATTTGCACCGTCAAAACGCGATTTCCAGAGTTGACTATTAGAAAAACAAGATGGCCGCTCTACCCTTTTACCTAGCCGGGGAATAAACTTTTTAATTTTCGTGGCACCCCGAAAAACCGAATTAGCGTGATTACTTCTTGCGGATACCCCACCCGAGTGTGTCGGTGCAAATTTGAACCCGTCAATGTTTTACTTTGGCGGTAATCGACGATTTTTGGTCAAATTATGACGTCACTTTTGCACCTAAAAGTTGTAATTCCCAAGGTTTTGCGAATTTTGCATGACTCCACACAGGAAAGTTGTTCAGGATGCTCAACTTGGTCGATTTGCACCGTCAAAACGCGATTTCCAGAGTTGACTATTAGAAAAACAAGATGGCCGCTCTTCCCTTTTCCCTGCCCGGGGAATAACCTTTTTAATTTTCGAGGCACCCCGAAATCCGAATTACCGTGATTACTTCTTGCGGATACCCCACCCGAGAGTGCCGGTGCAAATTTGAACCACGCCAATGTTTTACTTTGGCGGTAATCGACGATTTTGGGTCAAATTATGACGTCACTTTTGCACCAAAAAGTTGTAATTCCCTAGGTTTTGCGAGTTTTGCATGACTCCACACAGGAAAGTTGTTCAGTATGCTCAACTTGATCGATTTGCACCGTCAAAACGCGATTTCCAGAGTTGACTATTAGAAAAACAAGATGGCCGCTCTTCCCTTTTTCCTGGCCGGGGAATAACCTTTTTAATTTTCGAGGCACCCCGAAATCCGAATTACCGTGATTACTTCTTGCGGATACCCCACCCGAGTGTGCCGGTGCAAATTTGAACCACGCCAATGTTTTACTTTGGCGGTAATCGACGATTTTGGGTCAAATTATGACGTCACTTTTGCACCAACAAGTTGTAATTCCCTAGGTTTTGCGAATTTTGCATGACTCCACACAGGAAAGTTGTTCAGTATGCTCAACTTGATCGATTTGCACCGTCAAAACGCGGTTTCCAGAGTTGACTATAAGAAAAACAAGATGGCCGCTCTTCCCTTTTCCCTGCCCAAAATAACCTTTTTAATTTTCGTGGCACCCCGAAAAACCGAATTAGCGTGATTACTTCTTGCGGATACCCCACCCGAGTGTGCCGGTGCAAATTTGAACCCCGTCAATGTTTTACTTTGGCGGTAATCGACAATTTTTGGTCAAATTATGACGTCACTTTTGCACCAAAAAGTTGTAATTCCCAAGGTTTTGCGAATTTTGCATGACTCCACACAGGAAAGTTGTTCAGTATGCTCAACTTGATCGATTTGCACCGTCAAAACGCGATTTCCAGAGTTGACTATTAGAAAAACAAGATGGCCGCTCTTCCCTTTTTCCTGGCCGGGGAATAACCTTTTTAATTTTCGAGGCACCCCGAAATCCGAATTACCGTGATTACTTCTTGCGGATACCCCACCCGAGTGTGCCGGTGCAAATTTGAACCACGCCAATGTTTTACTTTGGCGGTAATCGACGATTTTGGGTCAAATTATGACGTCACTTTTGCACCAACAAGTTGTAATTCCCTAGGTTTTGCGAATTTTGCATGACTCCACACAGGAAAGTTGTTCAGTATGCTCAACTTGATCGATTTGCACCGTCAAAACGCGGTTTCCAGAGTTGACTATAAGAAAAACAAGATGGCCGCTCTTCCCTTTTCCCTGCACAAAATAACCTTTTTAATTTTCGTGGCACCCCGAAAAACCGAATTAGCGTGATTACTTCTTGCGGATACCCCACCCGAGTGTGCCGGTGCAAATTTGAACCCCGTCAATGTTTTACTTTGGCGGTAATCGACAATTTTTGGTCAAATTATGACGTCACTTTTGCACCAAAAAGTTGTAATTCCCAAGGTTTTGCGAATTTTGCATGACTCCACACAGGAAAGTTGTTCAGGATGCTCAACTTGGTCGGTTTGCACCGTCAAAACGCGATTTCCAGAGTTGACTATTAGAAAAACAAGATGGCCGCTCTTCCCTTTTTCCTGCCCGGGGAATAACCTTTTTAATTTTCGAGGCACCCCGAAAAGCCGAATTACCGTGATTACTTCTTGCGGATACCCCACCCGAGTGTGCCGGTGCAAATTTGAACCACGCCAATGTTTTACTTTGGCGGTAATCGACGATTTTGGGTCAAATTATGACGTCACTTTTGCACCAACAAGTTGTAATTCCCTAGGTTTTGCGAATTTTGCATGACTCCACACAGGAAAGTTGTTCAGTATGCTCAACTTGATCGATTTGCACCGTCAAAACGCGGTTTCCAGAGTTGACTATAAGAAAAACAAGATGGCCGCTCTTCCCTTTTCCCTGCACAAAATAACCTTTTTAATTTTCGTGGCACCCCGAAAAACCGAATTAGCGTGATTACTTCTTGCGGATACCCCACCCGAGTGTGCCGGTGCAAATTTGAACCCCGTCAATGTTTTACTTTGGCGGTAATCGACAATTTTTGGTCAAATTATGACGTCACTTTTGCACCAAAAAGTTGTAATTCCCAAGGTTTTGCGAATTTTGCATGACTCCACACAGGAAAGTTGTTCAGGATGCTCAACTTGGTCGGTTTGCACCGTCAAAACGCGATTTCCAGAGTTGACTATTAGAAAAACAAGATGGCCGCTCTTCCCTTTTTCCTGCCCGGGGAATAACCTTTTTAATTTTCGAGGCACCCCGAAAAGCCGAATTAGCGTGATTACTTCTTGCGGATACCCCACCCGAGTGTGCCGGTGCAAATTTGAACCCGTCAATGTTTTACTTTGGCGGTAATCGACGATTTTTGGTCAAATTATGACGTCACTTTTGCACCAAAATCTTGTAATTCCCAAGGTTTTGCGAATTTTGCATGACTCCACACAGGAAAGTTGTTCAGGATGCTCAACTTGGTCGATTTGCACCGTCAAAACGCGATTTCCAGAGTTGACTATTAGAAAAACAAGATGGCCGCTCTTCCCTTTTCCCTGCCCGGGGAATAACCTTTTTAATTTTCGAGGCACCCCGAAATCCGAATTACCGTGATTACTTCTTGCGGATACCCCACCCGAGTGTCCTGGTGCAAATTTGAACCACGCCAATGTTTTACTTTGGCGGTAATCGACGATTTTTGGTCAAATTATGACGTCACTTGTGCACCAAAAAGTTGTAATTCCAAAGGTTTTGCGAATTTTGCATGACTCCACACAGGAAAGTTGTTCAGGATGCTCAACTTGGTCGATTTGCACCGTCAAAACGCGATTTCCAGAGTTGACTATTAGAAAAACAAGATGGCCGCTCTTCCCTTTTCCCTGCCCGGGGAATAACCTTTTTAATTTTCGAGGTACCCCGAAATCCGAATGAGCGTGATTACTTCTTGCGGATACCCCACCCGAGTGTGCCGGTGCAAATTTGAACCCCCTCAATGTTTTACTTTGGCGGTGATCGACGATTTTTGGTCAAATTATGACGTCACTTTTGCACCAAAAAGTTGTAATTCCCAAGGTTTTGCGAATTTTGCATGACTCCACACAGGAAAGTTGTTCAGGATGCTCAACTTGGTCGATTTGCACCGTCAAAACGCGATTTCCAGAGTTGACTATTAGAAAAACAAGATGGCCGCTCTTCCCTTTTCCCTGCCCGGGGAATAAACTTTTTAATTTTCGTGGCACCCCGAAAAACCGAATTAGCGTGATTACTTCTTGCGGATACCCCACCCAAGTGTGCCGGTGCAAATTTGAACCCCGTCAATGTTTTACTTTGGCGGTAATCGACAATTTTTGGTCAAATTATGACGTCACTTTTGCACCAAAAAGTTGTAATTCCCAAGGTTTTGCGAATTTTGCATGACTCCACACAGGAAAGTTGTTCAGGATGCTCAACTTGGTCGATTTGCATCGTCAAAACGCGATTTCCAGAGTTGACTATTAGAAAAACAAGATGGCCGCTCTTCCCTTTTTCCTGCCCGGGGAGTAACCTTTTTAATTTTCGAGGCACCCCGAAATCCGAATTAGCGTGATTACTTCTTGCGGATACCCCACCCGAGTGTGCCGGTGCAAATTTCAACCCCCTCAATGTTTTACTTTGGCGGTAATCGACGATTTTTGGTCAAATTATGACGTCACTTTTGCACCAAAAAGTTGTAATTCCCAAGGTTTTGCGAATTTTGCATGACTCCAAACAGGAAAGTTGTTCAGGATGCTCAACTTGGTCGATTTGCACCGTCAAAACGCGATTTCCAGAGTTGACTATTAGAAAAACAAGATGGCCGCTCTTCCTTTTTCCCTGCCCGGGGAATAACCTTTTTAATTTTCGAGGCACCCCGAAATCCGAATTACCGTGATTACTTCTTGCGGATACCCCACCCGAGTGTGCCGGTGCAAATTTGAACCACGCCAATGTTTTACTTTGGCGGTAATCGACGATTTTGGGTCAAATTATGACGTCACTTTTGCACCAACAAGTTGTAATTCCCTAGGTTTTGCGAATTTTGCATGACTCCACACAGGAAAGTTGTTCAGTATGCTCAACTTGATCGATTTGCACCGTCAAAACGCGGTTTCCAGAGTTGACTATAAGAAAAACAAGATGGCCGCAATTCCCTTTTCCCTGCCCAAAATAACCTTTTTAATTTTCGTGGCACCCCGAAATCCGAATTACCGTGATTACTTCTTGCGGATACCCCACCCGAGTGTGCCGGTGCAAATTTGAACCCCGTCAACGTTTTACTTTGGCGGTAATCGACGATTTTTGGTCAAATTATGACGTCACTTTTGCACCAAAATCTTGTAATTCCCAAGGTTTTGCGAATTTTGCATGACTCCACACAGGAAAGTTGTTCAGGATGCTCAACTTGGTCGATTTGCACCGTCAAAACGCGATTTCCAGAGTTGACTATTAGAAAAACAAGATGGCCGCTCTTCCCTTTTTCCTGCCCGGGGAATAACCTTTTTAATTTTCGTGGCACCCCGAAAAACCGAATTAGCGTGATTACTTCTTGCGGATACCCCACCCGAGTGTGCCGGTGCAAATTTGAAGCACGCCAATGATTTACTTTGGCGGTAATCGACGATTTTTGGTCAAGTTATGACATCACTTTTGCACCAAAAAGTTGTAATTCCCTAGGTTTTGCGAATTTTGCATGACTCCACACAGGAAAATTGTTCAGGATGCTCAACTTGGTCGATTTGCACCGTCAAAACGCGATTTCCAGAGTTGACTATTAGAAAAACAAGATGGCCGCTCTACCCTTTTACCTAGCCGGGGAATAAACTTTTTAATTTTCGTGGCACCCCGAAAAACCGAATTAGCGTGATTACTTCTTGCGGATACCCCACCCGAGTGTGTCGGTGTAAATTTGAACCCGTCAATGTTTTACTTTGGCGGTAATCGACGATTTTTGGTCAAATTATGACGTCACTTTTGCACCTAAAAGTTGTAATTCCCAAGGTTTTGCGAATTTTGCATGACTCCACACAGGAAAGTTGTTCAGGATGCTCAACTTGGTCGATTTGCACCGTCAAAACGCGATTTCCAGAGTTGACTATTAGAAAAACAAGATGGCCGCTCTTCCCTTTTCCCTGCCCGGGGAATAACCTTTTTAATTTTCGAGGCACCCCGAAATCCGAATTACCGTGATTACTTCTTGCGGATACCCCACCCGAGAGTGCCGGTGCAAATTTGAACCACGCCAATGTTTTACTTTGGCGGTAATCGACGATTTTGGGTCAAATTATGACGTCACTTTTGCACCAAAAAGTTGTAATTCCCTAGGTTTTGCGAGTTTTGCATGACTCCACACAGGAAAGTTGTTCAGTATGCTCAACTTGATCGATTTGCACCGTCAAAACGCGATTTCCAGAGTTGACTATTAGAAAAACAAGATGGCCGCTCTTCCCTTTTTCCTGGCCGGGGAATAACCTTTTTAATTTTCGAGGCACCCCGAAATCCGAATTACCGTGATTACTTCTTGCGGATACCCCACCCGAGTGTGCCGGTGCAAATTTGAACCACGCCAATGTTTTACTTTGGCGGTAATCGACGATTTTGGGTCAAATTATGACGTCACTTTTGCACCAACAAGTTGTAATTCCCTAGGTTTTGCGAATTTTGCATGACTCCACACAGGAAAGTTGTTCAGTATGCTCAACTTGATCGATTTGCACCGTCAAAACGCGGTTTCCAGAGTTGACTATAAGAAAAACAAGATGGCCGCTCTTCCCTTTTCCCTGCCCAAAATAACCTTTTTAATTTTCGTGGCACCCCGAAAAACCGAATTAGCGTGATTACTTCTTGCGGATACCCCACCCGAGTGTGCCGGTGCAAATTTGAACCCCGTCAATGTTTTACTTTGGCGGTAATCGACAATTTTTGGTCAAATTATGACGTCACTTTTGCACCAAAAAGTTGTAATTCCCAAGGTTTTGCGAATTTTGCATGACTCCACACAGGAAAGTTGTTCAGTATGCTCAACTTGATCGATTTGCACCGTCAAAACGCGATTTCCAGAGTTGACTATTAGAAAAACAAGATGGCCGCTCTTCCCTTTTTCCTGGCCGGGGAATAACCTTTTTAATTTTCGAGGCACCCCGAAATCCGAATTACCGTGATTACTTCTTGCGGATACCCCACCCGAGTGTGCCGGTGCAAATTTGAACCACGCCAATGTTTTACTTTGGCGGTAATCGACGATTTTGGGTCAAATTATGACGTCACTTTTGCACCAACAAGTTGTAATTCCCTAGGTTTTGCGAATTTTGCATGACTCCACACAGGAAAGTTGTTCAGTATGCTCAACTTGATCGATTTGCACCGTCAAAACGCGGTTTCCAGAGTTGACTTTAAGAAAAACAAGATGGCCGCTCTTCCCTTTTCCCTGCACAAAATAACCTTTTTAATTTTCGTGGCACCCCGAAAAACCGAATTAGCGTGATTACTTCTTGCGGATACCCCACCCGAGTGTGCCGGTGCAAATTTGAACCCCGTCAATGTTTTACTTTGGCGGTAATCGACAATTTTTGGTCAAATTATGACGTCACTTTTGCACCAAAAAGTTGTAATTCCCAAGGTTTTGCGAATTTTGCATGACTCCACACAGGAAAGTTGTTCAGGATGCTCAACTTGGTCGGTTTGCACCGTCAAAACGCGATTTCCAGAGTTGACTATTAGAAAAACAAGATGGCCGCTCTTCCCTTTTTCCTGCCCGGGGAATAACCTTTTTAATTTTCGAGGCACCCCGAAAAGCCGAATTAGCGTGATTACTTCTTGCGGATACCCCACCCGAGTGTGCCGGTGCAAATTTGAACCCGTCAATGTTTTACTTTGGCGGTAATCGACGATTTTTGGTCAAATTATGACGTCACTTTTGCACCAAAATCTTGTAATTCCCAAGGTTTTGCGAATTTTGCATGACTCCACACAGGAAAGTTGTTCAGGATGCTCAACTTGGTCGATTTGCACCGTCAAAACGCGATTTCCAGAGTTGACTATTAGAAAAACAAGATGGCCGCTCTTCCCTTTTCCCTGCCCGGGGAATAACCTTTTTAATTTTCGAGGCACCCCGAAATCCGAATTACCGTGATTACTTCTTGCGGATACCCCACCCGAGTGTCCTGGTGCAAATTTGAACCACGCCAATGTTTTACTTTGGCGGTAATCGACGATTTTTGGTCAAATTATGACGTCACTTTTGCACCAAAAAGTTGTAATTCCCAAGGTTTTGCGAATTTTGCATGACTCCACACAGGAAAGTTGTTCAGGATGCTCAACTTGGTCGATTTGCACCGTCAAAACGCGATTTCCAGAGTTGACTATTAGAAAAACAAGATGGCCGCTCTTCCCTTTTCCCTGCCCGGGGAATAACCTTTTTAATTTTCGAGGTACCCCGAAATCCGAATGAGCGTGATTACTTCTTGCGGATACCCCACCCGAGTGTGCCGGTGCAAATTTCAACCCCCTCAATGTTTTACTTTGGCGGTAATCGACTATTTTTGGTCAAATTATGACGTCACTTTTGCACCAAAAAGTTGTAATTCCCAAGGTTTTGCGAATTTTGCATGACTCCAAACAGGAAAGTTGTTCAGGATGCTCAACTTGGTCGATTTGCACCGTCAAAACGCGATTTCCAGAGTTGACTATTAGAAAAACAAGATGGCCGCTCTTCCCTTTTCCCTGCCCGGGGAATAAACTTTTTAATTTTCGTGGCACCCCGAAAAAACCGAATTAGCGTGATTACTTCTTGCGGATACCCCACCCGATGTTGCCGGTGCAAATTTGAACCCCCTCAATGTTTTACTTTGGCGGTGATCGACGATTTTTGGTCAAATTATGACGTCACTTTTGCACCAAAAAGTTGTAATTCCCAAGGTTTTGCGAATTTTGCATGACTCCACACAGGAAAGTTGTTCAGGATGCTCAACTTGGTCGATTTGCACCGTCAAAACGCGATTTCCAGAGTTGACTATTAGAAAAACAAGATGGCCGCTCTTCCCTTTTCCCTGCCCGGGGAATAAACTTTTTAATTTTCGTGGCACCCCGAAAAACCGAATTAGCGTGATTACTTCTTGCGGATACCCCACCCAAGTGTGCCGGTGCAAATTTGAACCCCGTCAATGTTTTACTTTGGCGGTAATCGACAATTTTTGGTCAAATTATGACGTCACTTTTGCACCAAAAAGTTGTAATTCCCAAGGTTTTGCGAATTTTGCATGACTCCACACAGGAAAGTTGTTCAGGATGCTCAACTTGGTCGATTTGCATCGTCAAAACGCGATTTCCAGAGTTGACTATTAGAAAAACAAGATGGCCGCTCTTCCCTTTTTCCTGCCCGGGGAGTAACCTTTTTAATTTTCGAGGCACCCCGAAATCCGAATTAGCGTGATTACTTCTTGCGGATACCCCACCCGAGTGTGCCGGTGCAAATTTCAACCCCCTCAATGTTTTACTTTGGCGGTAATCGACGATTTTTGGTCAAATTATGACGTCACTTTTGCACCAAAAAGTTGTAATTCCCAAGGTTTTGCGAATTTTGCATGACTCCAAACAGGAAAGTTGTTCAGGATGCTCAACTTGGTCGATTTGCACCGTCAAAACGCGATTTCCAGAGTTGACTATTAGAAAAACAAGATGGCCGCTCTTCCTTTTTCCCTGCCCGGGGAATAACCTTTTTAATTTTCGAGGCACCCCGAAATCCGAATTACCGTGATTACTTCTTGCGGATACCCCACCCGAGTGTGCCGGTGCAAATTTGAACCACGCCAATGTTTTACTTTGGCGGTAATCGACGATTTTGGGTCAAATTATGACGTCACTTTTGCACCAACAAGTTGTAATTCCCTAGGTTTTGCGAATTTTGCATGACTCCACACAGGAAAGTTGTTCAGTATGCTCAACTTGATCGATTTGCACCGTCAAAACGCGGTTTCCAGAGTTGACTATAAGAAAAACAAGATGGCCGCTCTTCCCTTTTCCCTGCCCAAAATAACCTTTTTAATTTTCGTGGCACCCCGAAATCCGAATTACCGTGATTACTTCTTGCGGATACCCCACCCGAGTGTGCCGGTGCAAATTTGAACCCCGTCAATGTTTTACTTTGGCGGTAATCGACGATTTTTGGTCAAATTATGACGTCACTTTTGCACCAAAAAGTTTAATTCCCTAGGTTTTGCGAATTTTGCATGACTCCACACAGGAAAGTTGTTCAGGATGCTCAACTTGGTCGATTAGCACCGTCAAAACGCGATTTCCAGAGTTGACTATTAGAAAAACGAGATGGCCGCTCTTCCCTTTTCCCTGCCCGGGGAATAAACTTTTTAATTTTCGTGGCACCCCGAAAAAACCGAATTAGCGTGATTACTTCTTGCGGATACCCCACCCGAGTGTGCCGGTGCAAATTTGAACCCCCTCAATGTTTTACTTTGGCAGTAATCGACGATTTTTGGTCAAATTATGACGTCACTTTTGCACCAAAAAGTTGTAATTCCCAAGGTTTTGCGAATTTTGCATGACTCCACACAGGAAAGTTGTTCAGGATGCTCAACTTGGTCGATTTGCACCGTCAAAACGCGATTTCCAGAGTTGACTATTAGAAAAACAAGATGGCCGCTCTTCCCTTTTCCCTGCCCGGGGAATAAACTTTTTAATTTTCGTGGCACCCCGAAAAACCGAATTAGCGTGATTAGTTCTTGCGGATACCCCACCCAAGTGTGCCGGTGCAAATTTGAACCCCGTCAATGTTTTACTTTGGCGGTAATCGACAATTTTTGGTCAAATTATGACGTCACTTTTGCACCAAAAAGTTGTAATTCCCAAGGTTTTGCGAATTTTGCATGACTCCACACAGGAAAGTTGTTCAGGATGCTCAACTTGGTCGATTTGCATCGTCAAAACGCGATTTCCAGAGTTGACTATTAGAAAAACAAGATGGCCGCTCTTCCCTTTTTCCTGCCCGGGGAATAACCTTTTTAATTTTCGAGGCACCCCGAAATCCGAATTAGCGTGATTACTTCTTGCGGATACCCCACCCGAGTGTGCCGGTGCAAATTTCAACCCCCTCAATGTTTTACTTTGGCGGTAATCGACGATTTTTGGTCAAATTATGACGTCACTTTTGCACCAAAAAGTTGTAATTCCCAAGGTTTTGCGAATTTTGCATGACTCCAAACAGGAAAGTTGTTCAGGATGCTCAACTTGGTCGATTTGCACCGTCAAAACGCGATTTCCAGAGTTGACTATTAGAAAAACAAGATGGCCGCTCTTCCCTTTTCCCTGCCCGGGGAATAAACTTTTTTAATTTTCGTGGCACCCCAAAAAACCGAATTAGCGTGATTACTTCTTGCGGATACCCCACCCGAGTGTGGCTGTGCAAATTTGAACCCCCTCAATGTTTTACTTTGGCGGTAATCGACGATTTTTGGTCAAATTATGACGTCACTTTTGCACCAAAAAGTTGTAATTCCCAAGGTTTTGCGAATTTTGCATGACTCCACACAGGAAAGTTGTTCAGGATGCTCAACTTGGTCGATTTGCACCGTCAAAACGCGATTTCCAGAGTTGACTATTAGAAAAACAAGATGGCCGCTCTTCCCTTTTCCCTGCCCGGGGAATAAACTTTTTAATTTTCGTGGCACCCCGAAAAACCGAATTAGCGTGATTACTTCTTGCGGATACCCCACCCGAGTGTGCCGGTGCAAATTTCAACCCCGTCAATGTTTTACTTTGGCGGTAATCGACGATTTTTGGTCAAATTATGACGTCACTTTTGCACCAAAATGTTGTAATTCCCAAGGTTTTGCGAATTTTGCATGACTCCACACAGGAAAGTTGTTCAGGATGCTCAACTTGGTCGATTTGCACCGTCAAAACGCGATTTCCAGAGTTGACTCTTAGAAAAACAAGATGGCCGCTCTTCCCTTTTTCCTGCCCGGGAAATAAACTTTTTAATTTTCGAGGCATCCGAAATCCGAATTAGCGTGATTACTTCTTGCGGATACCCCACCCGAGTGTGCCGGTGCAAATTTCAACCCCCTCAATGTTTTACTTTGGCGGTAATCGACGATTTTTGGTCAAATTATGACGTCACTTTTGCACCAAAAAGTTGTAATTCCCAAGGTTTTGCGAATTTTGCATGACTCCAAACAGGAAAGTTGTTCAGGATGCTCAACTTGGTCGATTTGCACCGTCAAAACGCGATTTCCAGAGTTGACTATTAGAAAAACAAGATGGCCGCTCTTCCCTTTTCCCTGCCCGGGGAATAAACTTTTTTAATTTTCGTGGCACCCCAGAAAACCGAATTAGCGTGATTACTTCTTGCGGATACCCCACCCGAGTGTGGCTGTGCAAATTTGAACCCCCTCAATGTTTTACTTTGGCGGTAATCGACGATTTTTGGTCAAATTATGACGTCACTTTTGCACCAAAAAGTTGTAATTCCCAAGGTTTTGCGAATTTTGCATGACTCCACACAGGAAAGTTGTTCAGGATGCTCAACTTGGTCCATTTGCACCGTCAAAACGCGATTTCCAGAGTTGACTATTAGAAAAACAAGATGGCCGCTCTTCCCTTTTCCCTGCCCGGGGAATAAACTTTTTAATTTTCGTGGCACCCCGAAAAACCGAATTAGCGTGATTACTTCTTGCGGATACCCCACCCGAGTGTGCCGGTGCAAATTTGAACCCCGTCAATGTTTTACTTTGGCGGTAATCGACGATTTTTGGTCAAATTATGACGTCACTTTTGCACCAAAATGTTGTAATTCCCAAGGTTTTGCGAATTTTGCATGACTCCACACAGGAAAGTTGTTCAGGATGCTCAACTTGGTCGATTTGCACCGTCAAAACGCGATTTCCAGAGTTGACTATTAGAAAAACAAGATGGCCGCTCTTCCCTTTTCCCTGCCCGGGGAATAAACTTTTTAATTTTCGTGGCACCCCGAAAAACCGAATTAGCGTGATTACTTCTTGCGGATACCCCACCCGAGTGTGCCGGTGCAAATTTGAACCCCCTCAATGTTTTACTTTGGCGGTAATCGACGATTTTTGGTCAAATTATGACGTCACTTTTGCACCAAAATGTTGTAATTCCCAAGGTTTTGCGAATTTTGCATGACTCCACACAGGAAAGTTGTTCAGGATGCTCAACTTGGTCGATTTGCACCGTCAAAACGCGATTTCCAGAGTTGACTATTAGAAAAACAAGATGGCCGCTCTTCCCTTTTCCCTGCCCGGGGAATAAACTTTTTAATTTTCGTGGCACCCCGAAAAACCGAATTAGCGTGATTACTTCTTGCGGATACCCCACCCGAGTGTGCCGGTGCAAATTTCAACCCCGTCAATGTTTTACTTTGGCGGTAATCGACGATTTTTGGTCAAATTATGACGTCACTTTTGCACCAAAATGTTGTAATTCCCAAGGTTTTGCGAATTTTGCATGACTCCACACAGGAAAGTTGTTCAGGATGCTCAACTTGGTCGATTTGCACCGTCAAGACGCGATTTCCAGAGTTGACTATTAGAAAAACAAGATGGCCGCTCTTCCCTTTTCCCTGCCCGGGGAATAAACTTTTTAATTTTCGTGGCACCCCGAAAAGCCGAATTAGCGTGATTACTTCTTGCGGATACCCCACCCGAGTGTGCCCGTGCAAATTTGAACCCCGTCAATGTTTTACTTTGGCGGTAATCGACAATTTTTGGTCAAATTATGACGTCACTTTTGCACCAAAAAGTTGTAATTCCCAAGGTTTTGCGAATTTTGCATGACTCCACACAGGAAAGTTGTTCAGTATGCTCAACTTGATCGATTTGCACCGTCAAAACGCGGTTTCCAGAGTTGACTATAAGAAAAACAAGATGGCCGCTCTTCCCTTTACCCTGCCCGGGGAATAACCTCTTTAATTTTCGAGGCACCCCGAAATCCGAATTAGCGTGATTACTTCTTGCGGATACCCCACCCGAGTGTGCCGGTGCAAATTTCAGCCCCCTCAATGTTTTACTTTGGCGGTAATCGACGATTTTTGGTCAAATTATGACGTCACTTTTGCACCAAAAAGTTGTAATTCCCAAGGTTTTGCGAATTTTGCATGACTCCAAACAGGAAAGTTGTTCAGGATGCTCAACTTGGTCGATTTGCACCGTCAAAACGCGATTTCCAGAGTTGACTATTAGAAAAACAAGATGGCCGCTCTTCCCTTTTCCCTGCCCGGGGAATAAACTTTTTAATTTTTGTGGCACCCCGAAAAACCGAATTAGCGTGATTACTTCTTGCGGATACCCCACCCGAGTGTGCCGGTGCAAATTTGAACCCCGTCAATGTTTTACTTTGGCGGTAATCGACAATTTTTGGTCAAATTATGACGTCACTTTTGCACCAAAAAGTTGTAATTCCCAAGGTTTTGCGAATTTTGCATGACTCCACACAGGGAAGTTGTTCAGGATGCTCAACATGGTCGATTTGCACCGTCAAAACGCGATTTCCAGAGTTGACTATTAGAAAAACAAGATGGCCGCTCTTCCCTTTTTACTGCCCGGGGAATAACCTTTTTAATTTTCGAGGCACCCCGAAAAGCCGAATTAGCGTGATTACTTCTTGCGGATACCCCACCCGAGTGTGCCGGTGCAAATTTGAAGCACGCCAATGATTTACTTTGGCGGTAATCGACGATTTTTGGTCAAGTTATGACGTCACTTTTGCACCAAAAAGTTGTAATTCCCAAGGTTTTGCGAATTTTGCATGACTCCACAAAGGAAAGTTGTTCAGGATGCTCAACTTGGTCGATTTGCACCGTCAAAACGAGATTTCCAGAGTTGACTATTACAAAAACAAGATGGCCGCTCTTCCCTTTTTCCTGCCCGGAGAATAACCTTTTTAATTTTCGTGGCACCCCGAAAAGCCGAACTAGCGTGATTACTTCTTGCGGATACCCCACCCGAGTGTGCCGGTGCAAATTTGAAGCACGCCAATGTTTTACTTTGGCGGTAATCGACGATTTTGGGTGAAATTATGACGTCACTTTTGCACCAAAAAGTTGTAATTCCCTAGGTTTTGCGAATTTTGCATGACTCCACACAGGAAAGTTGTTCAGGATGCTCAACTTGATCGATTTGCACCGTCAAAACGCGATTTCCAGAGTTGACTATTAGAAAAACAAGATGGCCGCTCTTCCCTTTTCCCTGCCCGGGGAATAAACTTTTTAATTTTCGAGGCACCCCGAAAAGCCGAATTAGCGTGATTTCTTCTTGCGGATACCCCACCCGAGTGTGCCGGTGCAAATTTGAACCACGCCAATGTTTTACTTTGGCGGTAATCGACGATTTTTGGTCAATATATGACGTCACTTTTGCACAAAAAAGTTGTAATTCGCAAGGTTTTGCGAATTTTGCATGACTCCACACAGGAAAGTTGTTCAGGATGCTCAACTTTGTCGATTGGCACCGTCAAAACGCGACTTCCAGTGTTGACTATTAGAAAACAAGATGGCCACTCTTCCCGTTTCCCTGCCCGGGAAATAAACTTTTTAATTTTCGTGGCACCCCGAAAAGCCGAATTAGCGTGATTACTTCGTGCGGATACCCCACCCGAGTGTGCCGGTGCAAATTTGAACCCCGTCAACGTTTACTATGGCGGTAATCGACGATTTTTGGTCAAATTATGACGTCACTTTTGCACCAAAAAGTTGTAATTCCCAAGGTTTTGCGAATTTTGCATGACTCCATAAAGGAAAGTTGTTCAGGATGCTCAACTTGGTCGATTTGCACCGTCAAAACGAGATTTCCAGAGTTGACTATTACAAAAACAAGATGGCCGCTCTTCCCTTTTTCCTGCCCGGGGAATAACCTTTTTAATTTTCGTGGCACCCCGAAAAGCCGAACTAGCGTGATTACTTCTTGCGGATACCCCACCCGAGTGTGCCGGTGCAAATTTGAAGCACGCCAATGTTTTACTTTGGCGGTAATCGACGATTTTGGGTGAAATTATGACGTCACTTTTGCACCAAAAAGTTGTAATTCGCTAGGTTTTGCGAATTTTGCATGACTCCACACAGGAAAGTTGTTCATGATGCTCAACTTGATCGATTTGCACCGTCAAAACGCGATTTCCAGAGTTGACTATTAGAAAAACAAGATGGCCGCTCTTCCCTTTTTACTGCCCGGGGAATAACCTTTTTAATTTTCGAGGCACCCCGAAAAGCCGAACTAGCGTGATTACTTCTTGCGGATACCCCACCCGAGTGTGCCGGTGCAAATTTGAAGCACGCCAATGATTTACTTTGGCGGTAATCGACGATTTTTGGTCAAGTTATGATGTCACTTTTGCACCAAAAAGTTGTAATTCCCTAGGTGTTGCGAATTTTGCATGACTCCACACAGGAAAATTGTTCAGGATGCTCAACTTGGTCGATTTGCACCGTCAAAACGCGATTTCCAGAGTTGACTATTAGAAAAACAAGATGGCCGCTCTTCCCTTTTTACTGCCCGGGGAATAACCTTTTTAATTTTCGAGGCACCCCGAAAAGCCGAATTAGCGTGATTACTTCTTGCGGATACCCCACCGAGTGTGCCGGTGCAAATATGAAGCACGCCAATGATTTACTTTGGCGGTAATCGACGATTTTTGGTCAAGTTAAGAAGTCACTTTTGCACCAAAAAGTTGTAATTCCCTAGGTGTTGCGAATTTTGCATGACTCCACACAGGAAAATCGTTCAGGATGCTCAACTTGGTCGATTTGCACCGTCAAAACGCGATTTCCAGAGTTGACTATTAGAAAAACAAGATGGCCGCTCTTCCCTTTTTACTGCCCGGGGAATAACCTTTTTAATTTTCGAGGCACCCCGAAAAGCCGAACTAGCGTGATTACTTCTTGCGGATACCCCACCCGAGTGTGCCGGTGCAAATTTGAAGCACGCCAATGATTTACTTTGGCGGTAATCGACGATTTTTGGTCAAGTTATGATGTCACTTTTGCACCAAAAAGTTGTAATTCCCTAGGTGTTGCGAATTTTGCATGACTCCACACAGGAAAATTGTTCAGGATGCTCAACTTGGTCGATTTGCACCGTCAAAACGCGATTTCCAGAGTTGACTATTAGAAAAACAAGATGGCCGCTCTTCCCTTTTCCCTGCCCGGGGAATAACTTTTTTAATTTTCGAGGCACCCCGAAAAGCCGAATTAGCGTGATTACTTCTTGCGGATACCCCACCCGAGTGTGCCGGTGCAAATTTGAACCCGTCAATGTTTTACTTTGGCGGTAATCGACGATTTTTGGTCAAATTATGACGTCACTTTTGCACCAAAAAGTTGTAATTCTCAAGGTTTTGCGAATTTTGCGTGACTCCACACAAGAAAGTTGTTCAGGATGCTCCACATGGTCGATTTGCACCGTCAAAACGCGATTTCCAGAGTTGACTATTAGAAAAACAAGATGGCCGCTCTTCCCTTTCCCCTGCCCGGGGAATAACCTTTTTAATTTTCGAGGCACCCCGAAATCCGAATTACCGTGATTACTTCTTGCGGATACCCCACCCGAGTGTGCCGGTAAAAATTGGAACCACGCCAATGTTTTACTTTGGCGGTAATCGACGATTTTGGGTCAAATTATGACGTCACTTTTGCACCAAAAAGTTGTAATTCCCTAGGTTTTGCGAATTTTGCATGACTCCACACAGGAAAGTTGTTCAGGATGCTCAACTTGGTCGATTTGCACCGTCAAAACGCGATTTCCAGAGTTGACTATTAGAAAAACAAGATGGCCGCTCTTCCCTTTTTACTGCCCGGGGAATAACCTTTTTAATTTTCGAGGCACCCTGAAAAGCCGAATTAGCGTGATTACTTCTTGCGGATACCCCACCCGAGTGTGCCTGTGCAAATATGAAGCACGCCAATGATTTACTTTGGCGGTAATCGACGATTTTTGGTCAAGTTAAGACGTCACTTTTGCACCAAAAAGTTGTAATTCCCTAGGTGTTGCGAATTTTGCATGACTCCACACAGGAAAATTGTTCAGGATGCTCAACTTGGTCGATTTGCACCGTCAAAACGCGATTTCCAGAGTTGACTATTAGAAAAACAAGATGGCCGCTCTTCCCTTTTTCCTGCCCGGGGAATAACCTTTTTAATTTTCGAGGCACCCCGAAAAGCCGAATTAGCGTGATTACTTCTTGCGGATACCCCACCCGAGTGTGCTGGTGCAAATTTGAAGCACGCCAATGATTTACTTTGGCGGTAATCGACGATTTTTGGTCAAGTTATGACGTCACTTTTGCACCAAAAAGTTGTAATTCCCTAGGTGTTGCGAATTTTGCATGACTCCACACAGGAAAATTGTTCAGGATGCTCAACTTGGTCGATTTGCACCGTCAAAACGCGATTTCCAGAGTTGACTATTAGAAAAACAAGATGGCCGCTCTTCCCTTTTCCCTGCCCGGGGAATAACTTTTTTAATTTTCGAGGCACCCCGAAAAGCCGAATTAGCGTGATTACTTCTTGCGGATACCCCACCCGAGTGTGCCGGTGCAAATTTGAACCCGTCAATGTTTTACTTTGGCGGTAATCGACGATTTTGGGTCAAATTATGACGTCACTTTTGCACCAAAAAGTTGTAATTCCCAAGGTTTTGCAAATTTTGCATGACTCCACACAAGAAAGTTGTTCAGGATGCTCCACATGGTCGATTTGCACCGTCAAAACGCGATTTCCAGAATTGACTATTAGAAAAACAAGATGGCCGCTCTTCCCTTTTCCCTGCCCGGGGAATAAACTTTTTAATTTTCGTGGCACCCCGAAAAACCGAATTAGCGTGATTACTTATTGCGGATACCCCACCCGAGTGTGCCCGTGCAAATTTGAACCCCGTCAATGTTTTACTTTGGCGGTAATCGACGATTTTTGGTCAAATTATGACGTCACTTTTGCACCAAAAAGTTGTAATTCCCAAGGTTTTGCGAATTTTGCATGACTCCACACAGGAAAGTTGTTCAGGATGCTCAACTTAGTCGATTTGCACCGTCAAAACGCGATTTCCAGAGTTGACTATTAGAAAAACAAGATGGCCGCTTTTCCCTTTTCCCTGCCCGGGGAATAAACTTTTTAATTTTCGTGGCACCCCGAAAAACCGAATTAGCGTGATTACTTCTTGCGGATACCCCACCCGAGTGTGCCGGTGCAAATTTGAACCCGTCAATGTTTTACTTTGGCGGTAATCGACGATTTTTGGTCAAATTATGACGTCACTTTTGCACCAAAAAGTTGTAATTCCCAAGGTTTTGCGAATTTTGCATGACTCCACACTGAAAAGTTGTTCGGGATGCTCAACTTGGTCGATTTGCACCGTCAAAACGCGATTTCCAGAGTTGACTATTAGAAAAACAAGATGGCCGCTCTTCCCTTTTCCCTGCCCGGGGAATAACTTTTTTAATTTTCGAGGCACCCCGAAAAGCCGAATTAGCGTGATTACTTCTTGCGGATACCCCACCCGAGTGTGCCGGTGCAAATTTGAACCCGTCAATGTTTTACTTTGGCGGTAATCGACGATTTTGGGTCAAATTATGACGTCACTTTTGCACCAAAAAGTTGTAATTCCCAAGGTTTTGCAAATTTTGCATGACTCCACACAAGAAAGTTGTTCAGGATGCTCCACATGGTCGATTTGCACCGTCAAAACGCGATTTCCAGAATTGACTATTAGAAAAACAAGATGGCCGCTCTTCCCTTTTCCCTGCCCGGGGAATAAACTTTTTAATTTTCGTGGCACCCCGAAAAACCGAATTAGCGTGATTACTTATTGCGGATACCCCACCCGAGTGTGCCCGTGCAAATTTGAACCCCGTCAATGTTTTACTTTGGCGGTAATCGACGATTTTTGGTCAAATTATGACGTCACTTTTGCACCAAAAAGTTGTAATTCCCAAGGTTTTGCGAATTTTGCATGACTCCACACAGGAAAGTTGTTCAGGATGCTCAACTTAGTCGATTTGCACCGTCAAAACGCGATTTCCAGAGTTGACTATTAGAAAAACAAGATGGCCGCTTTTCCCTTTTCCCTGCCCGGGGAATAAACTTTTTAATTTTCGTGGCACCCCGAAAAACCGAATTAGCGTGATTACTTCTTGCGGATACCCCACCCGAGTGTGCCGGTGCAAATTTGAACCCGTCAATGTTTTACTTTGGCGGTAATCGACGATTTTTGGTCAAATTATGACGTCACTTTTGCACCAAAAAGTTGTAATTCCCAAGGTTTTGCGAATTTTGCATGACTCCACACTGAAAAGTTGTTCGGGATGCTCAACTTGGTCGATTTGCACCGTCAAAACGCGATTTCCAGAGTTGACTATTAGAAAAACAAGATGGCCGCTCTTCCCTTTTCCCTGCCCGGGGAATAACCTTTTTAATTTTCGAGGCACCCCGAAAAGCCGAATTAGCGTGATTACTTCTTGCGGATACCCCACCCGAGTGTGCCCGTGCAAATTTGAACCCCGTCAATGTTTTACTTTGGCGGTAATCGACGATGTTTGGTCAAATTATGACGTCACTTTTGCACCAAAAAGTTGTAATTCCCAAGGTTTTGCGAATTTTGCATGACTCCACACAGGAAAGTTGTTCAGGATGCTCAACTTGGTCGATTTGCACCGTCAAAACGCGATTTCCAGAGTTGACTATTAGAAAAACAAGATGGCCGCTCTTCCCTTTTTCCTGCCCGGGGAATAAACTTTTTAATTTTCGTGGCACCCCGAAAAACCGAATTAGCGTGATTACTTCTTGCGGATACCCCACCCGAGTGTGCCGGTGCAAATTTGAACCCGTCAATGTTTTACTTTGGCGGTAATCGACGATTTTTGGTCAATATATGACGTCACTTTTGCACAAAAAAGTTGTAATTCCCAAGGTTTTGCGAATTTTGCATGACTCCACACAGGAAAGTTGTTCAGGATGCTCAACTTGGTCGACTTGCACCGTCAAAACGCGATTTCCAGAATTGACTATTAGAAAAACAAGATGGCCGCTCTTCCCTTTTCCCTGCCCGGGGAATAAACTTTTTAATTTTCGTGGCACCCCGAAAAACCGAATTAGCGTGATTACGTCTTGCGGATACCCCACCCGAGTGTGCCAGTGAAAATTTGAACCCCTTCAATGTTTTACTTTGACGGTAATCGACGATTTTTGGTCAAATTATGACGTCACTTTTGCACCAAAAAGTTGTAATTCCCAAGGTTTTGCGAATTTTGCATGACTCCACACAGGAAAGTTGTTCAGGATGCTCAACTTGGTCGATTTGCACCGTCAAAACGCGATTTCCAGAATTGACTATTAGAAAAACAAGATGGCCGCTCTTCCCTTTTCCGTGCCCGGGGAATAAACTTTTTAATTTTCGTGGCACCCCGAAAAACCGAATTAGCGTGATTACTTCTTGCGGATACCCCACCCGAGTGTGCCGGTGCAAATTTGAACCCGTCAATGTTTTACTTTGGCGGTAATCGACGATTTTTGGTCAAATTATGACGTCACTTTTGCACCAAAAAGTTGTAATTCCCAAGGTTTTGCGAATTTTGCATGACTCCACACTGAAAAGTTGTTCAGGATGCTCAACTTGGTCGATTTGCACCGTCAAAACGCGATTTCCAGAGTTGACTATTAGAAAAACAAGATGGCCGCTCTTCCCTTTTCCCTGCCCGGGGAATAAACTTTTTAATTTTCGTGGCACCCCGAAAAACCGAATTAGCGTGATTACTTCTTGCGGATACCCCACCCGAGTGTGCCGGTGCAAATTTGAACCCGTCAATGTTTTACTTTGGCGGTAATCGACGATTTTTGGTCAAATTATGACGTCACTTTTGCACCAAAAAGTTGTAATTCCCAAGGTTTTGCGAATTTTGCATGACTCCACACTGAAAAGTTGTTCAGGATGCTCAACTTGGTCGATTTGCACCGTCAAAACGCGATTTCCAGAGTTGACTATTAGAAAAACAAGATGGCCGCTCTTCCCTTTTACCTGGCCGGGGAATAAACTTTTTAATTTTCGTGGCACCCCGAAAAACCGAATTAGCGTGATTACTTCTTGCGGATACCCCACCCGAGTGTGCCGGTGCAAATTTGAACCCGTCAATGTTTTACTTTGGCGGTAATCGACGATTTTTGGTCAATATATGATGTCACTTTTGCACAAAAAAGTTGTAATTCCCAAGGTTTTGCGAATTTTGCATGACTCCACACAGGAAAGTTGTTCAGGATGCTCAACTTGGTCGATTTGCACCGTCAAAACGCGATTTCCAGAATTGACTATTAGAAAAACAAGATGGCCGCTCTTCCCTTTTCCCTGCCCGGGGAATAAACTTTTTAATTTTCGTGGCACCCCGAAAAACCGAATTAGCGTGATTACGTGTTGCGGATACCCCACCCGAGTGTGCCAGTGCAAATTTGAACCCCTTCAATGTTTTACTTTGACGGTAATCGACGATTTTTGGTCAAATTATGACGTCACTTTTGCACAAAAAAGTTGTAATTCCCAAGGTTTTGCGAATTTTGCATGACTCCACACAGGAAAGTTGTTCAGGATGCTCAACTTGGTCGATTTGCACCGTCAAAACGCGATTTCCAGAGTTGACTATTAGAAAAACAAGATGGCCGCTCTTCCCTTTTCCCTGCCCGGGGAATAACCTTTTTTAATTTTCGTGGCACCCCGAAAAACCGAATTAGCGTGATTACTTCTTGCGGATACCCCACCCGAGTGTGCCGGTGCAAATTTGAACCCGTCAATGTTTTACTTTGGCGGTAATCGACGATTTTTGGTCAAATTATGACGTCACTTTTGCACCAAAAAGTTGTAATTCCCTAGGTTTTGCGAATTTTGCATGACTCCACACAGGAAAGTTGTTCAGGATGCTCAACTTGGTCGATTTGCACCGTCAAAACGCGATTTCCAGAGTTGACTATTAGAAAAACAAGATGGCCGCTCTTCCCTTTTTACTGCCCGGGGAATAACCTTTTTAATTTTCGAGGCACCCCGAAAAGCCGAATTAGCGTGATTACTTCTTGCGGATACCCCACCCGAGTGTGCCTGTGCAAATATGAAGCACGCCAATGATTTACTTTGGCGGTAATCGACGATTTTTGGTCAAGTTAAGACGTCACTTTTGCACCAAAAAGTTGTAATTCCCTAGGTGTTGCGAATTTTGCATGACTCCACACAGGAAAATTGTTCAGGATGCTCAACTTGGTCGATTTGCACCGTCAAAACGCGATTTCCAGAGTTGACTATTAGAAAAACAAGATGGCCGCTCTTCCCTTTTTCCTGCCCGGGGAATAACCTTTTTAATTTTCGAGGCACCCCGAAAAGCCGAATTAGCGTGATTACTTCTTGCGGATACCCCACCCGAGTGTGCCGGTGCAAATTTGAACCCGTCAATGTTTTACTTTGGCGGTAATCGACGATTTTGGGTCAAATTATGACGTCACTTTTGCACCAAAAAGTTGTAATTCCCAAGGTTTTGCAAATTTTGCATGACTCCACACAAGAAAGTTGTTCAGGATGCTCCACATGGTCGATTTGCACCGTCAAAACGTGATTTCCAGAATTGACTATTAGAAAAACAAGATGGCCGCTCTTCCCTTTTCCCTGCCCGGGGAATAAACTTTTTAATTTTCGTGGCACCCCGAAAAACCGAATTAGCGTGATTACTTCTTGCGGATACCCCACCCGAGTGTGCCGGTGCAAATTTGAACCCGTCAATGTTTTACTTTGGCGGTAGTCGACGATTTTTGGTCAAATTATGACGTCACTTTTGCACCAAAAAGTTGTAATTCCCAAGGTTTTGCGAATTTTGCATGACTCCACACAGAAAAGTTGTTCAGGATGCTCAACTTGGTCGATTTGCAGCGTCAACACGCGATTTCCAGAGTTGACTATTAGAAAAACAAGATGGCCGTTCTTCCCTTTTCCCTGCCCGGGGAATAACCTTTTTAATTTTCGAGGCACCCCGAAAAGCCGAATTAGCGTGATTACTTCTTGCGGATACCCCACCCGAGTGTGCCCGTGCAAATTTGAACCCCTTCAATGTTTTACTTTGGCGGTAATCGACGATTTTTGGTCAAATTATGACGTCACTTTTGCACCAAAAAGTTGTAATTCCCAAGGTTTTGCGAATTTTGCATGACTCCACACAGGAAAATTGTTCAGGATGCTCAACTTGGTCGATTTGCACCGTCAAAACGCGATTTCCAGAGTTGACTATTAGAAAAACAAGATGGCCGCTCTTCCCTTTTCCCTGCCCGGGGAATAACTTTTTTAATTTTCGAGGCACCCCGAAAAGCCGAATTAGCGTGATTACTTCTTGCGGATACCCCACCCGAGTGTTCCGGTGCAAATTTGAACCCGTCAATGTTTTACTTTGGCGGTAATCGACGATTTTGGGTCAAATTATGACGTCACTTTTGCACCAAAAAGTTGTAATTCCCAAGGTTTTGCGAATTTTGCATGACTCCACACAAGAAAGTTGTTCAGGATGCTCCACATGGTCGATTTGCACCGTCAAAACGCGATTTCCAGAATTGACTATTAGAAAAACAAGATGGCCGCTCTTCCCTTTTCCCTGCCCGGGGAATAAACTTTTTAATTTTCGTGGCACCCCGAAAAACCGAATTAGCGTGATTACTTATTGCGGATACCCCACCCGAGTGTGCCGGTGCAAATTTGAACCCCGTCAATGTTTTACTTTGGCGGTAATCGACGATTTTTGGTCAAATTATGACGTCACTTTTGCACCAAAAAGTTGTAATTCCCAAGGTTTTGCGAATTTTGCATGACTCCACACAGGAAAGTTGTTCAGGATGCTCAACTTAGTCGATTTGCACCGTCAAAACGCGATTTCCAGAGTTGACTATTAGAAAAACAAGATGGCCGCTTTTCCCTATCCCTGCCCGGGGAATAAACTTTTTAATTTTCGTGGCACCCCGAAAAACCGAATTAGCGTGATTACTTCTTGCGGATACCCCACCCGAGTGTGCCGGTGCAAATTTGAACCCGTCAATGTTTTACTTTGGCGGTAGTCGACGATTTTTGGTCAAATTATGACGTCACTTTTGCACCAAAAAGTTGTAATTCCCAAGGTTTTGCGAATTTTGCATGACTCCACACAGAAAAGTTGTTCAGGATGCTCAACTTGGTCGATTTGCACCGTCAAAACGCGATTTCCAGAGTTGACTATTAGAAAAACAAGATGGCCGCTCTTCCCTTTTCCCTGCCCGGGGAATAACCTTTTTAATTTTCGAGGCACCCCGAAAAGCCGAATTAGCGTGATTACTTCTTGCGGATACCCCACCCGAGTGTGCCCGTGCAAATTTGAACCCCGTCAATGTTTTACTTTGGCGGTAATCGACGATTTTTGGTCAAATTATGACGTCACTTTTGCACCAAAAAGTTGTAATTCCCAAGGTTTTGCGAATTTTGCATGACTCCACACAGAAAAGTTGTTCAGGATGCTCAACTTGGTCGATTTGCACCGTCAAAACGCGATTTCCAGAGTTGACTATTAGAAAAACAAGATGGCCGCTCTTCCCTTTTCCCTGCCCGGGGAATAACCTTTTTAATTTTCGAGGCACCCCGAAAAGCCGAATTAGCGTGATTACTTCTTGCGGATACCCCACCCGAGTGTGCCCGTGCAAATTTGAACCCCGTCAATGTTTTACTTTGGCGGTAATCGACGATTTTTGGTCAAATTATGACGTCACTTTTGCACCAAAAAGTTGTAATTCCCAAGGTTTTGCGAATTTTGCATGACTCCACACAGGAAAGTTGTTCAGGATGCTCAACTTGGTCGATTTGCACCGTCAAAACGCGATTTCCAGAGTTGACTATTAGAAAAACAAGATGGCCGCTCTTCCCTTTTACCTGGCCGGGGAATAAACTTTTTAATTTTCGTGGCACCCCGAAAAACCGAATTAGCGTGATTTCTTCTTGCGGATACCCCACCCGAGTGTGCCGGTGCTAATTTGAACCCGTCAATGTTTTACTTTGGCGGTAATCGACGATTTTTGGTCAATATATGACGTCACTTTTGCACAAAAAAGTTGTAATTCCCAAGGTTTTGCGAATTTTGCATGACTCCACACAGGAAAGTTGTTCAGGATGCTCAACTTGGTCGATTTGCACCGTCAAAACGCGATTTCCAGAATTGACTATTAGAAAAACAAGATGGCCGCTCTTCCCTTTTCCCTGCCCGGGGAATAAACTTTTTAATTTTCGTGGCACCCCGAAAAACCGAATTAGCGTGATTACTTCTTGCGGATACCCCAACCGAGTGTGCCAGTGCAAATTTGAACCCCTTCAATGTTTTACTTTGACGGTAATCGACGATTTTTGGTCAAATTATGACGTCACTTTTGCACAAAAAAGTTGTAATTCCCAAGGTTTTGCGAATTTTGCATGACTCCACACAGGAAAGTTGTTCAGGATGCTCAACTTGGTCGATTTGCACCGTCAAAACGCGATTTCCAGAGTTGACTATTAGAAAAACAAGATGGCCGCTCTTCCCTTTTCCCTGCCCGGGGAATAACCTTTTTAATTTTCGTGGCACCCCGAAAAACCGAACTAGCGTGATTACTTCTTGCGGATACCCCACCCGAGTGTGCCGGTGCAAATTTGAACCAAGTCAATGTTTTACTTTGGCGGTAATCGACGATTTTGGGTCAAATTATGACGTCACTTTTGCACCAAAAAGTTGTACTCCCTAGGTTTTGCGAATTTTGCATGACTCCACATAGGAAAGTTGTTCAGGATGCTCAACTTGATCGATTTGCACCGTCAAAACGTGATTTCCAGAGTTGACTATTAGAAAAACAAGATGCACGCTCTTCCCTTTTCCCTGCCCGGGGAATAAACTTTTTATATTTCGCGGCACCCCGAAAAGCCGAATTAGCGTGATTTCTTCTTGCGGATACCCCAGCCGAGTGTGCCGGTGCAAATTTGAACCCGTCAATGTTTTACTTTGGCGGTAGTCGACGATTTTTGGTCAATATATGACGTCACTTTTGCACAAAAAAGTTGTAATTCGCAAGGTTTTGCGAATTTTGCATGACTCCACACAGAAAAGTTGTTCAGGATGCTCAACTTGGTCGATTTGCACCGTCAAAACGCGATTTCCAGAGTTGACTATTAGAAAAACAAGATGGCCGCTCTTCCCTTTTCCCTGCCCGGGGAATAACCTTTTTAATTTTCGAGGCACCCCGAAAAGCCGAATTAGCGTGATTACTTCTTGCGGATACCCCACCCGAGTGTGCCCGTGCAAATTTGAACCCCGTCAATGTTTTACTTTGGCGGTAATCGACGATTTTTGGTCAAATTATGACGTCACTTTTGCACAAAAAAGTTGTAATTCCCAAGGTTTTGCGAATTTTGCATGACTCCACACAGGAAAGTTGTTCAGGATGCTCAACTTGGTCGATTTGCACCGTCAAAACGCGATTTCCAGAATTGACTATTAGAAAAACAAGATGGCCGCTCTTCCCTTTTCCCTGCCCGGGGAATAAACTTTTTAATTTACCTGGCACCCCGAAAAACCGAATTAGCGTGATTACTTCTTGCGGATACCCCACCCGAGTGTGCCAGTGCAAATTTGAACCCGTCAATGTTTTACTTTGGCGGTAATCGACGATTTTTGGTCAAATTATGACGTCACTTTTGCACCAAAAAGTTGTAATTCCCAAGGTTTTGCGAATTTTGCATGACTCCACACAGAAAAGTTGTTCAGGATGCTCAACTTGGTCGATTTGCACCGTCAAAACGCGATTTCCAGAGTTGACTATTAGAAAAACAAGATGGCCGCTCTTCCCTTTTCCCTGCCCGGGGAATAACCTTTTTAATTTTCGAGGCACCCCGAAAAGCCGAATTAGCGTGATTACTTCTTGCGGATACCCCACCCGAGTGTGCCCGTGCAAATTTGAACCCCGTCAATGTTTTACTTTGGCGGTAATCGACGATTTTTGGTCAAATTATGACGTCACTTTTGCACCAAAAAGTTGTAATTCCCAAGGTTTTGCGAATTTTGCATGACTCCACACAGGAAAGTTGTTCAGGATGCTCAACTTGGTCGATTTGCACCGTCAAAACGCGATTTCCAGAGTTGACTATTAGAAAAACAAGATGGCCGCTCTTCCCTTTTACCTGGCCGGGGAATAAACTTTTTGATTTTCGTGGCACCCCGAAAAACCGAATTAGCGTGATTTCTTCTTGCGGATACCCCACCCGAGTGTGCCGGTGCAAATTTGAACCCGTCAATGTTTTACTTTGGCGGTAATCGACGATTTTTGGTCAATATATGACGTCACTTTTGCACAAAAAAGTTGTAATTCCCAAGGTTTTGCGAATTTTGCATGACTCCACACAGGAAAGTTGTTCAGGATGCTCAACTTGGTCGATTTGCACCGTCAAAACGCGATTTCCAGAATTGACTATTAGAAAAACAAGATGGCCGCTCTTCCCTTTTCCCTGCCCGGGGAATAAACTTTTTAATTTTCGTGGCACCCCGAAAAACCGAATTAGCGTGATTACTTCTTGCGGATACCCCAACCGAGTGTGCCAGTGCAAATTTGAACCCCTTCAATGTTTTACTTTGACGGTAATCGACGATTTTTGGTCAAATTATGACGTCACTTTTGCACAAAAAAGTTGTAATTCCCAAGGTTTTGCGAATTTTGCATGACTCCACACAGGAAAGTTGTTCAGGATGCTCAACTTGGTCGATTTGCACCGTGAAAACGCGATTTCCAGAGTTGACTATTAGAAAAACAAGATGGCCGCTCTTCCCTTTTCCCTGCCCGGGGAATAACCTTTTTAATTTTCGTGGCACCCCGAAAAACCGAACTAGCGTGATTACTTCTTGCGGATACCCCACCCGAGTGTGCCGGTGCAAATTTGAACCAAGTCAATGTTTTACTTTGGCGGTAATCGACGATTTTGGGTCAAATTATGACGTTACTTTTGCACCAAAAAGTTGTACTCCCTAGGTTTTGCGAATTTTGCATGACTCCACATAGGAAAGTTGTTCAGGATGCTCAACTTGATCGATTTGCACCGTCAAAACGTGATTTCCAGAGTTGACTATTAGAAAAACAAGATGGCCACTCTTCCCTTTTCCCTGCCCGGGGAATAAACTTTTTATATTTCGCGGCACCCCGAAAAGCCGAATTAGCGTGATTTCTTCTTGCGGATACCCCAGCCGAGTGTGCCGGTGCAAATTTGAACCACGCCAATGTTTTACTTTGGCGGTAATCGACGATTTTTGGTCAATATATGACGTCACTTTTGCACAAAAAAGTTGTAATTCGCAAGGTTTTGCGAATTTTGCATGACTCCACACAGGAAAGTTGTTCAGGATGCTCAACTTGGTCGATTGGCACCGTCAAAACGCGACTTCCAGAGTTGACTTTTAAAAAACAAGATGGCCACTCTTCCCGTTTCCCTGCCCGGGAAATAAACTTTTTAATTTTCAAGGCACCCCGAAAAACTGAATTAGCGTGATTACTTCTTGCGGATAACCCTCCCGGGTGTGCCGGTGCAAATTTGAAGCACGCCAATGTTTTACTTTGGCGGTAATCGACGATTTTGGGTGAAATTATGACGTCACTTTTGCACCAAAAAGTTGTAATTCCCTAGGTTTCGCGAATTTTGCATGACTCCACACAGGAAAGTTGTTCAGGATGCTCAACTTGATCGATTTGCACCGTCAAAACGCGATTTCCAGAGTTGACTATTAGAAATACAAGATGGCCACTCTTCCCGTTTCCCTGCCCGGGAAATAAACTTTTTAATTTTCGTGGCACCCCGAAAAACTGAATTAGCGTGATTACTTTTTGCGGATAACCCTCCCGGGTGTGCCGGTGCAAATTTGAAGCACGCCAATGTTTTACTTTGGCGGTAATCGACGATTTTGGGTGAAATTATGACGTCACTTTTGCACCAAAAAGTTGTAATTCCCTAGGTTTCGCGAATTTTGCATGACTCCACACAGGAAAGTTGTTCAGGATGCTCAACTTGATCGATTTGCACCGTCAAAACGCGATTTCCAGAGTTGACTATTAGAAAAACAAGATGGCCACTCTTCCCGTTTCCCTGCCCGGGAAATAAACTTTTTAATTTTCGTGGCACCCCGAAAAACTAAATTAGCGTGATTACTTCTTGCGGATAACCCTCCCGGGTGTGCCGGTGCAAATTTGAAGCACGCCAATGTTTTACTTTGGCGGTAATCGACGATTTTTGGTCAAATTATGACGTCACTTTTACACCAAAAAGTTGTAATTCCCTTGGTTTCGCGAATTTTGCATGACTCCACACAGGAAAGTTGTTCAGGATGCTCAACTTGATCGATTTGCACCGTCAAAACGCGATTTCCAGAGTTGACTATTAGAAAAACAAGATGGCCGCTCTTCCCGTTTCCCTGCCCGTGGAATAAACTTTTTAATTTTCGAGGCACCCCGAAAAGCCGAATTAGCGTGATTTCTTCTTGCGGATACCCCACCCGAGTGTGCCGGTGCAAATTTGAACCACGCCAATGTTTTACTTTGGCGGTAATCGACGATTTTTGGTCAATATATGACGTCACTTTTGCACAAAAGGTTGTAATTCGCAAGGTTTTGCGAATTTTGTGTGACTCCACACAGAAAAGTTGTTCAGGATGCTCAACTTGGTCGATTTGCAACGTCAAAACGCGATTTCCAGAGTTGACTTTTAGAAAACAAGATGGCCACTCTTCCCGTTTCCCTGCCCGGGAAATAACCTTTTTAATTTTCGTGGCACCCCGAAAGGCCGAACTAGCGTGATTACTTCTTGCGGATACCCCACCCGAGTGTGCCTGTGCAAATTTGAACCCCGTCAATGTTTTACTTTGGCGGTAATCGACGATTTTTGGTCAAATTATGACGTCACTTTTGCAGTACCAAAAAGTTGTAATTCCCAAGGTTTTGCGAATTTTGCATGACTCCACACAGGAAAGTTGTTCAGGATGCTCAACTTGATCGATTTGCACCGTCAAAACGTGATGTCCAGAGTTGACTATTAGAAAAACAAGATGGCCGCTCTTCCCTTTTCCCTGCCCGGGGAATAAACTTTTTAATTTTCGAGGCACCCCGAAAAACTGAATAAGCGTGAATACTTCTTGCGGATACCCCACCCGAGTGTGCCGGTGCAAATTTGAACCCCTTCAATGTTTTACTTTGACGGTAATCGACGATTTTTGGTCAAATTATGACGTCACTTTTGCACCAAAAAGTTGTAATTCCCAAGGTTTTGCGAATTTTTTGCATGACTCCACACAGGAAAGTTGTTCAGGATGGTCAACTTGGTCGATTTGCACCGTCAAAACGCGATTTCCAGAATTGACTATTAGAAAAACAAGATGGCTGCTCTTCCCTTTTCCCTGCCCGGGGAATAAACTTTTTAATTTTCGTGGCACCCCGAAAAACAGAATTAGCGTGATTTCTTCTTGCGGATACCCCACCCGAGTGTGCCGGTGCAAATTTGAACCACGCCAATGTTTTACATTGGCGGTAATCGACGATTTTTGGTCAATATTTGACGTCACTTTTGCACAAAAGGTTGTAATTCGCAAGGTTTTGCGAATTTTTTATGACTCCACACAGAAAAGTTGTTCAGGATGCTCAACTTGGTCGATTTGCAACGTCAAAACGCGATTTCCAGAGTTGACTTTTAGAAAACAAGATGGCCACTCTTCCCGTTTCCCTGCCCGGGAAATAACCTTTTTAATTTTCGTGGCACCCCGAAAAGCCGAACTAGCGTGATTACTTCTTGCGGATACCCCACCCGAGTGTGCCGGTGCAAATTTGAACCCCGTCAATGTTTTACTTTGGCGGTAATCGACGATTTTTGGTCAAATTATGACGTCACTTTTGCACCAAAAAGTTGTAATTCCCAAGGTTTTGCGAATTTTGCATGACTCCACAAAGGAAAGTTGTTCAGGATGCTCAACTTGGTCGATTTGCACCGTCAAAACGAGATTTCCAGAGTTGACTATTACAAAAACAAGATGGCCGCTCTTCCCTTTTTCCTGCCCGGAGAATAACCTTTTTAATTTTCGTGGCACCCCGAAAAGCCGAACTAGCGTGATTACTTCTTGCGGATACCCCACCCGAGTGTGCCGGTGCAAATTTGAAGCACGCCAATGTTTTACTTTGGCGGTAATCGACGATTTTGGGTGAAATTATGACGTAACTTTTGCACCAAAAAGTTGTAATTCCCTAGGTTTTGCGAATTTTGCATGACTCCACACAGGAAAGTTGTTCAGGATGCTCAACTTGATCGATTTGCACCGTCAAAACGCGATTTCCAGAGTTGACTATTAGAAAAACAAGATGGCCGCTCTTCCCTTTTCCCTGCCCGGGGAATAAACTTTTTAATTTTCGAGGCACCCCGAAAAGCCGAATTAGCGTGATTTCTTCTTGCGGATACCCCACCCGAGTGTGCCGGTGCAAATTTGAACCACGCCAATGTTTTACTTTGGCGGTAATCGACGATTTTTGGTCAATATATGACGTCACTTTTGCACAAAAGGTTGTAATTCGCAAGGTTTTGCGAATTTTTTATGACTCCACACAGAAAAGTTGTTCAGGATGCTCAACTTGGTCGATTTGCAACGTCAAAACGCGATTTCCAGAGTTGACTTTTAGAAAACAAAATGGCCACTCTTCCCGTTTCCCTGCCCGGGAAATAACCTTTTTAATTTTCGTGGCACCCCGAAAAGCCGAACTAGCGTGATTACTTCTTGCGGATACCCCACCCGAGTGTGCCGGTGCAAATTTGAACCCCGTCAATGTTTTACTTTGGCGGTAATCGACGATTTTTGGTCAAATTATGGCGTCACTTTTGCACCAAAAAGTTGTAATTCCCAAGGTTTTGCGAATTTTGCATGACTCCACAAAGGAAAGTTGTTCAGGATGCTCAACTTGGTCGATTTGCACCGTCAAAACGAGATTTCCAGAGTTGACTATTACAAAAACAAGATGGCCGCTCTTCCCTTTTTCCTGCCCGGAGAATAACCTTTTTAATTTTCGTGGCACCCCGAAAAGCCGAACTAGCGTGATTACTTCTTGCGGATACCCCACCCGAGTGTGCCGGTGCAAATTTGAAGCACGCCAATGTTTTACTTTGGCGGTAATCGACGATTTTGGGTGAAATTATGACGTCACTTTTGCACCAAAAAGTTGTAATTCCCTAGGTTTTGCGAATTTTGCATGACTCCACACAGGAAAGTTGTTCAGGATGCTCAACTTGATCGATTTGCACCGTCAAAACGCGATTTCCAGAGTTGACTATTAGAAAAACAAGATGGCCGCTCTTCCCTTTTCCCTGCCCGGGGAATAAACTTTTTAATTTTCGAGGCACCCCGAAAAGCCGAATTAGCGTGATTTCTTCTTGCGGATACCCCACCCGAGTGTGCCGGTGCAAATTTGAACCACGCCAATGTTTTACTTTGGCGGTAATCGACGATTTTTGGTCAATATATGACGTCACTTTTGCACAAAAAAGTTGTAATTCGCAAGGTTTTGCGAATTTTGCATGACTCCACACAGGAAAGTTGTTCAGGATGCTCAACTTTGTCGATTGGCACCGTCAAAACGCGACTTCCAGTGTTGACTATTAGAAAACAAGATGGCCACTCTTCCCGTTTCCCTGCCCGGGAAATAAACTTTTTAATTTTCGTGGCACCCCGAAAAGCCGAATTAGCGTGATTACTTCGTGCGGATACCCCACCCGAGTGTGCCGGTGCAAATTTGAACCCCGTCAACGTTTACTATGGCGGTAATCGACGATTTTTGGTCAAATTATGACGTCACTTTTGCACCAAAAAGTTGTAATTCCCAAGGTTTTGCGAATTTTGCATGACTCCATAAAGGAAAGTTGTTCAGGATGCTCAACTTGGTCGATTTGCACCGTCAAAACGAGATTTCCAGAGTTGACTATTACAAAAACAAGATGGCCGCTCTTCCCTTTTTCCTGCCCGGGGAATAACCTTTTTAATTTTCGTGGCACCCCGAAAAGCCGAACTAGCGTGATTACTTCTTGCGGATACCCCACCCGAGTGTGCCGGTGCAAATTTGAAGCACGCCAATGTTTTACTTTGGCGGTAATCGACGATTTTGGGTGAAATTATGACGTCACTTTTGCACCAAAAAGTTGTAATTCGCTAGGTTTTGCGAATTTTGCATGACTCCACACAGGAAAGTTGTTCATGATGCTCAACTTGATCGATTTGCACCGTCAAAACGCGATTTCCAGAGTTGACTATTAGAAAAACAAGATGGCCGCTCTTCCCTTTTCCCTGCCCGGGGAATAAACTTTTTAATTTTCGAGGCACCCCGAAAAGCCGAATTAGCGTGATTTCTTCTTGCGGATACCCCACCCGAGTGTGCCGGTGCAAATTTGAACCACGCCAATGTTTTACTTTGGCGGTAATCGACGATTTTTGGTCAATATATGACGTCACTTTTGCACAAAAAAGTTGTAATTCGCAAGGTTTTGCGAATTTTGCATGACTCCACACAGGAAAGTTGTTCAGGATGCTCAACTTTGTCGATTGGCACCGTCAAAACGCGACTTCCAGTGTTGACTATTAGAAAACAAGATGGCCACTCTTCCCGTTTCCCTGCCCGGGAAATAAACTTTTTAATTTTCGTGGCACCCTGAAAAGCCGAATCAGCGTGATTACTTCGTGCGGATACCCCACCCGAGTGTGCCGGTGCAAATTTGAACCCCGTCAACGTTTACTATGGCGGTAATCGACGATTTTTGGTCAAATTATGACGTCACTTTTGCACCAAAAAATTGTAATTCCCAAGGTTTTGCGAATTTTGCATGACTCCATAAAGGAAAGTTGTTCAGGATGCTCAACTTGGTCGATTTGCACCGTCAAAACGAGATTTCCAGAGTTGACTATTAAAAAAACAAGATGGCCGCTCTTCCCTTTTTCCTGCCCGGGGAATAACCTTTTTAATTTTCGTGGCACCCCGAAAAGCCGAACTAGCGTGATTACTTCTTGCGGATACCCCACCCGAGTGTGCCGGTGCAAATTTGAAGCACGCCAATGTTTTACTTTGGCGGTAATCGACGATTTTGGGTGAAATTATGACGTCACTTTTGCACCAAAAAGTTGTAATTCCCTAGGTTTTGCGAATTTTGCATGACTCCACACAGGAAAGTTGTTCAGGATGCTCAACTTGATCGAATTTGCACCGTCAAAACGCGATTTCCAGAGTTGACTATTAGAAAAACAAGATGGCCGCTCTTCCCTTTTCCCTGCCCGGGGAATAAACTTTTTAATTTTCGAGGCACCCCGAAAAGCCGAATTAGCGTGATTTCTTCTTGCGGATACCCCACCCGAGTGTGCCGGTGCAAATTTGAACCACGCCAATGTTTTACATTGGCGGTAATCGACGATTTTTGGTCAATATATGACGTCACTTTTGCACAAAAAAGTTGTAATTCGCAAGGTTTTGCGAATTTTGCATGACTCCACACAGGAAAGTTGTTCAGGATGCTCAACTTTGTCGATTGGCACCGTCAAAACGCGACTTCCAGTGTTGACTATTAGAAAACAAGATGGCCACTCTTCCCGTTTCCCTGCCCGGGAAATAAACTTTTTAATTTTCGTGGCACCCCGAAAAGCCGAATTAGCGTGATTACTTCTTGCGGATACCCCACCCGAGTGTGCCGGTGCAAATTTGAACCCCGTCAACGTTTACTTTGGCGGTAATCGACGATTTTTGGTCAAATTATGACGTCACTTTTGCACCCAAAAAATTGTAATTCCCAAGGTTTTGCGAATTTTGCATGACTCCATAAAGGAAAGTTGTTCAGGATGCTCAACTTGGTCGATTTGCACCGTCAAAACGAGATTTCCAGAGTTGACTATTAAAAAAACAAGATGGCCGCTCTTCCCTTTTTCCTGCCCGGGGAATAACCTTTTTAATTTTCGTGGCACCCCGAAAAGCCGAACTAGCGTGATTACTTCTTGCGGATACCCCACCCGAGTGTGCCGGTGCAAATTTGAAGCACGCCAATGTTTTACTTTGGCGGTAATCGACGATTTTGGGTGAAATTATGACGTCACTTTTGCACCAAAAAGTTGTAATTCCCTAGGTTTTGCGAATTTTGCATGCCTCCACACAGGAAAGTTGTTCAGGATGCTCAACTTGGTCGATTTGCACCGTCAAAACGAGATTTCCAGAGTTGACTATTAGAAAAACAAGATGGCCGCTCTTCCCTTTTCCCTGCCCGGGGAATAAACTTTTTAATTTTCGAGGCACCCCGAAAAGCCGAATTAGCGTGATTTCTTCTTGCGGATACCCCACCCGAGTGTGCCGTTGCAAATTTGAACCACGCCAATGTTTTACTTTGGCGGTAATCGACGATTTTTGGTCAATATATGGCGTCACTTTTGCACCAAAAAGTTGTAATTCGCAAGGTTTTGCGAATTTTGCATGACTCCACACAGGAAAGTTGTTCAGGATGCTCAACTTGGTCGATTTGCACCGTCAAAACGAGATTTCCAGAGTTGACTATTAGAAAAACAAGATGGCCGCTCTTCCCTTTTCCTGCCCGGGGAATAAACTTTTTAATTTTCGAGGCACCCGAAAAGCCGAATTAGCGTGATTTCTTCTTGCGGATACCCCACCCGAGTGTGCCGGTGCAAATTTGAACCACGCCAATGTTTTACTTTGGCGGTAATCGACGATTTTTGGTCAATATATGGCGTCAGTTTTGCACAAAAAAGATGTAATTCGCAAGGTTTTGCGAATTTTGCATGACTCCACACAGGAAAGTTGTTCAGGATGCTCAACTTTGTCGATTGGCACCGTCAAAACGCGACTTCCAGTGTTGACTATTAGAAAACAAGATGGCCACTCTTCCCGTTTCCCTGCCCGGGAAATAAACTTTTTAATTTTCGTGGCACCCCGAAAAGCCGAATTAGCGTGATTACTTCTTGCGGATACCCCACCCGAGTGTGCCGGTGCAAATTTGAACCCCGTCAACGTTTACTTTGGCGGTAATCGACGATTTTTGGTCAAATTATGACGTCACTTTTGCACCAAAAAAATTGTAATTCCCAAGGTTTTGCGAATTTTGCATGACTCCATAAAGGAAAGTTGTTCAGGATGCTCAACTTGGTCGATTTGCACCGTCAAAACGAGATTTCCAGAGTTGACTATTAAAAAAACAAGATGGCCGCTCTTCCCTTTTTCCTGCCCGGGGAATAACCTTTTTAATTTTCGTGGCACCCCGAAAAGCCGAACTAGCGTGATTACTTCTTGCGGATACCCCACCCGAGTGTGCCGGTGCAAATTTGAAGCACGCCAATGTTTTACTTTGGCGGTAATCGACGATTTTGGGTGAAATTATGACGTCACTTTTGCACCAAAAAGTTGTAATTCCCTAGGTTTTGCGAATTTTGCATGACTCCACACAGGAAAGTTGTTCAGGATGCTCAACTTGGTCGATTTGCACCGTCAAAACGAGATTTCCAGAGTTGACTATTAGAAAAACAAGATGGCCGCTCTTCCCTTTTCCCTGCCCGGGGAATAAACTTTTTAATTTTCGAGGCACCCCGAAAAGCCGAATTAGCGTGATTTCTTCTTGCGGATACCCCACCCGAGTGTGCCGTTGCAAATTTGAACCACGCCAATGTTTTACTTTGGCGGTAATCGACGATTTTTGGTCAATATATGGCGTCACTTTTGCACCAAAAAGTTGTAATTCGCAAGGTTTTGCGAATTTTGCATGACTCCACACAGGAAAGTTGTTCAGGATGCTCAACTTGGTCGATTTGCACCGTCAAAACGAGATTTCCAGAGTTGACTATTAGAAAAACAAGATGGCCGCTCTTCCCTTTTCCTGCCCGGGGAATAAACTTTTTAATTTTCGAGGCACCCGAAAAGCCGAATTAGCGTGATTTCTTCTTGCGGATACCCCACCCGAGTGTGCCGGTGCAAATTTGAACCACGCCAATGTTTTACTTTGGCGGTAATCGACGATTTTTGGTCAATATATGGCGTTAGTTTTGCACAAAAAAGATGTAATTCGCAAGGTTTTGCGAATTTTGCATGACTCCACACAGGAAAGTTGTTCAGGATGCTCAACTTGGTCGATTGGCACCGTCAAAACGCGACTTCCAGAGTTGACTATTAGAAAACAAGATGGCCACTCTTCCCTTTTCCCTGCCCGGGAAATAAACTTTTTAATTTTCGTGGCACCCCGAAAAGCCGAATTAGCGTGATTACTTCTTGCGGATACCCCACCCGAGTGTGCCGGTGCAAATTTGAACCCCGTCATTGTTTTACTTAAGCGGTAATCGACGATTTTTAGTCAAATTATGACGTCACTTTTGCACCAAAAAGTTGTAATTCCCAAGGTTTTGCGAATTTTGCATGACTCCACACAGGAAAGTTGTTCAGGATGCTCAACTTGGTCGATTTGCACCGTCAAAACGCGATTTCCAGAGTTGACTTTTTGAAAAACAAGATGGCCGCTCTTCCCTTTTCCCTACCCGGGGGATAACCTTTTTAATTTTCGAGCTCCCGAAAAGCCAAATAAACGTGATTACTTCTTGCGGATACCCCACCAGAGTGTACCGGTGCAAATTTGAACCACGCCAATGTTTTACTTTGGCGGTAATCGACGATTTTTGGTCAAATTATGACGTCACTTTTGCACCAAAAAGTTGTAATTCCCTAGGTTTTGCGAATTGTGCATGACTCCACACAGGAAAGTTGTTCAGGATGCTCAACTTGGTCGATTTGCACCGTCAAAACGCGATTTCCAGAGTTGACTATTAGAAAAACAAGATGGCCGCTCTTCCTTTTTCCCTGCCCGGGGAATAAACTGTTTAATTTTCGTGGCACCCCGAAAAACCGAATTAGCGTGATTACTTCTTGCGGATACCCCACCCGAGTGTGCCGGTGCAAATTTGAACCAAGTCAATGTTTTACTTTGGCGGTAATCGACGATTTTAGGTCAAATTATGACGTCACTTTTGCACTAAAAAGTTGTAATTCCCAAGGTTTTGCCAGTTTTGCATGCCTCCACACAGGAAAGTTCTTCAGGATGCTCAACTTGATCGATTTGCACCGTCAAAACGCGGTTTCCAGAGTTGACTATAAGAAAAACAAGATGGCCGCTCTTCCCTTTTCCCTGCCCGGGGAATAACCTTTTTAATTTTCGAGGCACCCCGAAATCCGAATTAGCGTGATTACTTCTTGCGGATACCCCACCCGAGTGTGCCGGTGCAAATTTGAAGCACGCCAATGTTTTACTTTGGCGGTAATCGACGATTTTTGGTCAATATATGACGTCACTTTTGCACCAAAAAGTTGTATTTCCCTAGGTTTTGCAAATTTTGCATGACTCCACAATGGAAAGTTGTTCGGGATGCTCAACTTGGTCGATTTGCACCGTCAAAACGCGGTTTCCAGAGTTGACTATAAGAAAAACAAGACGGCCGCTCTTCCCTTTTTCCTGCCCGGGGAATAACCTTTTTAATTTTCGTGGCACCCCGAAAAGCCGAACTAGCGTGATTACTTCTTGCGGATATCCCACCCGAGTGTGCCGGTGCAAATTTAAACCACGCCAATGTTTTACTTTGGCGGTAATCGACGATTTTTGGTCAAGTTATGACGTCACTTTTGCACCAAAAAGTTGTAATTCGCAAGGTTTTGCGAGTTTTTGCATGACTCCACACAGGAAAGTTGTTCAGGATGCTCAACTTGGTCGATTTGTACCGTCAAAACGCGATTTCCAGAGTTGACTATTAGAAAAACAAGATGGCCGCTCTTCCCTTTTCCCTGCCCGGGGATTAAACTTTTTAATTTTCTTGGCACCCCAAAAAACCGAATTAGCGTGATTACTTCTTGCGGATACCCCACCCGAGTGTGCCGGTGCAAATTTGAACCCCCATCAATGTTTTACTTTGGCGGTAATCGGCGATTTTTGGTCAAATTATGACGTCACTTTTGCACCAAAAAGTTGTATTTCCCTAGGTTTTGCAAATTTTGCATGACTCCACACAGGAAAGTTGTTCAGGATGCTCAACTTGATCGATTTGCACCGTCAAAACGCGGTTTCCAGAGTTGACTATAAGAAAAACAAGATGGCCGCTCTTCCCTTTTCCCTGCCCGGGGAATAACCTTTTTAATTTTCGAGGCACCCCGAAATCCGAATTAGCGTGATTACTTCTTGCGGATACCCCAACCGAGTGTGCCGGTGCAAATTTGAACCACGCCAATGTTTTACTTTGGCGGTAATCGACGATTTTGGGTCAAATTATGACGTCACTTTTGCACCAAAAAGTTGTAATTCCCAAGGTTTTGCGAATGTTGCATGACTCCAAACAGGAAAGTTGTTCAGGATGCTCAACTTGATCGATTTGCACCGTCAAAACGCGGTTTCCAGAGTTGACTATAAGAAAAACAAGATGGCCGCTCTTCCCGTTTCCCTGCCCGGGGAATAACATTTTTAATTTTCGAGGCACCCCGAAATCCGAATTAGCGTGATTACTTCTTGCGGATACCCCACCCGAGTGTGCCGGTGCAAATTTAAAGCACGCCAATGATTTACTTTGGCGTTAATCGACGATTTTTGGTCAAATTATGACGTCACTTTTGCACCAAAAAGTTGTAATTCCCTAGGTTTTGCGAATTTTGCATGACTCCACACAGGAAAGTTGTTCAGGATGCTCAACTTGGTCGATTTGCACCGTCAAAACGCGGTTTCCAGAGTTGACTATAAGAAAAACAAGATGGCCGCTCTTCCCTTTTCCCTGCCCGGGGAATAACCTTTTTAATTTTCGAGGCACCCCGAAATCCGAAATAGCGTGATTACTTCTTGCGGATACCCCACCCGAGTGTGCCGGTGCAAATTTGAAGCACGCCAATGATTTACTTTGGCGTTAATCGACGATTTTTGGTCAAATTATGACGTCACTTTTGCACCAAAAAGTTGTAATTCCCAAGGTTTTGCGAATTTTGCATGACTCCACACAGGAAAGTTGTTCAGGATGCTCAACTTGGTCGATTTGCACCGTCAAAACGCGATTTCCAGAGTTGACTTTTTGAAAAACAAGATGGCCGCTCTTCCCTTTTCCCTACCCGGGGAATAAACTTTTTAATTTTCGAGCTCCCGAAAAGCCAAATTAGCGTGATTACTTCTTGCGGATACCCCACCCGAGTGTACCGGTGCAAATTTGAACAAAGCCAATGTTTTACTTTGGCGGTAATCGACGATTTTTGGTCAAATTATGACGTCACTTTTGCACCAAAAAGTTGTAATTCCCTAGGTTTTGCGAACTTTGCATGACTCCACACAGGAAAGTTGTTCAGGATGCTCAACTTGGTCGATTTGCACCGTCAAAACGCGATTTCCAGAGTTGACTATTAGAAAAACAAGATGGCCGCTCTTCCTGTTTCCCTGCCCGGGGAATAAACTGTTTAATTTTCGTGGCACCCCGAAAAACCGAATTAGCGTGATTACTTCTTGCGGATACCCAACCCGAGTGTGCCGGTGCAAATTTGAACCCCGTCAATGTTTTACTTTGGCGGTAATCGACGATTTTTGGTCAAATTATGACGTCACTTTTGCACCAAAAAGTTGTATTTCCCTAGGTTTTGCAAATTTTGCATGACTCCACACAGGAAAGTTGTTCAGGATGCTCAACTTGATCGATTTGCACCGTCAAAACGCGGTTTCCAGAGTTGACTATAAGAAAAACAAGATGGCCGCTCTTCCCTTTTCCCTGCCCGGGGAATAACCTTTTTAATTTTCGAGGCACCCCGAAATCCGAATTAGCGTGATTACTTCTTGCGGATACCCCACCCGAGTGTGCCGGTGCAAATTTGAAGCACGCCAATGATTTACTTTGGCGTTAATCGACGATTTTTGGTCAAATTATGACGTCACTTTTGCACCAAAAAGTTGTAATTCCCAAGGTTTTGCGAATTTTGCATGACTCCACACAGGAAAGTTGTTCAGGATGCTCAACTTGGTCGATTTGCACCGTCAAAACGCGATTTCCAGAGTTGACTTTTTGAAAAACAAGATGGCCGCTCTTCCTTTTTCCCTACCCGGGGAATAAACTTTTTAATTTTCGAGCTCCCGAAAAGCCAAATTAGCGTGATTACTTCTTGCGGATACCCCACCCGAGTGTACCGGTGCAAATTTGAACCACGCCAATGTTTTACTTTGGCGGTAATCGACAATTTTTGGTCAAATTATGACGTCACTTTTGCACCAAAAAGTTGTAATTCCCTAGGTTTTGCGAATTTTGCATGACTCCACACAGGAAAGTTGTTCAGGATGCTCAACTTGGTCGATTTGCACCGTCAAAACGCGATTTCCAGAGTTGACTATTAGAAAAACAAGATGGCCGCTCTTCCTTTTTCCCTGCCCGGGGAATAAACTGTTTAATTTTCGTGGCACCCCGAAAAACCGAATTAGCGTGATTACTTCTTGCGGATACCCAACCCGAGTGTGCCGGTGCAAATTTGAACCCCGTCAATGTTTTACTTTGGCGGTAATCGACGATTTTTGGTCAAATTATGACGTCACTTTTGCATCAAAAAGTTGTATTGCCCTAGGTTTTGCAAATTTTGCATGACTCCACACAGGAAAGTTGTTCAGGATGCTCAACTTGATCGATTTGCACCGTCAAAACGCGGTTTCCAGAGTTGACTATAAGAAAAACAAGATGGCCGCTCTTCCCTTTTCCCTGCCCGGGGAATAACCTTTTTAATTTTCGAGGCACCCCGAAATCCGAATTAGCGTGATTACTTCTTGCGGATACCCCACCCGAGTGTGCCGGTGCAAATTTGAAGCACGCCAATGATTTACTTTGGCGTTAATCGACGATTTTTGGTCAAATTATGACGTCACTTTTGCACCAAAAAGTTGTAATTCCCAAGGTTTTGCGAATTTTGCATGACTCCAAACAGGAAAGTTGTTCAGGATGCTCAACTTGGTCGATTTGCACCGTCAAAACGCGATTTCCAGAGTTGACTTTTTGAAAAACAAGATGGCCGCTCTTCCCTTTTCCCTACCCGGGGAATAAACTTTTTAATTTTCGAGCTCCCGAAAAGCCAAATTAGCGTGATTACTTCTTGCGGATACCCCAACCGAGTGTACCGGTGCAAATTTGAACCACGCCAATGTTTTACTTTGGCGGTAATCGACGATTTTTGGTCAAATTATGACGTCACTTTTGCACCAAAAAGTTGTAATTCCCTAGGTTTTGCGAATTTTGCATGACTCCACACAGGAAAGTTGTTCAGGATGCTCAACTTGGTCGATTTGCACCGTCAAAACGCGATTTCCAGAGTTGACTATTAGAAAAACAAGATGGCCGCTCTTCCTTTTTCCCTGCCCGGGGAATAAACTGTTTAATTTTCGTGGCACCCCGAAAAACCGAATTAGCGTGATTACTTCTTGCGGATACCCAACCCGAGTGTGCCGGTGCAAATTTGAACCCCGTCAATGTTTTACTTTGGCGGTAATCGACGATTTTTGGTCAAATTATGACGTCACTTTTGCACCAAAAAGTTGTATTTCCCTAGGTTTTGCAAATTTTGCATGACTCCACACAGGAAAGTTGTTCAGGATGCTCAACTTGATCGATTTGCACCGTCAAAACGCGGTTTCCAGAGTTGACTATAAGAAAAACAAGATGGCCGCTCTTCCCTTTTCCCTGCCCGGGGAATAACCTTTTTAATTTTCGAGGCACCCCGTAATCCGAATTACCGTGATTACTTCTTGCGGATACCCCACCCGAGTGTGCCCGTGCAAATTTGAACCCCGTCAATGTTTTACTTTGGCGGTAATCGACGATTTTTGGTCAATATATGACGTCACTTTTCCACAAAAAATTGTAATTCCCTAGGTTTTGCGAATTTTGCATGACTCCACACTGGAAAGTTGTTCAGGAAGCTCAACTTGATCGATTTGCACCGTGAAAACGCGATTTCCAGAGTTGACTATTAGAAAAACAAGATGGCCGCTCTTCCCTTTTTCCTGCCCGGGGAATAACCTTTTTAATTTTCGTGGCACCCCGAAAAGCCGAACTAGCGTGATTACTTCTTGCGGATACCCCACCCGAGTGTGCCGGTGCAAATTTGAACCACGCCAATGTATTACTTTGGCGGTAATCGACGATTTTTGGTCAAGTTAAGACGTCACTTTTGCACCAAAAAGTTGTAATTCGCAAGGTTTTGCGAATTTTGCATGACTCCACACAGGAAAGTTGTTCAGGATGCTCAACTTGGTCGATTTGCACCGTCAAAACGCGATTTCCAGAGTTGACTACTAGAAAAACAAGATGGCCGCTCTTCCCTTTTCCCTGCCCAGGGAATAAACTTTTTAATTTTCGTGGCACCCCGAAAAACCGAATTAGCGTGATTACTTCTTGCGGATACCCCACCCGAGTGTGCCGGTGCAAATTTGAACCACGCCAATGTTTTACTTTGGCGGTAATCGACGATTTTGGGTCAAATTATGACGTCACTTTTGCACCAAAAAGTTGTAATTCCCTAGGTTTTGCGAATTTTGCATGACTCCACACAGGAAAGTTGTTCAGGATGCTCAACTTGGTCGATTTGCACCGTCAAAACGCGGTTTCCAGAGTTGACTATAAGAAAAACAAGATGGCCGCTCTTCCCGTTTTCCTGCCCGGGGAATAACATTTTTAATTTTCGAGGCACCCCGAAATCCGAATTAGCGTGATTACTTCTTACGGATACCCCACCAGAGTGTGCCGGTGCAAATTTGAAGCACGCCAATGATTTACTTTGGCGTTAATCGACGATTTTTGGTCAAATTATGACGTCACTTTTGCACCAAAAAGTTGTAATTCCCTAGGTTTTGCGAATTTTGCATGACTCCACACAGGAAAGTTGTTCAGGATGCTCAACTTGATCGATTTGCACCGTCAAAACGCGGTTTCCAGAGTTGACTATAAGAAAAACAAGATGGCCGCTCTTCCCGTTTCCCTGCCCGGGGAATAACATTTTTAATTTTCGAGGCACCCCGAAATCCGAATTAGCGTGATTACTTCTTGCGGATACCCCACCCGAGTGTGCCGGTGCAAATTTGAAGCACGCCAATGATTTACTTTGGCGTTAATCGACGATTTTTGGTCAAATTATGACGTCACTTTTGCACCAAAAAGTTGTAATTCCCAAGGTTTTGCGAATTTTGCATGACTCCACACAGGAAAGTTGTTCAGGATGCTCAACTTGGTCGATTTGCACCGTCAAAACGCGATTTCCAGAGTTGACTTTTTGAAAAACAAGATGGCCGCTCTTCCCTTTTCCCTACCCGGGGAATAAACTTTTTAATTTTCGAGCTCCCGAAAAGCCAAATTAGCGTGATTACTTCTTGCGGATACCCCACCCGAGTGTACCGGTGCAAATTTGAACCACACCAATGTTTTACTTTGGCGGTAATCGACGATTTTTGGTCAAATTATGACGTCACTTTTGCACCAAAAAGTTGTAATTCCCTAGGTTTTGCGAATTTTGCATGACTCCACACAGGAAAGTTGTTCAGGATGCTCAACTTGGTCGATTTGCACCGTCAAAACGCGGTTTCCAGAGTTGACTATAAGAAAAACAAGATGGCCGCTCTTCCCTTTTCCCTGCCCGGGGAATAACCTTTTTAATTTTCGAGGCACCCCGAAATCCGAAATAGCGTGATTACTTCTTGCGGATACCCCACCCGAGTGTGCCGGTGCAAATTTGAAGCACGCCAATGATTTACTTTGGCGTTAATCGACGATTTTTGGTCAAATTATGACGTCACTTTTGCACCAAAAAGTTGTAAATCCCAAGGTTTTGCGAATTTTGCATGACTCCACACAGGAAAGTTGTTCAGGATGCTCAACTTGGTCGATTTGCACCGTCAAAACGCGATTTCCAGAGTTGACTTTTTGAAAAACAAGATGGCCGCTCTTCCTTTTTCCCTGCCCGGGGAATAAACTGTTTAATTTTCGTGGCACCCCGAAAAACCGAATTAGCGTGATTACTTCTTGCGGATACCCAACCCGAGTGTGCCGGTGCAAATTTGAACCCCGTCAATGTTTTACTTTGGCGGTAATCGACGATTTTTGGTCAAATTATGACGTCACTTTTGCACCAAAAAGTTGTATTTTCCTAGGTTTTGCAAATTTTGCATGACTCCACACAGGAAAGTTGTTCAGGATGCTCAACTTGATCGATTTGCACCGTCAAAACGCGGTTTCCAGAGTTGACTATAAAAAAACAAAATGGCCGCTCTTCCCTTTTCCCTGCCCGGGGAATAACCTTTTTAATTTTCGAGGCACCCCGAAATCCGAATTAGCGTGATTACTTCTTGCGGATACCCCACCCGAGTGTGCCGGTGCAAATTTGAAGCACGCCAATGATTTACTTTGGCGTTAATCGACGATTTTTGGTCAAATTATGACGTCACTTTTGCACCAAAAAGTTGTAATTCCCAAGGTTTTGCGAATTTTGCATGACTCCACACAGGAAAGTTGTTCAGGATGCTCAACTTGGTCGATTTGCACCGTCAAAACGCGATTTCCAGAGTTGACTTTTTGAAAAACAAGATGGCCGCTCTTCCCTTTTCCCTACCCGGGGAATAAACTTTTTAATTTTCGAGCTCCCGAAAAGCCAAATTAGCGTGATTACTTCTTGCGGATACCCCACCCGAGTGTACCGGTGCAAATTTGAACCACGCCAATGTTTTACTTTGGCGGTAATCGACAATTTTTGGTCAAATTATGACGTCACTTTTGCACCAAAAAGTTGTAATTCCCTAGGTTTTGCGAATTTTGCATGACTCCACACAGGAAAGTTGTTCAGGATGCTCAACTTGGTCGATTTGCATCGTCAAAACGCGGTTTCCAGAGTTGACTATAAGAAAAACAAGATGGCCGCTCTTCCCTTTTCCCTGCCCAGGGAATAACCTTTTTAATTTTCGAGGCACCCCGAAATCCGAAATAGCGTGATTACTTCTTGCGGATACCCCACCCGAGTGTGCCGGTGCAAATTTGAAGCACGCCAATGATTTACTTTGGCGTTAATCGACGATTTTTGGTCAAATTATGACGTCACTTTTGCACCAAAAAGTTGTAATTCCCAAGGTTTTGGAAATTTTGCATGACTCCACACAGGAAAGTTGTTCAGGATGCTCAACTTGGTCGATTTGCACCGTCAAAACGCGATTTCCAGAGTTGACTTTTTGAAAAACAAGATGGCCGCTCTTCCCTTTTCCCTACCCGGGGAATAAACTTTTTAATTTTCGAGCTCCCGAAAAGCCAAATTAGCGTGATTACTTCTTGCGGATACCCCACCCGAGTGTACCGGTGCAAATTTGAACCACGCCAATGTTTTACTTTGGCGGTAATCGACGATTTTTGGTCAAATTATGACGTCACTTTTGCACCAAAAAGTTGTAATTCCCTAGGTTTTGCGAATTTTGCATAACTCCACACAGGAAAGTTGTTCAGGATGCTCAACTTGGTCGATTTGCACCGTCAAAACGCGATTTCCAGAGTTGACTATTAGAAAAACAGGATGGCCGCTCTTCCTTTTTCCCTGCCCGGGGAATAAACTGTTTAATTTTCGTGGCACCCCGAAAAACCGAATTAGCGTGATTACTTCTTGCGGATACCCAACCCGAGTGTGCCGGTGCAAATTTGAACCCCGTCAATGTTTTACTTTGGCGGTAATCGACGATTTTTGATCAAATTATGACGTCACTTTTGCACCAAAAAGTTGTATTTCCCTAGGTTTTGCAAATTTTGCATGACTCCACACAGGAAAGTTGTTCAGGATGCTCAACTTGATCGATTTGCACCGTCAAAACGCGGTTTCCAGAGTTGACTATAAGAAAAACAAGATGGCCGCTCTTCCCTTTTCCCTGCCCGGGGAATAACCTTTTTAATTTTCGAGGCACCCCGAAATCCGAATTAGCGTGATTACTTCTTGCGGATACCCCACCCGAGTGTGCCGGTGCAAATTTGAAGCACGCCAATGGTTTACTTTGGCGTTAATCGACGATTTTGTGTCAAATTATGACGTCACTTTTGCACCAAAAAGTTGTAATTCCCAAGGTTTTGCGAATTTTGCATGACTCCACACAGGAAAGTTGTTCAGGATGCTCAACTTGGTCGATTTGCACCGTCAAAACGCGATTTCCAGAGTTGACTTTTTGAAAAACAAGATGGCCGCTCTTCCCTTTTCCCTACCCGGGGAATAAACTTTTTAATTTTCGAGCTCCCGAAAAGCCAAATTAGCGTGATTACTTCTTGCGGATACCCCACCCGAGTGTACCGGTGCAAATTTGAACCACGCCAATGTTTTACTTTGGCGGTAATCGACAATTTTTGGTCAAATTATGACGTCACTTTTGCACCAAAAAGTTGTAATTCCCTAGGTTTTGCGAATTTTGCATGACTCCACACAGGAAAGTTGTTCAGGATGCTCAACTTGGTCGATTTGCACCGTCAAAACGCGGTTTCCAGAGTTGACTATAAGAAAAACAAGATGGCCGCTCTTCCCTTTTCCCAGCCCGGGGAATAACATTTTTAATTTTCGAGGCACCCCGAAATCCGAAATAGCGTGATTACTTCTTGCGGATACCCCACCCGAGTGTGCCGGTGCAAATTTGAAGCACGCCAATGATTTACTTTGGCGTTAATCGACGATTTTTGGTCAAATTATGACGTCACTTTTGCACCAAAAAGTTGTAATTCCCAAGGTTTTGCGAATTTTGCATGACTCCACACAGGAAAGTTGTTCAGGATGCTCAACTTGGTCGATTTGCACCGTCAAAACGCGATTTCCAGAGTTGACTTTTTGAAAAACAAGATGGCCGCTCTTCCCTTTTCCCTACCCGGGGAATAAACTTTTTAATTTTCGAGCTCCCGAAAAGCCAAATTAGCGTGATTACTTCTTGCGGATACCCCACCCGAGTGTACCGGTGCAAATTTGAACCACGCCAATGTTTTACTTTGGCGGTAATCGACGATTTTTGGTCAAATTATGACGTCACCTTTGCACCAAAAAGTTGTAATTCCCAAGGTTTTGCGAATTTTGCATGACTCCAAACAGGAAAGTTGTTCAGGATGCTCAACTTGGTCGATTTGCACCGTCAAAACGCGATTTCCAGAGTTGACTTTTTGAAAAACAAGATGGCCGCTCTTCCCTTTTCCCTACCCGGGGAATAAACTTTTTAATTTTCGAGCTCCCGAAAAGCCAAATTAGCGTGATTACTTCTTGCGGATACCCAACCCGAGTGTGCCGGTGCAAATTTGAACCCCGTCAATGTTTTACTTTGGCGGTAATCGACGATTTTTGGTCAAATTATGACGTCACTTTTGCACCAAAAAGTTGTATTTCCCTAGGTTTTGCAAATTTTGCATGACTCCACACAGGAAAGTTGTTCAGGATGCTCAACTTGATCGATTTGCACCGTCAAAACGCGGTTTCCAGAGTTGACTATAAGAAAAACAAGATGGCCGCTCTTCCCTTTTCCCTGCCCGGGGAATAACCTTTTTAATTTTCGAGGCACCCCGTAATCCGAATTACCGTGATTACTTCTTGCGGATACCCCACCCGAGTGTGCCCGTGCAAATTTGAACCCCGTCAATGTTTTACTTTGGCGGTAACGACGATTTTTGGTCAATATATGACGTCACTTTTCCACAAAAACTTGTAATTCCCTAGGTTTTGCGAATTTTGCATGACTCCACACTGGAAAGTTGTTCAGGAAGCTCAACTTGATCGATTTGCACCGTGAAAACGCGGTTTCCAGAGTTGACTATTAGAAAAACAAGATGGCCGCTCTTCCCTTTTTCCTGCCCGGGGAATAACCTTTTTAATTTTCGTGGCACCCCGAAAAGCCGAACTAGCGTGATTACTTCTTGCGGATACCCCACCCGAGTGTGCCGGTGCAAATTTGAACCACGCCAATGTATTACTTTGGCGGTAATCGACGATTTTTGGTCAAGTTAAGACGTCACTTTTGCACCAAAAAGTTGTAATTCGCAAGGTTTTGCGAATTTTGCATGACTCCACACAGGAAAGTTGTTCAGGATGCTCAACTTGGTCGATTTGCACCGTCAAAACGCGATTTCCAGAGTTGACTACTAGAAAAACAAGATGGCCACTCTTCCCTTTTCCCTGCCCAGGGAATCAACTTTTTAATTTTCGTGGCACCCCGAAAAACCGAATTAGCGTGATTACTTCTTGCGGATACCCCACCCGAGTGTGCCGGTGCAAATTTGAACCACGCCAATGTTTTACTTTGGCGGTAATCGACGATTTTGGGTCAAATTATGACGTCACTTTTGCACCAAAAAGTTGTAATTCCCTAGGTTTTGCGAATTTTGCATGACTCCACACAGGAAAGTTGTTCAGGATGCTCAACTTGGTCGATTTGCACCGTCAAAACGCGGTTTCCAGAGTTGACTATAAGAAAAACAAGATGGCCGCTCTTCCCTTTTCCCTGCCCGGGGAATAACATTTTTAATTTTCGAGGCACCCCGAAATCCGAATTAGCGTGATTACTTCTTGCGGATACCCCACCCGAGTGTGCCGGTGCAAATTTGAAGCACGCCAATGATTTACTTTGGCGTTAATCGACGATTTTTGGTCAAATTATGACGTCACTTTTGCACCAAAAAGTTGTAATTCCCTAGGTTTTGCGAATTTTGCATGACTCCACACAGGAAAGTTGTTCAGGATGCTCAACTTGATCGATTTGCACCGTCAAAACGCGGTTTCCAGAGTTGACTATAAGAAAAACAAGATGGCCGCTCTTCCCTTTTCCCTGCCCGGGGAATAACCTTTTTAATTTTCGAGGCACCCCGAAATCCGAAATAGCGTGATTACTTCTTGCGGATACCCCACCCGAGTGTGCCGGTGCAAATTTGAAGCACGCCAATGATTTACTTTGGCGTTAATCGACGATTTTTGGTCAAATTATGACGTCACTTTTGCACCAAAAAGTTGTAATTCCCAAGGTTTTGCGAATTTTGCATGACTCCACACAGGATAGTTGTTCAGGATGCTCAACTTGGTCGATTTGCACCGTCAAAACGCGATTTCCAGAGTTGACTTTTTGAAAAACAAGACGGCCGCTCTTCCCTTTTCCCTACCCGGGGAATAAACTTTTTAATTTTCGAGCTCCCGAAAAGCCAAATTAGCGTGATTACTTCTTGCGGATACCCCACCCGAGTGTACCGGTGCAAATTTGAACCACGCCAATGTTTTACTTTGGCGGTAATCGACGATTTTTGGTCAAATTATGACGTCACTTTTGCACCAAAAAGTTGTAATTCCCTAGGTTTTGCGAATTTTGCATGACTCCACACAGGAAAGTTGTTCAGGATGCTCAACTTGGTCGATTTGCACCGTCAAAACGCGGTTTCCAGAGTTGACTATAAGAAAAACAAGATGGCCGCTCTTCCCTTTTCCCTACCCGGGGAATAAACTTTTTAATTTTCGCGCTCCCGAAAAGCCAAATTAGTGTGATTACTTCTTGCGGATACCCCACCCGAGTGTACCGGTGCAAATTTGAACCACGCCAATGTTTTACTTTGGCGGTAATCGACGATTTTTGGTCAAATTATGACGTCACTTTTGCACCAAAAAGTTGTATTTCCCTAGGTTTTGCAAATTTTGCATGACTCCACACAGGAAAGTTGTTTAGGATGCTCAACTTGATCGATTTGCACCGTCAAAACGCGGTTTCCAGAGTTGACTATAAGAAAAACAAGATGGCCGCTCTTCCCTTTTCCCTGCCCGGGGAATAACCTTTTTAATTTTCGAGGCACCCCGAAATCCGAATTAGCGTGATTACTTCTTGCGGATACCCCACCCGAGTGTGCCGGTGCAAATTTGAAGCACGCCAATGATTTACTTTGGCGTTAATCGACGTTTTTTGGTCAAATTATGACGTCACTTTTGCACCAAAAAGTTGTAATTCCCAAGGTTTTGCGAATTTTGCATGACTCCACACAGGAAAGTTGTTCAGGATGCTCAACTTGGTCGATTTGCACCGTCAAAACGCGATTTCCAGAGTTGACTTTTTGAAAAACAAGATGGCCGCTCTTCCCTTTTCCCTACCCGGGGAATAAACTTTTTAATTTTCGAGCTCCCGAAAAGCCAAATTAGCGTGATTTCTTCTTGCGGATACCCCACCCGAGTGTACCGGTGCAAATTTGAACCACGCCAATGTTTTACTTTGGCGGTAATCGACAATTTTTGGTCAAATTATGACGTCACTTTTGCACCAAAAAGTTGTAATTCCCTAGGTTTTGCGAATTTTGCATGACTCCACACAGGAAAGTTGTTCAGGATGCTCAACTTGGTCGATTTGCACCGTCAAAACGCGATTTCCAGAGTTGACTATTAGAAAAACAAGATGGCCGCTCTTCCTTTTTCCCTGCCCGGGGAATAAACTGTTTAATTTTCGTGGCACCCCGAAAAACCGAATTAGCGTGATTACTTCTTGCGGATACCCAACCCGAGTGTGCCGGTGCAAATTTGAACCCCGTCAATGTTTTACTTTGGCGGTAATCGACGATTTTTGGTCAAATTATGACGTCACTTTTGCACCAAAAAGTTGTAATTCCCTAGGTTTTGCGAATTTTGCATGACTCCACACAGGAAAGTTGTTCAGGATGCTCAACTTGATCGATTTGCACCGTCAAAACGCGGTTTCCAGAGTTGACTATAAGAAAAACAAGATGGCCGCTCTTCCCTTTTCCCTGCCCGGGGAATAACCTTTTTAATTTTCGAGGCACCCCGAAATCCGAATTAGCGTGATTACTTCTTGCGGATACCCCACCCGAATGTGCCGGTGCAAATTTGAAGCACGCCAATGATTTACTTTGGCGTTAATCGACGATTTTTGGTCAAATTATGACGTCACTTTTGCACCAAAAAGTTGTAATTCCCAAGGTTTTGCGAATTTTGCATGACTCCACACAGGAAAGTTGTTCAGGATGCTCAACTTGGTCGATTTGCACCGTCAAAACGCGATTTCCAGAGTTGACTTTTTGAAAAACAAGATGGCCGCTCTTCCCTTTTCCCTACCCGGGGAATAAACTTTTTAATTTTCGAGCTCCCGAAAAGCCAAATTAGCGTGATTACTTCTTGCGGATACCCCACCCGAGTGTACCGGTGCAAATTTGAACCACGCCAATGTTTTACTTTGGCGGTAATCGACGATTTTTGGTCAAATTATGACGTCACTTTTGCACCAAAAAGTTGTAATTCCCTAGGTTTTGCGAATTTTGCATAACTCCACACAGGAAAGTTGTTCAGGATGCTCAACTTGGTCGATTTGCACCGTCAAAACGCGATTTCCAGAGTTGACTATTAGAAAAACAGGATGGCCGCTCTTCCTTTTTCCCTGCCCGGGGAATAAACTGTTTAATTTTCGTGGCACCCCGAAAAACCGAATTAGCGTGATTACTTCTTGCGGATACCCAACCCGAGTGTGCCGGTGCAAATTTGAACCCCGTCAATGTTTTACTTTGGCGGTAATCGACGATTTTTGATCAAATTATGACGTCACTTTTGCACCAAAAAGTTGTATTTCCCTAGGTTTTGCAAATTTTGCATGACTCCACACAGGAAAGTTGTTCAGGATGCTCAACTTGATCGATTTGCACCGTCAAAACGCGGTTTCCAGAGTTGACTATAAGAAAAACAAGATGGCCGCTCTTCCCTTTTCCCTGCCCGGGGAATAACCTTTTTAATTTTCGAGGCACCCCGAAATCCGAATTAGCGTGATTACTTCTTGCGGATACCCCACCCGAGTGTGCCGGTGCAAATTTGAAGCACGCCAATGGTTTACTTTGGCGTTAATCGACGATTTTGTGTCAAATTATGACGTCACTTTTGCACCAAAAAGTTGTAATTCCCAAGGTTTTGCGAATTTTGCATGACTCCACACAGGAAAGTTGTTCAGGATGCTCAACTTGGTCGATTTGCACCGTCAAAACGCGGTTTCCAGAGTTGACTATAAGAAAAACAAGATGGCCGCTCTTCCCTTTTCCCAGCCCGGGGAATAACATTTTTAATTTTCGAGGCACCCCGAAATCCGAAATAGCGTGATTACTTCTTGCGGATACCCCACCCGAGTGTGCCGGTGCAAATTTGAAGCACGCCAATGATTTACTTTGGCGTTAATCGACGATTTTTGGTCAAATTATGACGTCACTTTTGCACCAAAAAGTTGTAATTCCCAAGGTTTTGCGAATTTTGCATGACTCCACACAGGAAAGTTGTTCAGGATGCTCAACTTGGTCGATTTGCACCGTCAAAACGCGATTTCCAGAGTTGACTTTTTGAAAAACAAGATGGCCGCTCTTCCCTTTTCCCTACCCGGGGAATAAACTTTTTAATTTTCGAGCTCCCGAAAAGCCAAATTAGCGTGATTACTTCTTGCGGATACCCCACCCGAGTGTACCGGTGCAAATTTGAACCACGCCAATGTTTTACTTTGGCGGTAATCGACGATTTTTGGTCAAATTATGACGTCACCTTTGCACCAAAAAGTTGTAATTCCCAAGGTTTTGCGAATTTTGCATGACTCCAAACAGGAAAGTTGTTCAGGATGCTCAACTTGGTCGATTTGCACCGTCAAAACGCGATTTCCAGAGTTGACTTTTTGAAAAACAAGATGGCCGCTCTTCCCTTTTCCCTACCCGGGGAATAAACTTTTTAATTTTCGAGCTCCCGAAAAGCCAAATTAGCGTGATTACTTCTTGCGGATACCCAACCCGAGTGTGCCGGTGCAAATTTGAACCCCGTCAATGTTTTACTTTGGCGGTAATCGACGATTTTTGGTCAAATTATGACGTCACTTTTGCACCAAAAAGTTGTATTTCCCTAGGTTTTGCAAATTTTGCATGACTCCACACAGGAAAGTTGTTCATCATGCTCAACTTGATCGATTTGCACCGTCAAAACGCGGTTTCCAGAGTTGACTATAAGAAAAACAAGATGGCCGCTCTTCCCTTTTCCCTGCCCGGGGAATAACCTTTTTAATTTTCGAGGCACCCCGTAATCCGAATTACCGTGATTACTTCTTGCGGATACCCCACCCGAGTGTGCCCGTGCAAATTTGAACCCCGTCAATGTTTTACTTTGGCGGTAACGACGATTTTTGGTCAATATATGACGTCACTTTTCCACAAAAACTTGTAATTCCCTAGGTTTTGCGAATTTTGCATGACTCCACACTGGAAAGTTGTTCAGGAAGCTCAACTTGATCGATTTGCACCGTGAAAACGCGGTTTCCAGAGTTGACTATTAGAAAAACAAGATGGCCGCTCTTCCCTTTTTCCTGCCCGGGGAATAACCTTTTTAATTTTCGTGGCACCCCGAAAAGCCGAACTAGCGTGATTACTTCTTGCGGATACCCCACCCGAGTGTGCCGGTGCAAATTTGAACCACGCCAATGTATTACTTTGGCGGTAATCGACGATTTTTGGTCAAGTTAAGACGTCACTTTTGCACCAAAAAGTTGTAATTCGCAAGGTTTTGCGAATTTTGCATGACTCCACACAGGAAAGTTGTTCAGGATGCTCAACTTGGTCGATTTGCACCGTCAAAACGCGATTTCCAGAGTTGACTACTAGAAAAACAAGATGGCCACTCTTCCCTTTTCCCTGCCCAGGGAATCAACTTTTTAATTTTCGTGGCACCCCGAAAAACCGAATTAGCGTGATTACTTCTTGCGGATACCCCACCCGAGTGTGCCGGTGCAAATTTGAACCACGCCAATGTTTTACTTTGGCGGTAATCGACGATTTTGGGTCAAATTATGACGTCACTTTTGCACCAAAAAGTTGTAATTCCCTAGGTTTTGCGAATTTTGCATGACTCCACACAGGAAAGTTGTTCAGGATGCTCAACTTGGTCGATTTGCACCGTCAAAACGCGGTTTCCAGAGTTGACTATAAGAAAAACAAGATGGCCGCTCTTCCCTTTTCCCTGCCCGGGGAATAACATTTTTAATTTTCGAGGCACCCCGAAATCCGAATTAGCGTGATTACTTCTTGCGGATACCCCACCCGAGTGTGCCGGTGCAAATTTGAAGCACGCCAATGATTTACTTTGGCGTTAATCGACGATTTTTGGTCAAATTATGACGTCACTTTTGCACCAAAAAGTTGTAATTCCCTAGGTTTTGCGAATTTTGCATGACTCCACACAGGAAAGTTGTTCAGGATGCTCAACTTGATCGATTTGCACCGTCAAAACGCGGTTTCCAGAGTTGACTATAAGAAAAACAAGATGGCCGCTCTTCCCTTTTCCCTGCCCGGGGAATAACCTTTTTAATTTTCGAGGCACCCCGAAATCCGAAATAGCGTGATTACTTCTTGCGGATACCCCACCCGAGTGTGCCGGTGCAAATTTGAAGCACGCCAATGATTTACTTTGGCGTTAATCGACGATTTTTGGTCAAATTATGACGTCACTTTTGCACCAAAAAGTTGTAATTCCCAAGGTTTTGCGAATTTTGCATGACTCCACACAGGATAGTTGTTCAGGATGCTCAACTTGGTCGATTTGCACCGTCAAAACGCGATTTCCAGAGTTGACTTTTTGAAAAACAAGACGGCCGCTCTTCCCTTTTCCCTACCCGGGGAATAAACTTTTTAATTTTCGAGCTCCCGAAAAGCCAAATTAGCGTGATTACTTCTTGCGGATACCCCACCCGAGTGTACCGGTGCAAATTTGAACCACGCCAATGTTTTACTTTGGCGGTAATCGACGATTTTTGGTCAAATTATGACGTCACTTTTGCACCAAAAAGTTGTAATTCCCTAGGTTTTGCGAATTTTGCATGACTCCACACAGGAAAGTTGTTCAGGATGCTCAACTTGGTCGATTTGCACCGTCAAAACGCGGTTTCCAGAGTTGACTATAAGAAAAACAAGATGGCCGCTCTTCCCTTTTCCCTACCCGGGGAATAAACTTTTTAATTTTCGCGCTCCCGAAAAGCCAAATTAGTGTGATTACTTCTTGCGGATACCCCACCCGAGTGTACCGGTGCAAATTTGAACCACGCCAATGTTTTACTTTGGCGGTAATCGACGATTTTTGGTCAAATTATGACGTCACTTTTGCACCAAAAAGTTGTATTTCCCTAGGTTTTGCAAATTTTGCATGACTCCACACAGGAAAGTTGTTTAGGATGCTCAACTTGATCGATTTGCACCGTCAAAACGCGGTTTCCAGAGTTGACTATAAGAAAAACAAGATGGCCGCTCTTCCCTTTTCCCTGCCCGGGGAATAACCTTTTTAATTTTCGAGGCACCCCGAAATCCGAATTAGCGTGATTACTTCTTGCGGATACCCCACCCGAGTGTGCCGGTGCAAATTTGAAGCACGCCAATGATTTACTTTGGCGTTAATCGACGTTTTTTGGTCAAATTATGACGTCACTTTTGCACCAAAAAGTTGTAATTCCCAAGGTTTTGCGAATTTTGCATGACTCCACACAGGAAAGTTGTTCAGGATGCTCAACTTGGTCGATTTGCACCGTCAAAACGCGATTTCCAGAGTTGACTTTTTGAAAAACAAGATGGCCGCTCTTCCCTTTTCCCTACCCGGGGAATAAACTTTTTAATTTTCGAGCTCCCGAAAAGCCAAATTAGCGTGATTTCTTCTTGCGGATACCCCACCCGAGTGTACCGGTGCAAATTTGAACCACGCCAATGTTTTACTTTGGCGGTAATCGACAATTTTTGGTCAAATTATGACGTCACTTTTGCACCAAAAAGTTGTAATTCCCTAGGTTTTGCGAATTTTGCATGACTCCACACAGGAAAGTTGTTCAGGATGCTCAACTTGGTCGATTTGCACCGTCAAAACGCGATTTCCAGAGTTGACTATTAGAAAAACAAGATGGCCGCTCTTCCTTTTTCCCTGCCCGGGGAATAAACTGTTTAATTTTCGTGGCACCCCGAAAAACCGAATTAGCGTGATTACTTCTTGCGGATACCCAACCCGAGTGTGCCGGTGCAAATTTGAACCCCGTCAATGTTTTACTTTGGCGGTAATCGACGATTTTTGGTCAAATTATGACGTCACTTTTGCACCAAAAAGTTGTAATTCCCTAGGTTTTGCGAATTTTGCATGACTCCACACAGGAAAGTTGTTCAGGATGCTCAACTTGATCGATTTGCACCGTCAAAACGCGGTTTCCAGAGTTGACTATAAGAAAAACAAGATGGCCGCTCTTCCCTTTTCCCTGCCCGGGGAATAACCTTTTTAATTTTCGAGGCACCCCGAAATCCGAATTAGCGTGATTACTTCTTGCGGATACCCCACCCGAATGTGCCGGTGCAAATTTGAAGCACGCCAATGATTTACTTTGGCGTTAATCGACGATTTTTGGTCAAATTATGACGTCACTTTTGCACCAAAAAGTTGTAATTCCCAAGGTTTTGCGAATTTTGCATGACTCCACACAGGAAAGTTGTTCAGGATGCTCAACTTGGTCGATTTGCACCGTCAAAACGCGATTTCCAGAGTTGACTTTTTGAAAAACAAGATGGCCGCTCTTCCCTTTTCCCTACCCGGGGAATAAACTTTTTAATTTTCGAGCTCCCGAAAAGCCAAATTAGCGTGATTACTTCTTGCGGATACCCCAACCGAGTGTACCGGTGCAAATTTGAACCACGCCAATGTTTTACTTTGGCGGTAATCGACGATTTTTGGTCAAATTATGACGTCACTTTTGCACCAAAAAGTTGTAATTCCCTAGGTTTTGCGAATTTTGCATGACTCCACACAGGAAAGTTGTTCAGGATGCTCAACTTGGTCGATTTGCACCGTCAAAACGCGATTTCCAGAGTTGACTATTAGAAAAACAAGATGGCCGCTCTTCCTTTTTCCCTGCCCGGGGAATAAACTGTTTAATTTTCGTGGCACCCCGAAAAACCGAATTAGCGTGATTACTTCTTGCGGATACCCAACCCGAGTGTGCCGGTGCAAATTTGAACCCCGTCAATGTTTTACTTTGGCGGTAATCGACGATTTTTGGTCAAATTATGACGTCACTTTTGCACCAAAAAGTTGTATTTCCCTAGGTTTTGCAAATTTTGCACGACTCCACACAGGAAAGTTGTTCAGGATGCTCAACTTGATCGATTTGCACCGTCAAAACGCGGTTTCCAGAGTTGACTATAAGAAAAACAAGATGGCAGCTCTTCACTTTTCCCTGCCCGGGGAATAACTTTTTTAATTTTCGAGGCACCCCGTAATCCGAATTACCGTGATTACTTCTTGCGGATACCCCACCCGAGTGTGCCCGTGCAAATTTGAACCCCGTCAATGTTTTACTTTGGCGGTAATCGACGATTTTTGGTCAATATATGACGTCACTTTTCCACAAAAAATTGTAATTCCCTAGGTTTTGCGAATTTTGCATGACTCCACACAGGAAAGTTGTTCAGGAAGCTCAACTTGATCGATTTGCACCGTGAAAACGCGATTTCCAGAGTTGACTATTAGAAAAACAAGATGGCCGCTCTTCCCTTTTTCCTGCCCGGGGAATAACCTTTTTAATTTTCGTGGCACCCCGAAAAGCCGAACTAGCGTGATTAATTCTTGCGGATACCCCACCCGAGTGTGCCGGTGCAAATTTGAACCACGCCAATGTATTACTTTGGCGGTAATCGACGATTTTTGGTCAAGTTAAGACGTCACTTTTGCACCAAAAAGTTGTAATTCGCAAGGTTTTGCGAATTTTGCATGACTCCACACAGGAAAGTTGTTCAGACTGCTCAACTTGGTCGATTTGCACCGTCAAAACGCGATTTCCAGAGTTGACTACTAGTAAAACAAGATGGCCGCTCTTCCCTTTTCCCTGCCCAGGGAATAAACTTTTTAATTTTCGTGGCACCCCGAAAAACCGAATTAGCGTGATTACTTCTTGCGGATACCCCACCCGAGTGTGCCGGTGCAAATTTGAACCCCCATCAATGTTTTACTTTGGCGGTAATCGACGATTTTTTGTCAAATTATGACGTCACTTTTGCACCAAAAAGTTGTATTTCCCTAGGTTTTGCAAATTTTGCATGACTCCACAATGGAAAGTTGTTCGGGATGCTCAACTTGGTCGATTTGCACCGTCAAAACGCGGTTTCCAGAGTTGACTATTAGAAAAACAAGACGGCCGCTCTTCCCTTTTTCCTGCCCGGGGAATAACCTTTTTAATTTTCGTGGCACCCCGAAAAGCCGAACTCGCGTGATTACTTCTTGCGGATACCCCACCCGAGTGTGCCGGTGCAAATTTAAACCACGCCAATGTTTTACTTTGGCGGTAATCGACGATTTTTGGTCAAGTTATGACGTCACTTTTGCACCAAAAAGTTGTAATTCGCAAGGTTTTGCGAGTTTTGCATGACTCCACACAGGAAAGTTGTTCAGGATGCTCAACTTGGTCGATTTGTACCGTCAAAACGCGATTTCCAGAGTTGACTATTAGAAAAACAAGATGGCCGCTCTTCCCTTTTCCCTGCCCGGGGATTAAACTTTTTAATTTTCTTGGCACCCAAAAAACCGAATTAGCGTGATTACTTCTTGCGGATACCCCACCCGAGTGTGCCGGTGCAAATTTGAACCACGCCAATGTTTTACTTTGGCGGTAATCGACGATTTTGGGTCAAATTATGACGTCACTTTTGCACCAAAAAGTTGTAATTCCCTAGGTTTTGCGAATTTTGCATGACTCCACACAGGAAAGTTGTTCAGGATGCTCAACTTGGTCGATTTGCACCGTCAAAACGCGGTTTCCAGAGTTGACTATAAGAAAAACAAGATGGCCGCTCTTCCCTTTTCCCTGCCCGGGGAATAACATTTTTAATTTTCGAGGCACCCCGAAATCCGAATTAGCGTGATTACTTCTTGCGGATACCCCACCCGAGTGTGCCGGTGCAAATTTGAAGCACGCCAATGATTTACTTTGGCGTTAATCGACGATTTTTGGTCAAATTATGACGTCACTTTTGCACCAAAAAGTTGTAATTCCCTAGGTTTTGCGAATTTTGCATGACTCCACACAGGAAAGTTGTTCAGGATGCTCAACTTGATCGATTTGCACCGTCAAAACGCGGTTTCCAGAGTTGACTATAAGAAAAACAAGATGGCCGCTCTTCCCTTTTCCCTGCCCGGGGAATAACCTTTTTAATTTTCGAGCTCCCGAAAAGCCAAATTAGCGTGATTACTTCTTGCGGATACCCCACCCGAGTGTGCCGGTGCAAATTTGAAGCACGCCAATGATTTACTTTGGCGTTAATCGACGATTTTTGGTCAAATTATGACGTCACTTTTGCACCAAAAAGTTGTAATTCCCAAGGTTTTGCGAATTTTGCATGACTCCACACAGGATAGTTGTTCAGGATGCTCAACTTGGTCGATTTGCACCGTCAAAACGCGATTTCCAGAGTTGACTTTTTGAAAAACAAGACGGCCGCTCTTCCCTTTTCCCTACCCGGGGAATAAACTTTTTAATTTTCGAGCTCCCGAAAAGCCAAATTAGCGTGATTACTTCTTGCGGATACCCCACCCGAGTGTACCGGTGCAAATTTGAACCACGCCAATGTTTTACTTTGGCGGTAATCGACGATTTTTGGTCAAATTATGACGTCACTTTTGCACCAAAAAGTTGTAATTCCCTAGGTTTTGCGAATTTTGCATGACTCCACACAGGAAAGTTGTTCAGGATGCTCAACTTGGTCGATTTGCACCGTCAAAACGCGGTTTCCAGAGTTGACTATAAGAAAAACAAGATGGCCGCTCTTCCCTTTTCCCTACCCGGGGAATAAACTTTTTAATTTTCGAGCTCCCGAAAAGCCAAATTAGTGTGATTACTTCTTGCGGATACCCCACCCGAGTGTACCGGTGCAAATTTGAACCACGCCAATGTTTTACTTTGGCGGTAATCGACGATTTTTGGTCAAATTATGACGTCACTTTTGCACCAAAAAGTTGTATTTCCCTAGGTTTTGCAAATTTTGCATGACTCCACACAGGAAAGTTGTTTAGGATGCTCAACTTGATCGATTTGCACCGTCAAAACGCGGTTTCCAGAGTTGACTATAAGAAAAACAAGATGGCCGCTCTTCCCTTTTCCCTGCCCGGGGAATAACCTTTTTAATTTTCGAGGCACCCCGAAATCCGAATTAGCGTGATTACTTCTTGCGGATACCCCACCCGAGTGTGCCGGTGCAAATTTGAAGCACGCCAATGATTTACTTTGGCGTTAATCGACGTTTTTTGGTCAAATTATGACGTCACTTTTGCACCAAAAAGTTGTAATTCCCAAGGTTTTGCGAATTTTGCATGACTCCACACAGGAAAGTTGTTCAGGATGCTCAACTTGGTCGATTTGCACCGTCAAAACGCGATTTCCAGAGTTGACTTTTTGAAAAACAAGATGGCCGCTCTTCCCTTTTCCCTACCCGGGGAATAAACTTTTTAATTTTCGAGCTCCCGAAAAGCCAAATTAGCGTGATTTCTTCTTGCGGATACCCCACCCGAGTGTACCGGTGCAAATTTGAACCACGCCAATGTTTTACTTTGGCGGTAATCGACAATTTTTGGTCAAATTATGACGTCACTTTTGCACCAAAAAGTTGTAATTCCCTAGGTTTTGCGAATTTTGCATGACTCCACACAGGAAAGTTGTTCAGGATGCTCAACTTGGTCGATTTGCACCGTCAAAACGCGATTTCCAGAGTTGACTATTAGAAAAACAAGATGGCCGCTCTTCCTTTTTCCCTGCCCGGGGAATAAACTGTTTAATTTTCGTGGCACCCCGAAAAACCGAATTAGCGTGATTACTTCTTGCGGATACCCAACCCGAGTGTGCCGGTGCAAATTTGAACCCCGTCAATGTTTTACTTTGGCGGTAATCGACGATTTTTGGTCAAATTATGACGTCACTTTTGCACCAAAAAGTTGTAATTCCCTAGGTTTTGCGAATTTTGCATGACTCCACACAGGAAAGTTGTTCAGGATGCTCAACTTGATCGATTTGCACCGTCAAAACGCGGTTTCCAGAGTTGACTATAAGAAAAACAAGATGGCCGCTCTTCCCTTTTCCCTGCCCGGGGAATAACCTTTTTAATTTTCGAGGCACCCCGAAATCCGAATTAGCGTGATTACTTCTTGCGGATACCCCACCCGAATGTGCCGGTGCAAATTTGAAGCACGCCAATGATTTACTTTGGCGTTAATCGACGATTTTTGGTCAAATTATGACGTCACTTTTGCACCAAAAAGTTGTAATTCCCAAGGTTTTGCGAATTTTGCATGACTCCACACAGGAAAGTTGTTCAGGATGCTCAACTTGGTCGATTTGCACCGTCAAAACGCGATTTCCAGAGTTGACTTTTTGAAAAACAAGATGGCCGCTCTTCCCTTTTCCCTACCCGGGGAATAAACTTTTTAATTTTCGAGCTCCCGAAAAGCCAAATTAGCGTGATTACTTCTTGCGGATACCCCAACCGAGTGTACCGGTGCAAATTTGAACCACGCCAATGTTTTACTTTGGCGGTAATCGACGATTTTTGGTCAAATTATGACGTCACTTTTGCACCAAAAAGTTGTAATTCCCTAGGTTTTGCGAATTTTGCATGACTCCACACAGGAAAGTTGTTCAGGATGCTCAACTTGGTCGATTTGCACCGTCAAAACGCGATTTCCAGAGTTGACTATTAGAAAAACAAGATGGCCGCTCTTCCTTTTTCCCTGCCCGGGGAATAAACTGTTTAATTTTCGTGGCACCCCGAAAAACCGAATTAGCGTGATTACTTCTTGCGGATACCCAACCCGAGTGTGCCGGTGCAAATTTGAACCCCGTCAATGTTTTACTTTGGCGGTAATCGACGATTTTTGGTCAAATTATGACGTCACTTTTGCACCAAAAAGTTGTATTTCCCTAGGTTTTGCAAATTTTGCACGACTCCACACAGGAAAGTTGTTCAGGATGCTCAACTTGATCGATTTGCACCGTCAAAACGCGGTTTCCAGAGTTGACTATAAGAAAAACAAGATGGCAGCTCTTCCCTTTTCCCTGCCCGGGGAATAACCTTTTTAATTTTCGAGGCACCCCGTAATCCGAATTACCGTGATTACTTCTTGCGGATACCCCACCCGAGTGTGCCCGTGCAAATTTGAACCCCGTCAATGTTTTACTTTGGCGGTAATCGACGATTTTTGGTCAATATATGACGTCACTTTTCCACAAAAAATTGTAATTCCCTAGGTTTTGCGAATTTTGCATGACTCCACACAGGAAAGTTGTTCAGGAAGCTCAACTTGATCGATTTGCACCGTGAAAACGCGATTTCCAGAGTTGACTATTAGAAAAACAAGATGGCCGCTCTTCCCTTTTTCCTGCCCGGGGAATAACCTTTTTAATTTTCGTGGCACCCCGAAAAGCCGAACTAGCGTGATTAATTCTTGCGGATACCCCACCCGAGTGTGCCGGTGCAAATTTGAACCACGCCAATGTATTACTTTGGCGGTAATCGACGATTTTTGGTCAAGTTAAGACGTCACTTTTGCACCAAAAAGTTGTAATTCGCAAGGTTTTGCGAATTTTGCATGACTCCACACAGGAAAGTTGTTCAGACTGCTCAACTTGGTCGATTTGCACCGTCAAAACGCGATTTCCAGAGTTGACTACTAGTAAAACAAGATGGCCGCTCTTCCCTTTTCCCTGCCCAGGGAATAAACTTTTTAATTTTCGTGGCACCCCGAAAAACCGAATTAGCGTGATTACTTCTTGCGGATACCCCACCCGAGTGTGCCGGTGCAAATTTGAACCCCCATCAATGTTTTACTTTGGCGGTAATCGACGATTTTTTGTCAAATTATGACGTCACTTTTGCACCAAAAAGTTGTATTTCCCTAGGTTTTGCAAATTTTGCATGACTCCACAATGGAAAGTTGTTCGGGATGCTCAACTTGGTCGATTTGCACCGTCAAAACGCGGTTTCCAGAGTTGACTATTAGAAAAACAAGACGGCCGCTCTTCCCTTTTTCCTGCCCGGGGAATAACCTTTTTAATTTTCGTGGCACCCCGAAAAGCCGAACTCGCGTGATTACTTCTTGCGGATACCCCACCCGAGTGTGCCGGTGCAAATTTAAACCACGCCAATGTTTTACTTTGGCGGTAATCGACGATTTTTGGTCAAGTTATGACGTCACTTTTGCACCAAAAAGTTGTAATTCGCAAGGTTTTGCGAGTTTTGCATGACTCCACACAGGAAAGTTGTTCAGGATGCTCAACTTGGTCGATTTGTACCGTCAAAACGCGATTTCCAGAGTTGACTATTAGAAAAACAAGATGGCCGCTCTTCCCTTTTCCCTGCCCGGGGATTAAACTTTTTAATTTTCTTGGCACCCAAAAAACCGAATTAGCGTGATTACTTCTTGCGGATACCCCACCCGAGTGTGCCGGTGCAAATTTGAACCCCCATCAATGTTTTACTTTGGCGGTAATCGACGATTTTTGGTCAAATTATGACGTCACTTTTGCACCAAAAAGTTGTATTTCCCTAGGTTTTGCAAATTTTGCATGACTCCACACAGGAAAGTTGTTCAGGATGCTCAACTTGATCGATTTGCACCGTCAAAACGCGGTTTCCAGAGTTGACTATAAGAAAAACAAGATGGCCGCTCTTCCCTTTTCCCTGCCCGGGGAATAACCTTTTTAATTTTCGAGGCACCCCGAAATCCGAATTAGCGTGATTACTTCTTGCGGATACCCCAACCGAGTGTGCCGGTGCAAATTTGAACCACGCCAATGTTTTACTTTGGCGGTAATCGACGATTTTGGGTCAAATTATGACGTCACTTTTGCACCAAAAAGTTTTAATTCCCAAGGTTTTGCGAATTTTGCATGACTCCACACAGGAAAGTTGTTCAGGATGCTCAACTTGATCAATTTACACCGTCAAAACGCGGTTTCCAGAGTTGACTATAAGAAAAACAAGATGGCCGCTCTTCCCGTTTCCCTGCCCGGGGAATAACATTTTTAATTTTCGAGGCACCCCGAAATCCGAATTAGCGTGATTACTTCTTGCGGATACCCCACCCGAGTGTACCGGTGCAAATTTGAAGCACGCCAATGATTTACTTTGGCGTTAATCGACGATTTTTGGTCAAATTATGACGTCACTTTTGCACCAAAAAGATGTAATTCCCTAGGTTTTGCGAATTTTGCATGACTCCACACAGGAAAGTTGTTCAGGATGCTCAACTTGATCGATTTGCACCGTCAAAACGCGGTTTCCAGAGTTGACTATAAGAAAAACAAGATGGCCGCTCTTCCCTTTTCCCTGCCCGGGGAATAACCTTTTTAATTTTCGAGGCACCCCGAAATCCGAAATAGCGTGATTACTTCTTGCGGATACCCCACCCGAGTGTGCCGGTGCAAATTTGAAGCACGCCAATGATTTACTTTGGCGTTAATCGACGATTTTTGGTCAAATTATGACGTCACTTTTGCACCAAAAAGTTGTAATTCCCAAGGTTTTGCGAATTTTGCATGACTCCACACAGGAAAGTTGTTCAGGATGCTCAACTTGGTCGATTTGCACCGTCAAAACGCGATTTCCAGAGTTGACTTTTTGAAAAACAAGATGGCCGCTCTTCCCTTTTCCCTACCCGGGGAATAAACTTTTTTATTTTCGAGCTCCCGAAAAGCCAAATTAGCGTGATTACTTCTTGCGGATACCCCACCCGAGTGTACCGGTGCAAATTTGAACCACGCCAATGTTTTACTTTGGCGGTAATCGACGATTTTTGGTCAAATTATGACGTCACTTTTGCACCAAAAAGTTGTAATTCCCTAGGTTTTGCGAATTTTGCATGACTCCACACAGGAAAGTTGTTCAGGATGCTCAACTTGGTCGATTTGCACCGTCAAAACGCGATTTCCAGAGTTGACTATTAGAAAAACAAGATGGCCGCTCTTCCTTTTTCCCTGCCCGGGGAATAAACTGTTTAATTTTCGTGGCACCCCGAAAAACCGAATTAGCGTGATTACTTCTTGCGGATACCCAACCCGAGTGTGCCGGTGCAAATTTGAACCCCGTCAATGTTTTACTTTGGCGGTAATCGACGATTTTTGGTCAAATTATGACGTCACTTTTGCACCAAAAAGTTGTATTTCCCTAGGTTTTGCAAATTTTGCATGACTCCACACAGGAAAGTTGTTCAGGATGCTCAACTTGATCGATTTGCACCGTCAAAACGCGGTTTCCAGAGTTGACTATAAGAAAAACAAGATGGCCGCTCTTCCCTTTTCCCTGCCCGGGGAATAACCTTTTTAATTTTCGAGGCACCCCGAAATCCGAATTAGCGTGATTACTTCTTGCGGATACCCCACCCGAGTGTGCCGGTGCAAATTTGAAGCACGCCAATGTTTTACTTTGGCGTTAATCGACGATTTTTGGTCAAATTATGACGTCACTTTTGCACCAAAAAGTTGTAATTCCCAAGGTTTTGCGAATTTTGCATGACTCCACACAGGAAAGTTGTTCAGGATGCTCAACTTGGTCGATTTGCACCGTCAAAACGCGATTTCCAGAGTTGACTTTTTGAAAAACAAGACGGCCGCTCTTCCCTTTTCCCTACCCGGGGAATAAACTTTTTAATTTTCGAGCTCCCGAAAAGCCAAATTAGCGTGATTACTTCTTGCGGATACCCCACCCGAGTGTACCGGTGCAAATTTGAACCACGCCAATGTTTTACTTTGGCGGTAATCGACAATTTTTGGTCAAATTATGACGTCACTTTTGCACCAAAAAGTTGTAATTCCCTAGGTTTTGCGAATTTTGCATGACTCCACACAGGAAAGTTGTTCAGGATGCTCAACTTGGTCGATTTGCACCGTCAAAACGCGATTTCCAGAGTTGACTATTAGAAAAACAAGATGGCCGCTCTTCCTTTTTCCCTGCCCGGGGAATAAACTGTTTAATTTTCGTGGCACCCCGAAAAACCGAATTAGCGTGATTACTTCTTGCGGATACCCAACCCGAGTGTGCCGGTGCAAATTTGAACCCCCATCAATGTTTTACTTTGGCGGTAATCGACGATTTTTGGTCAAATTATGACGTCACTTTTGCACAAAAAAGTTGTATTTCCCTAGGTTTTGCAAATTTTGCATGACTCCACACAGGAAAGTTGTTCAGGATGCTCAACTTGATCGATTTGCACTGTCAAAACGCGGTTTCCAGAGTTGACTATAAGAAAAACAAGATGGCCGCTCTTCCCTTTTCCCTGCCCGGGGAATAACCTTTTTAATTTTCGAGGCACCCCGAAATCCGAATTAGCGTGATTACTTCTTGCGGATACCCCAACCGAGTGTGCCGGTGCAAATTTGAACCACGCCAATGTTTTACTTTGGCGGTAATCGACGATTTTGGGTCAAATTATGACGTCACTTTTGCACCAAAAAGTTTTAATTCCCAAGGTTTTGCGAATTTTGCATGACTCCACACAGGAAAGTTGTTCAGGATGCTCAACTTGATCAATTTGCACCGTCAAAACGCGGTTTCCAGAGTTGACTATAAGAACAACAAGATGGCCGCTCTTCCCGTTTCCCTGCCCGGGGAATAACATTTTTAATTTTCGAGGCACCCCGAAATCCGAATTAGCGTGATTACTTCTTGCGGATACCCCACCCGAGTGTGCCGGTGCAAATTTGAAGCACGCCAATGATTTACTTTGGCGTTAATCGACGATTTTTGGTCAAATTATGACGTCACTTTTGCACCAAAAAGATGTAATTCCCTAGGTTTTGCGAATTTTGCATGACTCCACACAGGAAAGTTGTTCAGGATGCTCAACTTGATCGATTTGCACCGTCAAAACGCGGTTTCCAGAGTTGACTATAAGAAAAACAAGATGGCCGCTCTTCCCTTTTCCCTGCCCGGGGAATAACCTTTTTAATTTTCGAGGCACCCCGAAATCCGAAATAGCGTGATTACTTCTTGCGGATACCCCACCCGAGTGTGCCGGTGCAAATTTGAAGCACGCCAATGATTTACTTTGGCGTTAATCGACGATTTTTGGTCAAATTATGACGTCACTTTTGCACCAAAAAGTTGTAATTCCCAAGGTTTTGCGAATTTTGCATGACTCCACACAGGAAAGTTGTTCAGGATGCTCAACTTGGTCGATTTGCACCGTCAAAACGCGATTTCCAGAGTTGACTTTTTGAAAAACAAGATGGCCGCTCTTCCCTTTTCCCTACCCGGGGAATAAACTTTTTTATTTTCGAGCTCCCGAAAAGCCAAATTAGCGTGATTACTTCTTGCGGATACCCCACCCGAGTGTACCGGTGCAAATTTGAACCACGCCAATGTTTTACTTTGGCGGTAATCGACGATTTTTGGTCAAATTATGACGTCACTTTTGCACCAAAAAGTTGTAATTCCCTAGGTTTTGCGAATTTTGCATGACTCCACACAGGAAAGTTGTTCAGGATGCTCAACTTGGTCGATTTGCACCGTCAAAACGCGATTTCCAGAGTTGACTATTAGAAAAACAAGATGGCCGCTCTTCCTTTTTCCCTGCCCGGGGAATAAACTGTTTAATTTTCGTGGCACCCCGAAAAACCGAATTAGCGTGATTACTTCTTGCGGATACCCAACCCGAGTGTGCCGGTGCAAATTTGAACCCCGTCAATGTTTTACTTTGGCGGTAATCGACGATTTTTGGTCAAATTATGACGTCACTTTTGCACCAAAAAGTTGTATTTCCCTAGGTTTTGCAAATTTTGCATGACTCCACACAGGAAAGTTGTTCAGGATGCTCAACTTGATCGATTTGCACCGTCAAAACGCGGTTTCCAGAATTGACTATAAGAAAAACAAGATGGCCGCTCTTCCCTTTTCCCTGCCCGGGGAATAACCTTTTTAATTTTCGAGGCACCCCGAAATCCGAATTAGCGTGATTACTTCTTGCGGATACCCCACCCGAGTGTGCCGGTGCAAATTTGAAGCACGCCAATGTTTTACTTTGGCGTTAATCGACGATTTTTGGTCAAATTATGACGTCACTTTTGCACCAAAAAGTTGTAATTCCCAAGGTTTTGCGAATTTTGCATGACTCCACACAGGAAAGTTGTTCAGGATGCTCAACTTGGTCGATTTGCACCGTCAAAACGCGATTTCCAGAGTTGACTTTTTGAAAAACAAGACGGCCGCTCTTCCCTTTTCCCTACCCGGGGAATAAACTTTTTAATTTTCGAGCTCCCGAAAAGCCAAATTAGCGTGATTACTTCTTGCGGATACCCCACCCGAGTGTACCGGTGCAAATTTGAACCACGCCAATGTTTTACTTTGGCGGTAATCGACAATTTTTGGTCAAATTATGACGTCACTTTTGCACCAAAAAGTTGTAATTCCCTAGGTTTTGCGAATTTTGCATGACTCCACACAGGAAAGTTGTTCAGGATGCTCAACTTGGTCGATTTGCACCGTCAAAACGCGATTTCCAGAGTTGACTATTAGAAAAACAAGATGGCCGCTCTTCCTTTTTCCCTGCCCGGGGAATAAACTGTTTAATTTTCGTGGCACCCCGAAAAACCGAATTAGCGTGATTACTTCTTGCGGATACCCAACCCGAGTGTGCCGGTGCAAATTTGAACCCCCATCAATGTTTTACTTTGGCGGTAATCGACGATTTTTGGTCAAATTATGACGTCACTTTTGCACAAAAAAGTTGTATTTCCCTAGGTTTTGCAAATTTTGCATGACTCCACACAGGAAAGTTGTTCAGGATGCTCAACTTGATCGATTTGCACCGTCAAAACGCGGTTTCCAGAGTTGACTATAAGAAAAACAAGATGGCCGCTCTTCCCTTTTCCCTGCCCGGGGAATAACCTTTTTAATTTTCGAGGCACCCCGAAATCCGAATTAGCGTGATTACTTATTGCGGATACCCCAACCGAGTGTGCCGGTGCAAATTTGAACCACGCCAATGTTTTACTTTGGCGGTAATCGACGATTTTGGGTCAAATTATGACGTCACTTTTGCACCAAAAAGTTTTAATTCCCAAGGTTTTGCGAATTTTGCATGACTCCACACAGGAAAGTTGTTCAGGATGCTCAACTTGATCAATTTGCACCGTCAAAACGCGGTTTCCAGAGTTGACTATAAGAACAACAAGATGGCCGCTCTTCCCGTTTCCCTGCCCGGGGAATAACATTTTTAATTTTCGAGGCACCCCGAAATCCGAATTAGCGTGATTACTTCTTGCGGATACCCCACCCGAGTGTGCCGGTGCAAATTTGAAGCACGCCAATGATTTACTTTGGCGTTAATCGACGATTTTTGGTCAAATTATGACGTCACTTTTGCACCAAAAAGATGTAATTCCCTAGGTTTTGCGAATTTTGCATGACTCCACACAGGAAAGTTGTTCAGGATGCTCAACTTGATCGATTTGCACCGTCAAAACGCGGTTTCCAGAGTTGACTATAAGAAAAACAAGATGGCCGCTCTTCCCTTTTCCCTGCCCGGGGAATAACCTTTTTAATTTTCGAGGCACCCCGAAATCCGAAATAGCGTGATTACTTCTTGCGGATACCCCACCCGAGTGTGCCGGTGCAAATTTGAAGCACGCCAATGATTTACTTTGGCGTTAATCGACGATTTTTGGTCAAATTATGACGTCACTTTTGCACCAAAAAGTTGTAATTCCCAAGGTTTTGCGAATTTTGCATGACTCCACACAGGAAAGTTGTTCAGGATGCTCAACTTGGTCGATTTGCACCGTCAAAACGCGATTTCCAGAGTTGACTTTTTGAAAAACAAGATGGCCGCTCTTCCCTTTTCCCTACCCGGGGAATAAACTTTTTTATTTTCGAGCTCCCGAAAAGCCAAATTAGCGTGATTACTTCTTGCGGATACCCCACCCGAGTGTACCGGTGCAAATTTGAACCACGCCAATGTTTTACTTTGGCGGTAATCGACGATTTTTGGTCAAATTATGACGTCACTTTTGCACCAAAAAGTTGTAATTCCCTAGGTTTTGCGAATTTTGCATGACTCCACACAGGAAAGTTGTTCAGGATGCTCAACTTGGTCGATTTGCACCGTCAAAACGCGATTTCCAGAGTTGACTATTAGAAAAACAAGATGGCCGCTCTTCCTTTTTCCCTGCCCGTGGAATAAACTGTTTAATTTTCGTGGCACCCCGAAAAACCGAATTAGCGTGATTACTTCTTGCGGATACCCAACCCGAGTGTGCCGGTGCAAATTTGAACCCCGTCAATGTTTTACTTTGGCGGTAATCGACGATTTTTGGTCAAATTATGACGTCACTTTTGCACCAAAAAGTTGTATTTCCCTAGGTTTTGCAAATTTTGCATGACTCCACACAGGAAAGTTGTTCAGGATGCTCAACTTGATCGATTTGCACCGTCAAAACGCGGTTTCCAGAGTTGACTATAAGAAAAACAAGATGGCCGCTCTTCCCTTTTCCCTGCCCGGGGAATAACCTTTTTAATTTTCGAGGCACCCCGAAATCCGAATTAGCGTGATTACTTCTTGCGGATACCCCACCCGAGTGTGCCGGTGCAAATTTGAAGCACGCCAATGTTTTACTTTGGCGTTAATCGACGATTTTTGGTCAAATTATGACGTCACTTTTGCACCAAAAAGTTGTAATTCCCAAGGTTTTGCGAATTTTGCATGACTCCACACAGGAAAGTTGTTCAGGATGCTCAACTTGGTCGATTTGCACCGTCAAAACGCGATTTCCAGAGTTGACTTTTTGAAAAACAAGACGGCCGCTCTTCCCTTTTCCCTACCCGGGGAATAAACTTTTTTATTTTCGAGCTCCCGAAAAGCCAAATTAGCGTGATTACTTCTTGCGGATACCCCACCCGAGTGTACCGGTGCAAATTTGAACCACGCCAATGTTTTACTTTGGCGGTAATCGACGATTTTTGGTCAAATTATGACGTCACTTTTGCACCAAAAAGTTGTAATTCCCTAGGTTTTGCGAATTTTGCATGACTCCACACAGGAAAGTTGTTCAGGATGCTCAACTTGGTCGATTTGCACCGTCAAAACGCGATTTCCAGAGTTGACTATTAGAAAAACAAGATGGCCGCTCTTCCTTTTTCCCTGCCCGGGGAATAAACTGTTTAATTTTCGTGGCACCCCGAAAAACCGAATTAGCGTGATTACTTCTTGCGGATACCCAACCCGAGTGTGCCGGTGCAAATTTGAACCCCGTCAATGTTTTACTTTGGCGGTAATCGACGATTTTTGGTCAAATTATGACGTCACTTTTGCACCAAAAAGTTGTATTTCCCTAGGTTTTGCAAATTTTGCATGACTCCACACAGGAAAGTTGTTCAGGATGCTCAACTTGATCGATTTGCACCGTCAAAACGCGGTTTCCAGAGTTGACTATAAGAAAAACAAGATGGCCGCTCTTCCCTTTTCCCTGCCCGGGGAATAACCTTTTTAATTTTCGAGGCACCCCGAAATCCGAATTAGCGTGATTACTTCTTGCGGATACCCCACCCGAGTGTGCCGGTGCAAATTTGAAGCACGCCAATGTTTTACTTTGGCGTTAATCGACGATTTTTGGTCAAATTATGACGTCACTTTTGCACCAAAAAGTTGTAATTCCCAAGGTTTTGCGAATTTTGCATGACTCCACACAGGAAAGTTGTTCAGGATGCTCAACTTGGTCGATTTGCACCGTCAAAACGCGATTTCCAGAGTTGACTTTTTGAAAAACAAGACGGCCGCTCTTCCCTTTTCCCTACCCGGGGAATAAACTTTTTAATTTTCGAGCTCCCGAAAAGCCAAATTAGCGTGATTACTTCTTGCGGATACCCCACCCGAGTGTACCGGTGCAAATTTGAACCACGCCAATGTTTTACTTTGGCGGTAATCGACAATTTTTGGTCAAATTATGACGTCACTTTTGCACCAAAAAGTTGTAATTCCCTAGGTTTTGCGAATTTTGCATGACTCCACACAGGAAAGTTGTTCAGGATGCTCAACTTGGTCGATTTGCACCGTCAAAACGCGATTTCCAGAGTTGACTATTAGAAAAACAAGATGGCCGCTCTTCCTTTTTCCCTGCCCGGGGAATAAACTGTTTAATTTTCGTGGCACCCCGAAAAACCGAATTAGCGTGATTACTTCTTGCGGATACCCAACCCGAGTGTGCCGGTGCAAATTTGAACCCCGTCAATGTTTTACTTTGGCGGTAATCGACGATTTTTGGTCACATTATGACGTCACTTTTGCACCAAAAAGTTGTATTTCCCTAGGTTTTGCAAATTTTGCATGACTCCACACAGGAAAGTTGTTCAGGATGCTCAACTTGATCGATTTGCACCGTCAAAACGCGGTTTCCAGAGTTGACTATAAGAAAAACAAGATGGCCGCTCTTCCCTTTTCCCTGCCCGGGGAATAACCTTTTTAATTTTCGAGGCACCCCGAAATCCGAATTAGCGTGATTACTTCTTGCGGATACCCCACCCGAGTGTGCCGGTGCAAATTTGAAGCACGCCAATGATTTACTTTGGCGTTAATCGACGATTTTTGGTCAAATTATGACGTCACTTTTGCACCAAAAAGTTGTAATTCCCAAGGTTTTGCGAATTTTGCATGACTCCACACAGGAAAGTTGTTCAGGATGCTCAACTTGGTCGATTTGCACCGTCAAAACGCGATTTCCAGAGTTGACTTTTTGAAAAACAAGATGGCCGCTCTTCCCTTTTCCCTACCCGGGGAATAAACTTTTTAATTTTCGAGCTCCCGAAAAGCCAAATTAGCGTGATTACTTCTTGCGGATACCCCAACCGAGTGTACCGGTGCAAATTTGAACCACGCCAATGTTTTACTTTGGCGGTAATCGACGATTTTTGGTCAAATTATGACGTCACTTTTGCACCAAAAAGTTGTAATTCCCTAGGTTTTGCGAATTTTGCATGACTCCACACAGGAAAGTTGTTCAGGATGCTCAACTTGGTCGATTTGCACCGTCAATACGCGATTTCCAGAGTTGACTATTAGAAAAACAAGATGGCCGCTCTTCCTTTTTCCCTGCCCGGGGAATAAACTGTTTAATTTTCGTGGCACCCCGAAAAACCGAATTAGCGTGATTACTTCTTGCGGATACCCCACCCGAGTGTGCCGGTGCAAATTTGAACCCCGTCAATGTTTTACTTTGGCGGTAATCGACGATTTTTGGTCAAATTATGACGTCACTTTTGCACCAAAAAGTTGTAATTCGCAAGGTTTTGCGAATTTTGCATGACTCCACACAGGAAAGTTGTTCAGGATGCTCAACTTGGTCGATTTGCACCGTCAAAACGCGATTTCCAGGGTTGACTATTAGAAAAACAAGATGGCCGCTCTTCCCTTTTCCCTGCCCGGGGAATAAACTTTTTAATTTTCGTGGCACTCCGAAAAACCGAATTAGCGTGATTACTTCTTGCGGATACCCCACCCGAGTGTGCCGGTGCAAATTTGAACCCCCATCAATGTTTTACTTTGGCGGTAATCGACGATTTTTGGTCAAATTATGACGTCACTTTTGCACCAAAAAGTTGTATTTCCCTAGGTTTTGCAAATTTTGCATGACTCCACAATGGAAAGTTGTTCGGGATGCTCAACTTGGTCGATTTGCACCGTCAAAACGCGGTTTCCAGAGTTGACTATTAGAAAAACAAGACGGCCGCTCTTCCCTTTTTCCTGCCCGGGGAATAACCTTTTTAATTTTCGTGGCACCCCGAAAAGCCGAACTAGCGTGATTACTTCTTGCGGATACCCCACCCGAGTGTGCCGGTGCAAATTTAAACCACGCCAATGTTTTACTTTGGCGGTAATCGACGATTTTTGGTCAAGTTATGACGTCACTTTTGCACCAAAAAGTTGTAATTCGCAAGGTTTTGCGAGTTTTGCATGACTCCACACAGGAAAGTTGTTCAGGATGCTCAACTTGGTCGATTTGTACCGTCAAAACGCGATTTCCAGAGTTGACTATTAGAAAAACAAGATGGCCGCTCTTCCCTTTTCCCTGCCCGGGGATTAAACTTTTTAATTTTCTTGGCACCCAAAAAACCGAATTAGCGTGATTACTTCTTGCGGATACCCCACCCGAGTGTGCCGGTGCAAATTTGAACCCCCATCAATGTTTTACTTTGGCGGTAATCGACGATTTTTGGTCAAATTATGACGTCACTTTTGCACCAAAAAGTTGTATTTCCCTAGGTTTTGCAAATTTTGCATGACTCCACACAGGAAAGTTGTTCAGGATGCTCAACTTGATCGATTTGCACCGTCAAAACGCGGTTTCCAGAGTTGACTATAAGAAAAACAAGATGGCCGCTCTTCCCTTTTCCCTGCCCGGGGAATAACCTTTTTAATTTTCGAGGCACCCCGAAATCCGAATTAGCGTGATTACTTCTTGCGGATACCCCAACCGAGTGTGCCGGTGCAAATTTGAACCACGCCAATGTTTTACTTTGGCGGTAATCGACGATTTTGGGTCAAATTATGACGTCACTTTTGCACCAAAAAGTTGTAATTCCCAAGGTTTTGCGAATTTTGCATGACTCCACACAGGAAAGTTGTTCAGGATGCTCAACTTGGTCGATTTGCACCGTCAAAACGCGATTTCCAGAGTTGACTTTTTGAAAAACAAGATGGCCGCTCTTCCCTTTTCCCTACCCGGGGAATAAACTTTTTAATTTTCGAGCTCCCGAAAAGCCAAATTAGCGTGATTACTTCTTGCGGATACCCCAACCGAGTGTACCGGTGCAAATTTGAACCACGCCAATGTTTTACTTTGGCGGTAATCGACGATTTTTGGTCAAATTATGACGTCACTTTTGCACCAAAAAGTTGTAATTCCCTAGGTTTTGCGAATTTTGCATGACTCCACACAGGAAAGTTGTTCAGGATGCTCAACTTGGTCGATTTGCACCGTCAAAACGCGATTTCCAGAGTTGACTATTAGAAAAACAAGATGGCCGCTCTTCCTTTTTCCCTGCCCGGGGAATAAACTGTTTAATTTTCGTGGCACCCCGAAAAACCGAATTAGCATGATTACTTCTTGCGGATACCCAACCCGAGTGTGCCGGTGCAAATTTGAACCCCGTCAATGTTTTACTTTGGCGGTAATCGACGATTTTTGGTCAAATTATGACGTCACTTTTGCACCAAAAAGTTGTATTTCCCTAGGTTTTGCAAATTTTGCATGACTCCACACAGGAAAGTTGTTCAGGATGCTCAACTTGATCGATTTGCACCGTCAAAACGCGGTTTCCAGAGTTGACTTTTTGAAAAACAAGAAGGCCGCTCTTCCCTTTTCCCTACCCGGGGAATAAACTTTTTAATTTTCGAGCTCCCGAAAAGCCAAATTAGCGTGATTACTTCTTGCGGATACCCCAACCAAGTGTACCGGTGCAAATTTGAACCACGCCAATGTTTTACTTTGGCGGTAATCGACGATTTTTGGTCAAATTATGACGTCACTTTTGCACCAAAAAGTTGTAATTCCCTAGGTTTTGCGAATTTTGCATGACTCCACACAGGAAAGTTGTTCAGGATGCTCAACTTGGTCGATTTGCACCGTCAAAACGCGATTTCCAGAGTTGACTATTAGAAAAACAAGATGGCCGCTCTTCCTTTTTCCCTGCCCGGGGAATAAACTTTTTAATTTTCGTGGCACCCCGAAAAACCGAATTAGCGTGATTACTTCTTGCGGATACCCCACCCGAGTGTGCCGGTGCAAATTTGAACCCCGTCAATGTTTTACTTTGGCGGTAATCGACGATTTTTGGTCAAATTATGACGTCACTTTTGCACCAAAAAGTTGTAATTCGCAAGGTTTTGCGAATTTTGCATGACTCCACACAGGAAAGTTGTTCAGGATGCTCAACTTGGTCGATTTGCACCGTCAAAACGCGATTTCCAGGGTTGACTATTAGAAAAACAAGATGGCCGCTCTTCCCTTTTCCCTGCCCGGGGAATAAACTTTTTAATTTTCGTGGCACTCCGAAAAACCGAATTAGCGTGATTACTTCTTGCGGATACCCCACCCGAGTGTGCCGGTGCAAATGTGAACCCCCATCAATGTTTTACTTTGGCGGTAATCGACGATTTTTGGTCAAATTATGACGTCACTTTTGCACCAAAAAGTTGTATTTCCCTAGGTTTTGCAAATTTTGCATGACTCCACAATGGAAAGTTGTTCGGGATGCTCAACTTGATCGATTTGCACCGTCAAAACGCGGTTTCCAGAGTTGACAATAAGAAAAACAAGATGGCCGCTCTTCCCTTTTCCCTGCCCGGGGAATAACCTTTTTAATTTTCGAGGCACCCCGTAATCCGAATTACCGTGATTACTTCTTGCGGATACCCCACCCGAGTGTGCCCGTGCAAATTTGAACCCCGTCAATGTTTTACTTTGGCGGTAATCGACGTTTTTTGGTCAATATATGACGTCACTTTTCCACAAAAAATTGTAATTCCCTAGGTTTTGCGAATTTTGCATGACTCCACACTGGAAAGTTGTTCAGGAAGCTCAACTTGATCGATTTGCACCGTGAAAACGCGATTTCCAGAGTTGACTATTAGAAAAACAAGATGGCCGCTCTTCCCTTTTTCCTGCCCGGGGAATAACCTTTTTAATTTTCGTGGCACCCCGAAAAGCCGAACTAGCGTGATTACTTCTTGCGGATACCCCACCCGAGTGTGCCGGTGCAAATTTGAACCACGCCAATGTTTTACTTTGGCGGTAATCGACGATTTTTGGTCAAGTTATGACGTCACTTTTGCACCAAAAAGTTGTAATTCCCTAGGTTTTGCAAATTTTGCATGACTCCACACAGGAAAGTTGTTCAGGATGCTCAACTTGGTCGATTTGCACCGTCAAAACGAGATTTTCAGAGTTGACTATTAGAAAAACAAGATGGCCGCTCTTCCCTTTTCCCTGCCCGGGGATTAAACTTTTTAATTTTCGTGGCACCCCGAAAAACCGAATTAGCGTGATTACTTCTTGCGGATACCCCACCCGAGTGTGCCGGTGCAAATTTGAACCCCCATCAATGTTTTACTTTGGCGGTAATCGACGATTTTTGGTCAAATTATGACGTCACTTTTGCACCAAAAAGTTGTAATTCCCAAGGTTTTGCGAATTTTGCATGACTCCACACAGGAAAGTTGTTCAGGATGCTCAACTTGGTCGATTTGCACCGTCAAAACGCGATTTCCAGAGTTGACTTTTTGAAAAACAAGATGGCCGCTCTTCCCTTTTCCCTACCCGGGGAATAAACTTTTTAATTTTCGAGCTCCCGAAAAGCCAAATTAGCATGATTACTTCTTGCGGATACCCCACCCGAGTGTACCGGTGCAAATTTGAACCACGCCAATGTTTTACTTTGGCGGTAATCGACGATTTTTGGTCAAATTATGACGTCACTTTTGCACCAAAAAGTTGTAATTCCCTAGGTTTTGCGAATTTTGCATGACTCCACACAGGAAAGTTGTTCAGGATGCTCAACTTGGTCGATTTGCACCGTCAAAACGCGATTTCCAGAGTTGACTATTAGAAAAACAAGATGGCCGCTCTTCCTTTTTCCCTGCCCGGGGAATAAACTGTTTAATTTTCGTGGCACCCCGAAAAACCGAATTAGCATGATTACTTCTTGCGGATACCCAACCCGAGTGTGCCGGTGCAAATTTGAACCCCGTCAATGTTTTACTTTGGCGGTAATCGACGATTTTTGGTCAAATTATGACGTCACTTTTGCACCAAAAAGTTGTATTTCCCTAGGTTTTGCAAATTTTGCATGACTCCACACAGGAAAGTTGTTCAGGATGCTCAACTTGATCGATTTGCACCGTCAAAACGCGGTTTCCAGAGTTGACTTTTTGAAAAACAAGAAGGCCGCTCTTCCCTTTTCCCTACCCGGGGAATAAACTTTTAAATTTTCGAGCTCCCGAAAAGCCAAATTAGCGTGATTACTTCTTGCGGATACCCCAACCAAGTGTACCGGTGCAAATTTGAACCACGCCAATGTTTTACTTTGGCGGTAATCGACGATTTTTGGTCAAATTATGACGTCACTTTTGCACCAAAAAGTTGTAATTCCCTAGGTTTTGCGAATTTTGCATGACTCCACACAGGAAAGTTGTTCAGGATGCTCAACTTGGTCGATTTGCACCGTCAAAACGCGATTTCCAGAGTTGACTATTAGAAAAACAAGATGGCCGCTCTTCCTTTTTCCCTGCCCGGGGAATAAACTTTTTAATTTTCGTGGCACCCCGAAAAACCGAATTAGCGTGATTACTTCTTGCGGATACCCCACCCGAGTGTGCCGGTGCAAATTTGAACCCCGTCAATGTTTTACTTTGGCGGTAATCGACGATTTTTGGTCAAATTATGACGTCACTTTTGCACCAAAAAGTTGTAATTCGCAAGGTTTTGCGAATTTTGCATGACTCCACACAGGAAAGTTGTTCAGGATGCTCAACTTGGTCGATTTGCACCGTCAAAACGCGATTTCCAGGGTTGACTATTAGAAAAACAAGATGGCCGCTCTTCCCTTTTCCCTGCCCGGGGAATAAACTTTTTAATTTTCGTGGCACTCCGAAAAACCGAATTAGCGTGATTACTTCTTGCGGATACCCCACCCGAGTGTGCCGGTGCAAATTTGAACCCCCATCAATGTTTTACTTTGGCGGTAATCGACGATTTTTGGTCAAATTATGACGTCACTTTTGCACCAAAAAGTTGTATTTCCCTAGGTTTTGCAAATTTTGCATGACTCCACAATGGAAAGTTGTTCGGGATGCTCAACTTGATCGATTTGCACCGTCAAAACGCGGTTTCCAGAGTTGACAATAAGAAAAACAAGATGGCCGCTCTTCCCTTTTCCCTGCCCGGGGAATAACCTTTTTAATTTTCGAGGCACCCCGTAATCCGAATTACCGTGATTACTTCTTGCGGATACCCCACCCGAGTGTGCCCGTGCAAATTTGAACCCCGTCAATGTTTTACTTTGGCGGTAATCGACGTTTTTTGGTCAATATATGACGTCACTTTTCCACAAAAAATTGTAATTCCCTAGGTTTTGCGAATTTTGCATGACTCCACACTGGAAAGTTGTTCAGGAAGCTCAACTTGATCGATTTGCACCGTGAAAACGCGATTTCCAGAGTTGACTATTAGAAAAACAAGATGGCCGCTCTTCCCTTTTTCCTGCCCGGGGAATAACCTTTTTAATTTTCGTGGCACCCCGAAAAGCCGAACTAGCGTGATTACTTCTTGCGGATACCCCACCCGAGTGTGCCGGTGCAAATTTGAACCACGCCAATGTTTTACTTTGGCGGTAATCGACGATTTTTGGTCAAGTTATGACGTCACTTTTGCACCAAAAAGTTGTAATTCCCTAGGTTTTGCAAATTTTGCATGACTCCACACAGGAAAGTTGTTCAGGATGCTCAACTTGGTCGATTTGCACCGTCAAAACGAGATTTTCAGAGTTGACTATTAGAAAAACAAGATGGCCGCTCTTCCCTTTTCCCTGCCCGGGGATTAAACTTTTTAATTTTCGTGGCACCCCGAAAAACCGAATTAGCGTGATTACTTCTTGCGGATACCCCACCCGAGTGTGCCGGTGCAAATTTGAACCCCCATCAATGTTTTACTTTGGCGGTAATCGACGATTTTTGGTCAAATTATGACGTCACTTTTGCACCAAAAAGTTGTAATTCCCAAGGTTTTGCGAATTTTGCATGACTCCACACAGGAAAGTTGTTCAGGATGCTCAACTTGGTCGATTTGCACCGTCAAAACGCGATTTCCAGAGTTGACTTTTTGAAAAACAAGATGGCCGCTCTTCCCTTTTCCCTACCCGGGGAATAAACTTTTTAATTTTCGAGCTCCCGAAAAGCCAAATTAGCATGATTACTTCTTGCGGATACCCCACCCGAGTGTACCGGTGCAAATTTGAACCACGCCAATGTTTTACTTTGGCGGTAATCGACGATTTTTGGTCAAATTATGACGTCACTTTTGCACCAAAAAGTTGTAATTCCCTAGGTTTTGCGAATTTTGCATGACTCCACACAGGAAAGTTGTTCAGGATGCTCAACTTGGTCGATTTGCACCGTCAACACGCGATTTCCAGAGTTGACTATTAGAAAAACAAGATGGCCGCTCTTCCCTTTTCCCTGCCCGGGGAATAAACTTTTTAATTTTCGTGGCACCCCGAAAAACCGAATTAGCGTGATTATTTCTTGCGGATACCCCACCCGAGTGTGCCGGTGCAAATTTGAACCCCGTCAATGTTTTACTTTGGCGGTAATCGACGATTTTTGGTCAAATTATGACGTCACTTTTGCACCAAAAAGTTTTAATTCCCAAGGTTTTGCGAATCCACACAGGAAAGTTGTTCAGGATGCTCAACTTGGTCGATTTGCACCGTCAAAACGCGATTTCCAGAATTGACTATTAGAAAAACAAGATGGCCGCTCTTCCCTTTTCCCTGCCCGGGGAATAAACTTTTTAATTTTCGTGGCACCCCGAAAAACCGAATTAGCGTGATTACTTCTTGCGGATACCCCACCCGAGTGTGCCCGTGCAAATTTGAACCCCGTCAATGTTTTACTTTGGCGGTAATCGACGATTTTTGGTCAAATTATGACGTCACTTTTGCACCAAAAAGCTGTAATTCCCAAGGTTTTGCGAATTTTGCATGACTCCACACAGGAAAGTTGTTCAGGATGCTCAACTTGGTCGATTTGCACCGTCAAAACGCGATTTCCAGAGTTGACTATTAGAAAAACAAGATGGCCGCTCTTCCCTTTTCCCTGCCCGGGGAATAAACTTTTTAATTTTCGTGGCACCCCGAAAAACCGAATTAGCGTGATTACTTCTTGCGGATACCCCACCCGAGTGTGCCATTGCAAATTTGAACCCCTTTAATGTTTTACTTTGACGGTAATCGACGATTTTTGGTCAAATTATGACGTCACTTTTGCACCAAAAAGTTGTAATTCCCAAGGTTTTGCGAATTTTGCATGACTCCACACAGGAAAGTTGTTCAGGATGCTCAACTTGGTCGATTTGCACCGTCAAAACGCGATTTCCAGAGTTGACTATTAGAAAAACAAGATGGCCGCTCTTCCCTTTTCCCTGCCCGGGGAATAAACTTTTTAATTTTCGTGGCACCCCGAAAAACCGAATTAGCGTGATTACTTCTTGCGGATACCCAACCCGAGTGTGCCGGTGCAAATTTGAACCCCGTCAATGTTTTACTTTGGCGGTAATCGACGATTTTTGGTCAAATTATGACGTCACTTTTGCACAAAAAAGTTGTTATTCCCAAGGTTTTGCGAATTTTGCATGACTCCACACAGGAAAGTTGTTCAGGATGCTCAACTTGGTCGATTTGCACCGTCAAAACGCGATTTCCAGAGTTGACTATTAGAAAAACAAGATGGCCGCTCTTCCCTTTTTCCTGGCCGGGGAATAAACTTTTTAATTTTCGTGGCACCCCGAAAAACCGAATTAGCGTGATTACTTCTTGGGGATACCCCACCCGAGTGTGCCGGTGCAAATTTGAACCCGTCAATGTTTTACTTTGGCGGTAATCGACGATTTTTGGTCAAATTATGACGTCACTTTTGCACCAAAAAGTTGTAATTCCCAAGGTTTTGCGAATTTTGCATGACTCCACACAGGAAAGTTGTTCAGGATGCTCAACTTGGTCGATTTGCACCGTCAAAACGCGATTTCCAGAGTTGACTATTAGAAAAACAAGATGGCCGCTCTTCCCTTTTACCTGGCCGGGGAATAAACTTTTTAATTTTCGTGGCACCCCGAAAAACCGAATTAGCGTGATTACTTCTTGCGGGTACCCCACCCGAGTGTGCCGGTGCAAATTTGAACCCGTCAATGTTTTACTTTGGCGGTAATCGACTATTTTGGGTCAAATTATGACGTCACTTTTGCACCAAAAAGTTGTAATTCCCAAGGTTTTGCGAATTTTGCATGACTCCACACAGGAAAGTTGTTCAGGATGCTCAACTTGGTCGATTTGCACCGTCAAAACGCGATTTCCAGAGTTGACTATTAGAAAAACAAGATGGCCGCTCTTCCCTTTTCCCTGCCCGGGGAATAAACTTTTTAATTTTCGTGGCACCCCGAAAAACCGAATTAGCGTGATTACTTCTTGGGGATACCCCACCCGAGTGTGCCGGTGCAAATTTGAACCCGTCAATGTTTTACTTTGGCGGTAATCGACGATTTTTGGTCAAATTATGACGTCACTTTTGCACCAAAAAGTTGTAATTCCCAAGGTTTTGCGAATTTTGCATGACTCCACACAGGAAAGTTGTTCAGGATGCTCAACTTGGTCGATTTGCACCGTCAAAACGCGATTTCCAGAGTTGACTATTAGAAAAACAAGATGGCCGCTCTTCCCTTTTACCTGGCCGGGGAATAAACTTTTTAATTTTCGTGGCACCCCGAAAAACCGAATTAGCGTGATTACTTCTTGCGGGTACCCCACCCGAGTGTGCCGGTGCAAATTTGAACCCGTCAATGTTTTACTTTGGCGGTAATCGACTATTTTGGGTCAAATTATGACGTCACTTTTGCACCAAAAAGTTGTAATTCCCAAGGTTTTGCGAATTTTGCATGACTCCACACAGGAAAGTTGTTCAGGATGCTCAACTTGGTCGATTTGCACCGTCAAAACGCGATTTCCAGAGTTGACTATTAGAAAAACAAGATGGCCGCTCTTCCCTTTTCCCTGCCCGGGGAATAAACTTTTTAATTTTCGTGGCACCCCGAAAAACCGAATTAGCGTGATTACTTCTTGCGGATACCCCACCCGAGTGTGCCAGTGCAAATTTGAACCCCTTCAATGTTTTACTTTGACGGTAATCGACGATTTTTGGTCAAATTATGACGTCACTTTTGCACCAAAAAGTTGTAATTCCCAAGGTTTTGCGAATTTTGCATGACTCCACACAGGAAAGTTGTTCAGGATGCTCAACTTAGTCGATTTGCACCGTCAAAACGCGATTTCCAGAGTTGACTATTAGAAAAACAAGATGGCCGCTCTTCCCTTTTCCCTGCCCGGGGAATAAACTTTTTAATTTTCGTGGCACCCCGAAAAACCGAATTAGCGTGATTACTTCTTGCGGATACCCCACCCGAGTGTGCCCGTGCAAATTTGAACCCGTCAATGTTTTACTTTGGCGGTAATCGACGATTTTTGGTCAATATATGACGTCACTTTTGCACCAAAAAGTTGTAATTCCCAAGGTTTTGCGAATTTTGCATGACTCCACACAGGAAAGTTGTTCAGAATGCTCAACTTAGTCGATTTGCACCGTCAAAACGCGATTTCCAGAGTTGACTAATAGAAAAACAAGATGGCCGCTCTTCCCTTTTCCCTGCCCGGGGAATAAACTTTTTAATTTTCGTGGCACCCCGAAAAACCGAATTAGCGTGATTACTTCTTGCGGATACCCCACCCGAGTGTGCCCGTGCAAATTTGAACCCCGTCAATGTTTTACTTTGGCGGTAATCGACGATTTTTGGTCAAATTATGACGTCACTTTTGCACCAAAAAGTTGTAATTCCCAAGGTTTTGCGAATTTTGCATGACTCCACACAGGAAAGTTGTTCAGGATGCTCAACTTAGTCGATTTGCACCGTCAAAACGCGATTTCCAGAGTTGACTATTAGAAAAACAAGATGGCCGCTCTTCCCTTTTACCTGGCCGGGGAATAAACTTTTTAATTTTCGTGGCACCCCGAAAAACCGAATTAGCGTGATTACTTCTTGGGGATACCCCACCCGAGTGTGCCGGTGCAAATTTGAACCCGTCAATGTTTTACTTTGGCGGTAATCGACGATTTTTGGTCAAATTATGACGTCACTTTTGCACCAAAAAGTTGTAATTCCCAAGGTTTTGCGAATTTTGCATGACTCCACACAGGAAAGTTGTTCAGGATGCTCAACTTGGTCGATTTGCACCGTCAAAACGCGATTTCCAGAGTTGACTATTAGAAAAACAAGATGGCCGCTCTTCCCTTTTCCCTGCCCGGGGAATAAACTTTTTAATTTTCGTGGCACCCCGAAAAACCGAATTAGCGTGATTACTTCTTGCGGATACCCCACCCGAGTGTGCCAGTGCAAATTTGAACCCCTTCAATGTTTTACTTTGACGGTAATCGACGATTTTTGGTCAAATTATGACGTCACTTTTGCACCAAAAAGTTGTAATTCCCTAGGTTTTGCGAATTTTGCATGACTCCACACAGGAAAGTTGTTCAGGATGCTCAACTTGGTCGATTTGCACCGTCAAAACGCGATTTCCAGAGTTGACTATTAGAAAAACAAGATGGCCGCTCTTCCCTTTTCCCTGCCCGGGGAATAACCTTTTTAATTTTCGTGGCACCCCGAAAAACCGAATTAGCGTGATTACTTCTTGCGGATACCCCACCCGAGTGTGCCGGTGCAAATTTGAACCCCGTCAATGTTTTACTTTGGCGGTAATCGACGATTTTTGGTCAAATTATGACGTCACTTTTGCACCAAAAAGTTGTAATTCCCAAGGTTGTGCGAATTTTGCATGACTCCACACAGGAAAGTTGTTCAGAATGCTCAACTTAGTCGATTTGCACCGTCAAAACGCGATTTCCAGAGTTGACTATTAGAAAAACAAGATGGCCGCTCTTCCCTTTTCCCTGCCCGGGGAATAAACTTTTTAATTTTCGTGGCACCCCGAAAAACCGAATTAGCGTGATTACTTCTTGCGGATACCCCACCCGAGTGTGCCCGTGCAAATTTGAACCCCGTCAATGTTTTACTTTGGCGGTAATCGACGATTTTTGGTCAAATTATGACGTCACTTTTGCACCAAAAAGTTGTAATTCCCAAGGTTTTGCGAATTTTGCATGACTCCACACAGGAAAGTTGTTCAGGATGCTCAACTTAGTCGATTTGCACCGTCAAAACGCGATTTCCAGAGTTGACTATTAGAAAAACAAGATGGCCGCTCTTCCCTTTTACCTGGCCGGGGAATAAACTTTTTAATTTTCGTGGCACCCCGAAAAACCGAATTAGCGTGATTACTTCTTGCGGATACCCCACCCGAGTGTGCCCGTGCAAATTTGAACCCCTTCAATGTTTTACTTTGACGGTAATCGACGATTTTTGGTCAAATTATGACGTCACTTTTGCACCAAAAAGTTGTAATTCCCTAGGTTTTGCGAATTTTGCATGACTCCACACAGGAAAGTTGTTCAGGATGCTCAACTTGGTCGATTTGCACCGTCAAAACGCGATTTCCAGAGTTGACTATTAGAAAAACAAGATGGCCGCTCTTCCCTTTTACCTGGCCGGGGAATAAACTTTTAAATTTTCGTGGCACCCCGAAAAACCGAATTAGCGTGATTACTTCTTGGGGATACCCCACCCGAGTGTGCCCGTGCAAATTTGAACCCGTCAATGTTTTACTTTGGCGGTAATCGACGATTTTTGGTCAAATTATGACGTCACTTTTGCACCAAAAAGTTGTAATTCCCAAGGTTTTGCGAATTTTGCATGACTCCACACAGGAAAGTTGTTCAGAATGCTCAACTTAGTCGATTTGCACCGTCAAAACGCGATTTCCAGAGTTGACTATTAGAAAAACAAGATGGCCGCTCTTCCCTTTTACCTGGCCGGGGAATAAACTTTTTAATTTTCGTGGCACCCCGAAAAACCGAATTAGCGTGATTACTTCTTGCGGATACCCCACCCGAGTGTGCCGGTGCAAATTTGAACCCGTCAATGTTTTACTTTGGCGGTAATCGACGATTTTTGGTCAAATTATGACGTCACTTTTGCACCAAAAAGTTGTAATTCCCAAGGTTTTGCGAATTTTGCATGACTCCACACAGGAAAGTTGTTCAGGATGCTCAACTTGGTCGATTTGCACCGTCAAAACGCGATTTCCAGAGTTGACTATTAGAAAAACAAGATAGCCGCTCTTCCCTTTTCCCTGCCCGGGGAATAAACTTTTTAATTTTCGTGGCACCCCGAAAAACCGAATTAGCGTGATTACTTCTTGCGGATACCCCACCCGAGTGTGCCAGTGCAAATTTGAACCCCTTCAATGTTTTACTTTGACGGTAATCGACGATTTTTGGTCAAATTATGACGTCACTTTTGCACCAAAAAGTTGTAATTCCCTAGGTTTTGCGAATTTTGCATGACTCCACACAGGAAAGTTGTTCAGGATGCTCAACTTGGTCGATTTGCACCGTCAAAACGCGATTTCCAGAGTTGACTATTAGAAAAACAAGATGGCCGCTCTTCCCTTTTACCTGGCCGGGGAATAAACTTTTTAATTTTCGTGGCACCCCGAAAAACCGAATTAGCGTGATTACTTCTTGGGGATACCCCACCCGAGTGTGCCGGTGCAAATTTGAACCCGTCAATGTTTTACTTTGGCGGTAATCGACGATTTTTGGTCAAATTATGACGTCACTTTTGCACCAAAAAGTTGTAATTCCCAAGGTTTTGCGAATTTTGCATGACTCCACACAGGAAAGTTGTTCAGAATGCTCAACTTAGTCGATTTGCACCGTCAAAACGCGATTTCCAGAGTTGACTATTAGAAAAACAAGATGGCCGCTCTTCCCTTTTACCTGGCCGGGGAATAAACTTTTTAATTTTCGTGGCACCCCGAAAAACCGAATTAGCGTGATTACTTCTTGCGGATACCCCACCCGAGTGTGCCGGTGCAAATTTGAACCCGTCAATGTTTTACTTTGGCGGTAATCGACGATTTTTGGTCAAATTATGACGTCACTTTTGCACCAAAAAGTTGTAATTCCCAAGGTTTTGCGAATTTTGCATGACTCCACACAGGAAAGTTGTTCAGGATGCTCAACTTGGTCGATATGCACCGTCAAAACGCGATTTCCAGAGTTGACTATTAGAAAAACAAGATGGCCGCTCTTCCCTTTTCCCTGCCCGGGGAATAACCTTTTTAATTTTCGTGGCACCCCGACAAACCGAATTAGCGTGATTACTTCTTGCGGATACCCCACCCGAGTGTGCCGGTGCAAATTTGAACCCGTTAATGTTTTACTTTGGCGGTAATCGACGATTTTTGGTCAAATTATGACGTCACTTTTGCACCAAAAAGTTGTAATTCCCAAGGTTTTGCGAATGTTGCATGACTCCACACAGGAAAGTTGTTCAGGATGCTCAACTTGGTCGATTTGCACCGTCAAAACGCGATTTCCAGAGTTGACTATTAGAAAAACAAGATGGCCGCTCTTCCCTTTTCCCTGCCCGGGGAATAAACTTTTTAATTTTCGTGGCACCCCGAAAAACCGAATTAGCGTGATTACTTCTTGCGGATACCCCACCCGAGTGTGCCAGTGCAAATTTGAACCCCTTCAATGTTTTACTTTGACGGTAATCGACGATTTTTGGTCAAATTATGACGTCACTTTTGCACCAAAAAGTTGTAATTCCCTAGGTTTTGCGAATTTTGCATGACTCCACACAGGAAAGTTGTTCAGGATGCTCAACTTGGTCGATTTGCACCGTCAAAACGCGATTTCCAGAGTTGACTATTAGAAAAACAAGATGGCCGCTCTTCCCTTTTCCCTGCCCGGGGAATAACCTTTTTAATTTTCGTGGCACCCCGAAAAACCGAATTAGCGTGATTACTTCTTGCGGATACCCCACCCGAGTGTGCCGGTGCAAATTTGAACCCCGTCAATGTTTTACTTTGGCGGTAATCGACGATTTTTGGTCAAATTATGACGTCACTTTTGCACCAAAAAGTTGTAATTCCCAAGGTTTTGCGAATTTTGCATGACTCCACACAGGAAAGTTGTTCAGGATGCTCAACTTGGTCGGTTTGCACCGTCAAAACGCGATTTCCAGAGTTGACTATTAGAAAAACAAGATGGCCGCTCTTCCCTTTTCCCTGCCCGGGGAATAAACTTTTTAATTTTCGAGGCACCCCGAAAAGCCGAATTAGCGTGATTTCTTCTTGCGGATACCCCACCCGAGTGTGCCGGTGCAAATTTGAACCACGCCAATGTTTTACTTTTTGGCGGTAATCGACGATTTTTGGTCAATATATGCCGTCACTTTTGCACCAAAAAGTTGTAATTCGCAAGGTTTTGCGAATTTTGCATGACTCCACACAGGAAAGTTGTTCAGGATGCTCAACTTGGTCGATTTGCACCGTCAAAACGCGATTTCCAGAGTTGACTATTAGAAAAACAAGATGGCCGCTCTTCCCTTTTCCCTGCCCGGGGAATAAACTTTTTAATTTTCGAGGCACCCCGAAAAGCCGAATTAGCGTGATTTCTTCTTGCGGATACCCCACCCGAGTGTGCCGGTGCAAATTTGAACCACGCCAATGTTTTACTTTTTGGCGGTAATCGACGATTTTTGGTCAATATATGACGTCACTTTTGCACCAACAAGTTGTAATTCGCAAGGTTTTGCGAATTTTGCATGACTCCACACAGGAAAGTTGTTCAGGATGCTCAACTTGGTCGATTTGCACCGTCAAAACGCGATTTCCAGAGTTGACTATTAGAAAAACAAGATGGCCGCTCTTCCCTTTTCCCTGCCCGGGGAATAAACTTTTTAATTTTCGTGGCACCCCGAAAAGCCGAATTAGCGTGATTTCTTCTAGCGGATACCCCACCCGAGTGTGCCGGTGCAAATTTTAACCACGCCAATGTTTTACTTTTTGGCGGTAATCGACGATTTTTGGTCAATATATGACGTCACTTTTGCACCAAAAAGTTGTAATTCGCAAGGTTTTGCGAATTTTGCATGACTCCACACAGGAAAGTTGTTCAGGATGCTCAACTTGGTCGATTTGCACCGTCAAAACGCGATTTCCAGAGTTGACTATTAGAAAAACAAGATGGCCGCTCTTCCCTTTTACCTGGCCGGGGAATAAACTTTTTAATTTTCGTGGCACCCCGAAAAACCGAATTAGCGTGATTACTTCTTGGGGATACCCCACCCGAGTGTGCCGGTGCAAATTTGAACCCGTCAATGTTTTACTTTGGCGGTAATCGACGATTTTTGGTCAAATTATGACGTCACTTTTGCACAAAAAAGTTGTAATTCCCAAGGTTTTGCGAATTTTGCATGACTCCACACAGGAAAGTTGTTCAGGATGCTCAACTTGGTCGATTTGCACCGTCAAAACGCGATTTCCAGAGTTGACTATTAGAAAAACAAGATGGCCGCTCTTCCCTTTTCCCTGCCCGGGGAATAAACTTTTTAATTTTCGAGGCACCCCGAAAAGCCGAATTAGCGTGATTTCTTCTTGCGGATACCCCACCCGAGTGTGCCGGTGCAAATTTGAACCACGCCAATGTTTTACTTTTTGGCGGTAATCGACGATTTTTGGTCATTATATGACGTCACTTTTGCACAAAAAAGTTGTAATTCGCAAGGTTTTGCGAATTTTGCATGACTCCACACAGGAAAGTTGTTCAGGATGCTCAACTTGGTCGATTGGCACCGTCAAAACGCGACTTCCAGAGTTGACTTTTAGAAAACAAGATGGCCACTCTTCCCGTTTCCCTGCCCGGGAAATAAACTTTTTAATTTTCGTGGCACCCCGAAAAACTGAATTAGCGTGATTACTTCTTGCGGATACCCCACCCGAGTGTGCCGGTGCAAATTTGAACCCCGTCAATGTTTTACTTTGGCGGTAATCGACCATTTTTGGTCAAATTATGACGTCACTTTTGCACCAAAAAGTTGTAGCTCCCTAGGTTTTGCGAATTTTGCATGACTCCACACAGGAAAGTTGTTCAGGATGCTCAACTTGGTCGATTTGCACCGTCAAAACGCGATTTCCAGAGTTGACTATTAGAAAAACAAGATGGCCGCTCTTCCCTTTTACCTGGCCGGGGAATAAATTTTTTAATTTTCGTGGCACCCCGAAAAACCGAATTAGCGTGATTACTTCTTGGGGATACCCCACCCGAGAGTGCCGGTGCAAATTTGAACCCGTCAATGTTTTACTTTGGCGGTAATCGACGATTTTTGGTCAAATTATGACGTCACTTTTGCACCAAAAAGTTGTAATTCCCAAGGTTTTGCGAATTTTGCATGACTCCACACAGGAAAGTTGTTCAGGATGCTCAACTTGGTCGATATGCACCGTCAAAACGCGATTTCCAGAGTTGACTATTAGAAAAACAAGATGGCCGCTCTTCCCTTTTCCCTGCCCGGGGAATAACCTTTTTAATTTTCGTGGCACCCCGAAAAACCGAATTAGCGTGATTACTTCTTGCGGATACCCCACCCGAGTGTGCCGGTGCAAATTTGAACCCGTTAATGTTTTACTTTGGCGGTAATCGACGATTTTTGGTCAAATTATGACGTCACTTTTGCACCAAAAAGTTGTAATTCCCAAGGTTTTGCGAATGTTGCATGACTCCACACAGGAAAGTTGTTCAGGATGCTCAACTTGGTCGATTTGCACCGTCAAAACGCGATTTCCAGAGTTGACTATTAGAAAAACAAGATGGCCGCTCTTCCCTTTTCCCTGCCCGGGGAATAAACTTTTTAATTTTCGTGGCACCCCGAAAAACCGAATTAGCGTGATTACTTCTTGCGGATACCCCACCCGAGTGTGCCAGTGCAAATTTGAACCCCTTCAATGTTTTACTTTGACGGTAATCGACGATTTTTGGTCAAATTATGACGTCACTTTTGCACCAAAAAGTTGTAATTCCCTAGGTTTTGCGAATTTTGCATGACTCCACACAGGAAAGTTGTTCAGGATGCTCAACTTGGTCGATTTGCACCGTCAAAACGCGATTTCCAGAGTTGACTATTAGAAAAACAAGATGGCCGCTCTTCCCTTTTCCCTGCCCGGGGAATAACCTTTTTAATTTTCGTGGCACCCCGAAAAACCGAATTAGCGTGATTACTTCTTGCGGATACCCCACCCGAGTGTGCCGGTGCAAATTTGAACCCCGTCAATGTTTTACTTTGGCGGTAATCGACGATTTTTGGTCAAATTATGACGTCACTTTTGCACCAAAAAGTTGTAATTCCCAAGGTTTTGCGAATTTTGCATGACTCCACACAGGAAAGTTGTTCAGGATGCTCAACTTGGTCGGTTTGCACCGTCAAAACGCGATTTCCAGAGTTGACTATTAGAAAAACAAGATGGCCGCTCTTCCCTTTTCCCTGCCCGGGGAATAAACTTTTTAATTTTCGAGGCACCCCGAAAAGCCGAATTAGCGTGATTTCTTCTTGCGGATACCCCACCCGAGTGTGCCGGTGCAAATTTGAACCACGCCAATGTTTTACTTTTTGGCGGTAATCGACGATTTTTGGTCAATATATGCCGTCACTTTTGCACCAAAAAGTTGTAATTCGCAAGGTTTTGCGAATTTTGCATGACTCCACACAGGAAAGTTGTTCAGGATGCTCAACTTGGTCGATTTGCACCGTCAAAACGCGATTTCCAGAGTTGACTATTAGAAAAACAAGATGGCCGCTCTTCCCTTTTCCCTGCCCGGGGAATAAACTTTTTAATTTTCGAGGCACCCCGAAAAGCCGAATTAGCGTGATTTCTTCTTGCGGATACCCCACCCGAGTGTGCCGGTGCAAATTTGAACCACGCCAATGTTTTACTTTTTGGCGGTAATCGACGATTTTTGGTCAATATATGACGTCACTTTTGCACCAACAAGTTGTAATTCGCAAGGTTTTGCGAATTTTGCATGACTCCACACAGGAAAGTTGTTCAGGATGCTCAACTTGGTCGATTTGCACCGTCAAAACGCGATTTCCAGAGTTGACTATTAGAAAAACAAGATGGCCGCTCTTCCCTTTTCCCTGCCCGGGGAATAAACTTTTTAATTTTCGAGGCACCCCGAAAAGCCGAATTAGCGTGATTTCTTCTTGCGGATACCCCACCCGAGTGTGCCGGTGCAAATTTGAACCACGCCAATGTTTTACTTTTTGGCGGTAATCGACGATTTTTGGTCATTATATGACGTCACTTTTGCACAAAAAAGTTGTAATTCGCAAGGTTTTGCGAATTTTGCATGACTCCACACAGGAAAGTTGTTCAGGATGCTCAACTTGGTCGATTGGCACCGTCAAAACGCGACTTCCAGAGTTGACTTTTAGAAAACAAGATGGCCGCTCTTCCCTTTTCCCTGCCCGGGGAATAAACTTTTTAATTTTCGAGGCACCCCGAAAAGCCGAATTAGCGTGATTTCTTCTTGCGGATACCCCACCCGAGTGTGCCGGTGCAAATTTGAACCACGCCAATGTTTTACTTTTTGGCGGTAATCGACGATTTTTGGTCAATATATGACGTCACTTTTGCACCAACAAGTTGTAATTCGCAAGGTTTTGCGAATTTTGCATGACTCCACACAGGAAAGTTGTTCAGGATGCTCAACTTGGTCGATTTGCACCGTCAAAACGCGATTTCCAGAGTTGACTATTAGAAAAACAAGATGGCCGCTCTTCCCTTTTACCTGGCCGGGGAATAAACTTTTTAATTTTCGTGGCACCCCGAAAAACCGAATTAGCGTGATTACTTCTTGGGGATACCCCACCCGAGTGTGCCGGTGCAAATTTGAACCCGTCAATGTTTTACTTTGGCGGTAATCGACGATTTTTGGTCAAATTATGACGTCACTTTTGCACAAAAAAGTTGTAATTCCCAAGGTTTTGCGAATTTTGCATGACTCCACACAGGAAAGTTGTTCAGGATGCTCAACTTGGTCGATTTGCACCGTCAAAACGCGATTTCCAGAGTTGACTATTAGAAAAACAAGATGGCCGCTCTTCCCTTTTCCCTGCCCGGGGAATAAACTTTTTAATTTTCGAGGCACCCCGAAAAGCCGAATTAGCGTGATTTCTTCTTGCGGATACCCCACCCGAGTGTGCCGGTGCAAATTTGAACCACGCCAATGTTTTACTTTTTGGCGGTAATCGACGATTTTTGGTCATTATATGACGTCACTTTTGCACAAAAAAGTTGTAATTCGCAAGGTTTTGCGAATTTTGCATGACTCCACACAGGAAAGTTGTTCAGGATGCTCAACTTGGTCGATTGGCACCGTCAAAACGCGACTTCCAGAGTTGACTTTTAGAAAACAAGATGGCCACTCTTCCCGTTTCCCTGCCCGGGAAATAAACTTTTTAATTTTCGTGGCACCCCGAAAAACTGAATTAGCGTGATTACTTCTTGCGGATACCCCACCCGAGTGTGCCGGTGCAAATTTGAACCCCGTCAATGTTTTACTTTGGCGGTAATCGACCATTTTTGGTCAAATTATGACGTCACTTTTGCACCAAAAAGTTGTAGCTCCCTAGGTTTTGCGAATTTTGCATGACTCCACACAGGAAAGTTGTTCAGGATGCTCAACTTGGTCGATTTGCACCGTCAAAACGCGATTTCCAGAGTTGACTATTAGAAAAACAAGATGGCCGCTCTTCCCTTTTACCTGGCCGGGGAATAAATTTTTTAATTTTCGTGGCACCCCGAAAAACCGAATTAGCGTGATTACTTCTTGGGGATACCCCACCCGAGAGTGCCGGTGCAAATTTGAACCCGTCAATGTTTTACTTTGGCGGTAATCGACGATTTTTGGTCAAATTATGACGTCACTTTTGCACCAAAAAGTTGTAATTCCCAAGGTTTTGCGAATTTTGCATGACTCCACACAGGAAAGTTGTTCAGGATGCTCAACTTGGTCGATATGCACCGTCAAAACGCGATTTCCAGAGTTGACTATTAGAAAAACAAGATGGCCGCTCTTCCCTTTTCCCTGCCCGGGGAATAACCTTTTTAATTTTCGTGGCACCCCGAAAAACCGAATTAGCGTGATTACTTCTTGCGGATACCCCACCCGAGTGTGCCGGTGCAAATTTGAACCCGTTAATGTTTTACTTTGGCGGTAATCGACGATTTTTGGTCAAATTATGACGTCACTTTTGCACCAAAAAGTTGTAATTCCCAAGGTTTTGCGAATGTTGCATGACTCCACACAGGAAAGTTGTTCAGGATGCTCAACTTGGTCGATTTGCACCGTCAAAACGCGATTTCCAGAGTTGACTATTAGAAAAACAAGATGGCCGCTCTTCCCTTTTCCCTGCCCGGGGAATAAACTTTTTAATTTTCGTGGCACCCCGAAAAACCGAATTAGCGTGATTACTTCTTGCGGATACCCCACCCGAGTGTGCCAGTGCAAATTTGAACCCCTTCAATGTTTTACTTTGACGGTAATCGACGATTTTTGGTCAAATTATGACGTCACTTTTGCACCAAAAAGTTGTAATTCCCTAGGTTTTGCGAATTTTGCATGACTCCACACAGGAAAGTTGTTCAGGATGCTCAACTTGGTCGATTTGCACCGTCAAAACGCGATTTCCAGAGTTGACTATTAGAAAAACAAGATGGCCGCTCTTCCCTTTTCCCTGCCCGGGGAATAACCTTTTTAATTTTCGTGGCACCCCGAAAAACCGAATTAGCGTGATTACTTCTTGCGGATACCCCACCCGAGTGTGCCGGTGCAAATTTGAACCCCGTCAATGTTTTACTTTGGCGGTAATCGACGATTTTTGGTCAAATTATGACGTCACTTTTGCACCAAAAAGTTGTAATTCCCAAGGTTTTGCGAATTTTGCATGACTCCACACAGGAAAGTTGTTCAGGATGCTCAACTTGGTCGGTTTGCACCGTCAAAACGCGATTTCCAGAGTTGACTATTAGAAAAACAAGATGGCCGCTCTTCCCTTTTCCCTGCCCGGGGAATAAACTTTTTAATTTTCGAGGCACCCCGAAAAGCCGAATTAGCGTGATTTCTTCTTGCGGATACCCCACCCGAGTGTGCCGGTGCAAATTTGAACCACGCCAATGTTTTACTTTTTGGCGGTAATCGACGATTTTTGGTCAATATATGCCGTCACTTTTGCACCAAAAAGTTGTAATTCGCAAGGTTTTGCGAATTTTGCATGACTCCACACAGGAAAGTTGTTCAGGATGCTCAACTTGGTCGATTTGCACCGTCAAAACGCGATTTCCAGAGTTGACTATTAGAAAAACAAGATGGCCGCTCTTCCCTTTTCCCTGCCCGGGGAATAAACTTTTTAATTTTCGAGGCACCCCGAAAAGCCGAATTAGCGTGATTTCTTCTTGCGGATACCCCACCCGAGTGTGCCGGTGCAAATTTGAACCACGCCAATGTTTTACTTTTTGGCGGTAATCGACGATTTTTGGTCAATATATGACGTCACTTTTGCACCAACAAGTTGTAATTCGCAAGGTTTTGCGAATTTTGCATGACTCCACACAGGAAAGTTGTTCAGGATGCTCAACTTGGTCGATTTGCACCGTCAAAACGCGATTTCCAGAGTTGACTATTAGAAAAACAAGATGGCCGCTCTTCCCTTTTCCCTGCCCGGGGAATAAACTTTTTAATTTTCGAGGCACCCCGAAAAGCCGAATTAGCGTGATTTCTTCTTGCGGATACCCCACCCGAGTGTGCCGGTGCAAATTTGAACCACGCCAATGTTTTACTTTTTGGCGGTAATCGACGATTTTTGGTCATTATATGACGTCACTTTTGCACAAAAAAGTTGTAATTCGCAAGGTTTTGCGAATTTTGCATGACTCCACACAGGAAAGTTGTTCAGGATGCTCAACTTGGTCGATTGGCACCGTCAAAACGCGACTTCCAGAGTTGACTTTTAGAAAACAAGATGGCCACTCTTCCCGTTTCCCTGCCCGGGAAATAAACTTTTTAATTTTCGTGGCACCCCGAAAAACTGAATTAGCGTGATTACTTCTTGCGGATACCCCACCCGAGTGTGCCGGTGCAAATTTGAACCCCGTCAATGTTTTACTTTGGCGGTAATCGACCATTTTTGGTCAAATTATGACGTCACTTTTGCACCAAAAAGTTGTAGCTCCCTAGGTTTTGCGAATTTTGCATGACTCCACACAGGAAAGTTGTTCAGGATGCTCAACTTGGTCGATTTGCACCGTCAAAACGCGATTTCCAGAGTTGACTATTAGAAAAACAAGATGGCCGCTCTTCCCTTTTACCTGGCCGGGGAATAAATTTTTTAATTTTCGTGGCACCCCGAAAAACCGAATTAGCGTGATTACTTCTTGGGGATACCCCACCCGAGAGTGCCGGTGCAAATTTGAACCCGTCAATGTTTTACTTTGGCGGTAATCGACGATTTTTGGTCAAATTATGACGTCACTTTTGCACCAAAAAGTTGTAATTCCCAAGGTTTTGCGAATTTTGCATGACTCCACACAGGAGAGTTGTTCAGAATGCTCAACTTAGTCGATTTGCACCGTCAAAACGCGATTTCCAGAGTTGACTAATAGAAAAACAAGATGGCCGCTCTTCCCTTTTCCCTGCCCGGGGAATAAACTTTTTAATTTTCGTGGCACCCCGAAAAACCGAATTAGCGTGATTACTTCTTGCGGATACCCAAACCGAGTGTGCCCGTGCAAATTTGAACCCCGTCAATGTTTTACTTTGGCGGTAATCGACGATTTTTGGTCAAATTATGACGTCACTTTTGCACCAAAAAGTTGTAATTCCCAAGGTTTTGCGAATTTTGCATGACTCCACACAGGAAAGTTGTTCAGGATGCTCAACTTAGTCGATTTGCACCGTCAAAACGCGATTTCCAGAGTTGACTATTAGAAAAACAAGATGGCCGCTCTTCCCTTTTACCTGGCCGGGGAATAAACTTTTTAATTTTCGTGGCACCCCGAAAAACCGAATTAGCGTGATTACTTCTTGGGGATACCCAACCCGAGTGTGCCGGTGCAAATTTGAACCCGTCAATGTTTTACTTTGGCGGTAATCGACGATTTTTGGTCAAAATATGACGTCACTTTTGCACCAAAAAGTTATAATTCCCAAGGTTTTGCGAATTTTGCATGACTCCACACAGGAAAGTTGTTCAGGATGCTCAACTTGGTCGATTTGCACCGTCAAAACGCGATTTCCAGAGTTGACTATTAGAAAAACAAGATGGCCGCTCTTCCCTTTTCCCTGCCCGGGGAATAACCTTTTTAATTTTCGTGGCACCCCGAAAAACCGAATTAGCGTGATTACTTCTTGCGGATACCCCACCCGAGTGTGCCGGTGCAAATTTGAACCCGTCAATGTTTTACTTTGGCGGTAATCGACGATTTTTGGTCAAATTATGACGTCACTTTTGCACCAAAAAGTTGTAATTCCCAAGGTTTTGCGAATTTTGCATGACTCCACACAGGAAAGTTGTTCAGGATGCTCAACTTGGTCGATTTGCAACGTCAAAACGCGATTTCCAGAGTTGACTATTAGAAAAACAAGATGGCCGCTCTTCCCTTTTCCCTGCCCGGGGAATAAACTTTTTAATTTTCGTGGCACCCCGAAAAACCGAATTAGCGTGATTACTTCTTGCGGATACCCCACCCGAGTGTGCCAGTGCAAATTTGAACCCCTTCAATGTTTTACTTTGACGGTAATCGACGATTTTTGGTCAAATTATGACGTCACTTTTGCACCAAAAAGTTGTAATTCCCTAGGTTTTGCGAATTTTGCATGACTCCACACAGGAAAGTTGTTCAGGATGCTCAACTTGGTCGATTTGCACCGTCAAAACGCGATTTCCAGAGTTGACTATTAGAAAAACAAGATGGCCGCTCTTCCCTTTTCCCTGCCCGGGGAATAAACTTTTTAATTTTCGAGGCACCCCGAAAAGCCGAATTAGCGTGATTTCTTCTTGCGGATACCCCACCCGAGTGTGCCGGTGCAAATTTGAACCACGCCAATGTTTTACTTTTTGGCGGTAATCGACGATTTTTGGTCAATATATGACGTCACTTTTGCACCAACAAGTTGTAATTCGCAAGGTTTTGCGAATTTTGCATGACTCCACACAGGAAAGTTGTTCAGGATGCTCAACTTGGTCGATTTGCACCGTCAAAACGCGATTTCCAGAGTTGACTATTAGAAAAACAAGATGGCCGCTCTTCCCTTTTCCCTGCCCGGGGAATAAACTTTTTAATTTTCGAGGCACCCCGAAAAGCCGAATTAGCGTGATTTCTTCTTGCGGATACCCCACCCGAGTGTGCCGGTGCAAATTTGAACCACGCCAATGTTTTACTTTTTGGCGGTAATCGACGATTTTTGGTCATTATATGACGTCACTTTTGCACAAAAAAGTTGTAATTCGCAAGGTTTTGCGAATTTTGCATGACTCCACACAGGAAAGTTGTTCAGGATGCTCAACTTGGTCGATTGGCACCGTCAAAACGCGACTTCCAGAGTTGACTTTTAGAAAACAAGATGGCCACTCTTCCCGTTTCCCTGCCCGGGAAATAAACTTTTTAATTTTCGTGGCACCCCGAAAAACTGAATTAGCGTGATTACTTCTTGCGGATACCCCACCCGAGTGTGCCGGTGCAAATTTGAACCCCGTCAATGTTTTACTTTGGCGGTAATCGACCATTTTTGGTCAAATTATGACGTCACTTTTGCACCAAAAAGTTGTAGCTCCCTAGGTTTTGCGAATTTTGCATGACTCCACACAGGAAAGTTGTTCAGGATGCTCAACTTGGTCGATTTGCACCGTCAAAACGCGATTTCCAGAGTTGACTATTAGAAAAACAAGATGGCCGCTCTTCCCTTTTACCTGGCCGGGGAATAAATTTTTTAATTTTCGTGGCACCCCGAAAAACCGAATTAGCGTGATTACTTCTTGGGGATACCCCACCCGAGAGTGCCGGTGCAAATTTGAACCCGTCAATGTTTTACTTTGGCGGTAATCGACGATTTTTGGTCAAATTATGACGTCACTTTTGCACCAAAAAGTTGTAATTCCCAAGGTTTTGCGAATTTTGCATGACTCCACACAGGAGAGTTGTTCAGAATGCTCAACTTAGTCGATTTGCACCGTCAAAACGCGATTTCCAGAGTTGACTAATAGAAAAACAAGATGGCCGCTCTTCCCTTTTCCCTGCCCGGGGAATAAACTTTTTAATTTTCGTGGCACCCCGAAAAACCGAATTAGCGTGATTACTTCTTGCGGATACCCAAACCGAGTGTGCCCGTGCAAATTTGAACCCCGTCAATGTTTTACTTTGGCGGTAATCGACGATTTTTGGTCAAATTATGACGTCACTTTTGCACCAAAAAGTTGTAATTCCCAAGGTTTTGCGAATTTTGCATGACTCCACACAGGAAAGTTGTTCAGGATGCTCAACTTAGTCGATTTGCACCGTCAAAACGCGATTTCCAGAGTTGACTATTAGAAAAACAAGATGGCCGCTCTTCCCTTTTACCTGGCCGGGGAATAAACTTTTTAATTTTCGTGGCACCCCGAAAAACCGAATTAGCGTGATTACTTCTTGGGGATACCCAACCCGAGTGTGCCGGTGCAAATTTGAACCCGTCAATGTTTTACTTTGGCGGTAATCGACGATTTTTGGTCAAAATATGACGTCACTTTTGCACCAAAAAGTTATAATTCCCAAGGTTTTGCGAATTTTGCATGACTCCACACAGGAAAGTTGTTCAGGATGCTCAACTTGGTCGATTTGCACCGTCAAAACGCGATTTCCAGAGTTGACTATTAGAAAAACAAGATGGCCGCTCTTCCCTTTTCCCTGCCCGGGGAATAACCTTTTTAATTTTCGTGGCACCCCGAAAAACCGAATTAGCGTGATTACTTCTTGCGGATACCCCACCCGAGTGTGCCGGTGCAAATTTGAACCCGTCAATGTTTTACTTTGGCGGTAATCGACGATTTTTGGTCAAATTATGACGTCACTTTTGCACCAAAAAGTTGTAATTCCCAAGGTTTTGCGAATTTTGCATGACTCCACACAGGAAAGTTGTTCAGGATGCTCAACTTGGTCGATTTGCAACGTCAAAACGCGATTTCCAGAGTTGACTATTAGAAAAACAAGATGGCCGCTCTTCCCTTTTCCCTGCCCGGGGAATAAACTTTTTAATTTTCGTGGCACCCCGAAAAACCGAATAAGCGTGATTACTTCTTGCGGATACCCCACCCGAGTGTGCCAGTGCAAATTTGAACCCCTTCAATGTTTTACTTTGACGGTAATCGACGATTTTTGGTCAAATTATGACGTCACTTTTGCACCAAAAAGTTGTAATTCCCTAGGTTTTGCGAATTTTGCATGACTCCACACAGGAAAGTTGTTCAGGATGCTCAACTTGGTCGATTTGCACCGTCAAAACGCGATTTCCAGAGTTGACTATTAGAAAAACAAGATGGCCGCTCTTCCCTTTTCCCTGCCCGGGGAATAACCCTTTTAATTTTCGTGGCACCCCGAAAAACCGAATTAGCGTGATTACTTCTTGCGGATACCCCACCCGAGTGTGCCGGTGCAAATTTGAACCCCGTCAATGTTTTACTTTGGCGTTAATCGACGATTTTTGGTCAAATTATGACGTCACTTTTGCACCAAAAAGTTGTAATTCCCAAGGTTTTGCGAATTTTGCATGACTCCACACAGGAAAGTTGTTCAGGATGCTCAACTTGGTCGATTTGCACCGTCAAAACGCGATTTCCAGAGTTGACTATTAGAAAAACAAGATGGCCGCTCTTCCCTTTTCCCTGCCCGGGGAATAAACTTTTTAATTTTCGAGGCACCCCGAAAAGCCGAATTAGCGTGATTTCTTCTTGCGGATACCCCACCCGAGTGTGCCGGTGCAAATTTGAACCACGCCAATGTTTTACTTTTTGGCGGTAATCGACGATTTTTGGTCAATATATGACGTCACTTTTGCACCAAAAAGTTGTAATTCGCAAGGTTTTGCGAATTTTGCATGACTCCACACAGGAAAGTTGTTCAGGATGCTCAACTTGGTCGATTTGCACCGTCAAAACGCGATTTCCAGAGTTGACTATTAGAAAAACAAGATGGCCGCTCTTCCCTTTTCCCTGCCCGGGGAATAAACTTTTTAATTTTCGAGGCACCCCGAAAAGCCGAATTAGCGTGATTTCTTCTTGCGGATACCCCACCCGAGTGTGCCGGTGCAAATTTGAACCACGCCAATGTTTTACTTTTTGGCGGTAATCGACGATTTTTGGTCAATATATGACGTCACTTTTGCACCAAAAAGTTGTAATTCGCAAGGTTTTGCGAATTTTGCATGACTCCACACAGGAAAGTTGTTCAGGATGCTCAACTTGGTCGATTTGCACCGTCAAAACGCGATTTCCAGAGTTGACTATTAGAAAAACAAGATGGCCGCTCTTCCCTTTTCCCTGCCCGGGGAATAAACTTTTTAATTTTCGTGGCACCCCGAAAAGCCGAATTAGCGTGATTTCTTCTTGCGGATACCCCACCCGAGTGTGCCGGTGCAAATTTGAACCACGCCAATGTTTTACTTTTTGGCGGTAATCGACGATTTTTGGTCAATATATGACGTCACTTTTGCACCAAAAAGTTGTAATTCGCAAGGTTTTGCGAATTTTGCATGACTCCACACAGGAAAGTTGTTCAGGATGCTCAACTTGGTCGATTTGCACCGTCAAAACGCGATTTCCAGAGTTGACTATTAGAAAAACAAGATGGCCGCTCTTCCCTTTTCCCTGCCCGGGGAATAAACTTTTTAATTTTCGTGGCACCCCGAAAAACCGAATTAGCGTGATTACTTCTTGCGGATACCCCACCCGAGTGTGCCAGTGCAAATTTGAACCCCTTCAATGTTTTACTTTGACGGTAATCGACGATTTTTGGTCAAATTATGACGTCACTTTTGCACCAAAAAGTTGTAATTCCCTAGGTTTTGCGAATTTTGCATGACTCCACACAGGAAAGTTGTTCAGGATGCTCAACTTGGTCGATTTGCACCGTCAAAACGCGATTTCCAGAGTTGACTATTAGAAAAACAAGATGGCCGCTCTTCCCTTTTCCCTGCCCGGGGAATAAACTTTTTAATTTTCGTGGCACCCCGAAAAACCGAATTAGCGTGATTACTTCTTGCGGATACCCCACCCGAGTGTGCCAGTGCAAATTTGAACCCCTTCAATGTTTTACTTTGACGGTAATCGACGATTTTTGGTCAAATTATGACGTCACTTTTGCACCAAAAAGTTGTAATTCCCTAGGTTTTGCGAATTTTGCATGACTCCACACAGGAAAGTTGTTCAGGATGCTCAACTTGGTCGATTTGCACCGTCAAAACGCGATTTCCAGAGTTGACTATTAGAAAAACAAGATGGCCGCTCTTCCCTTTTCCCTGCCCGGGGAATAAACTTTTTAATTTTCGTGGCACCCCGAAAAACCGAATTAGCGTGATTACTTCTTGCGGATACCCCACCCGAGTGTGCCCGTGCAAATTTGAACCCCTTCAATGTTTTACTTTGACGGTAATCGACGATTTTTGGTCAAATTATGACGTCACTTTTGCACCAAAAAGTTGTAATTCCCTAGGTTTTGCGAATTTTGCATGACTCCACACAGGAAAGTTGTTCAGGATGCTCAACTTGGTCGATTTGCACCGTCAAAACGCGATTTCCAGAGTTGACTATTAGAAAAACAAGATGGCCGCTCTTCCCTTTTACCTGGCCGGGGAATAAACTTTTTAATTTTCGTGGCACCCCGAAAAACCGAATTAGCGTGATTACTTCTTGGGGATACCCCACCCGAGTGTGCCGGTGCAAATTTGAACCCGTCAATGTTTTACTTTGGCGGTAATCGACGATTTTTGGTCAAAATATGACGTCACTTTTGCACCAAAAAGTTATAATTCCCAAGGTTTTGCGAATTTTGCATGACTCCACACAGGAAAGTTGTTCAGGATGCTCAACTTGGTCGATTTGCACCGTCAAAACGCGATTTCCAGAGTTGACTATTAGAAAAACAAGATGGCCGCTCTTCCCTTTTCCCTGCCCGGGGAATAACCTTTTTAATTTTCGTGGCACCCCGAAAAACCGAATTAGCGTGATTACTTCTTGCGGATACCCCACCCGAGTGTGCCGGTGCAAATTTGAACCCGTCAATGTTTTACTTTGGCGGTAATCGACGATTTTTGGTCAAATTATGACGTCACTTTTGCACCAAAAAGTTGTAATTCCCAAGGTTTTGCGAATTTTGCATGACTCCACACAGGAAAGTTGTTCAGGATGCTCAACTTGGTCGATTTGCACCGTCAAAACGCGATTTCCAGAGTTGACTATTAGAAAAACAAGATGGCCGCTCTTCCCTTTTCCCTGCCCGGGAATAAACTTTTTAATTTTCGTGGCACCCCGAAAAACCGAATTAGCGTGATTACTTCTTGCGGATACCCCACCCGAGTGTGCCGGTGCAAATTTGAACCCCTTCAATGTTTTACTTTGACGGTAATCGACGATTTTTGGTCAAATTATGACGTCACTTTTGCACCAAAAAGTTGTAATTCCCTAGGTTTTGCGAATTTTGCATGACTCCACACAGGAAAGTTGTTCAGGATGCTCAACTTGGTCGATTTGCACCGTCAAAACGCGATTTCCAGAGTTGACTATTAGAAAAACAAGATGGCCGCTCTTCCCTTTTCCCTGCCCGGGGAATAACCTTTTTAATTTTCGTGGCACCCCGAAAAACCGAATTAGCGTGATTACTTCTTGCGGATACCCCACCCGAGTGTGCCGGTGCAAATTTGAACCCCGTCAATGTTTTACTTTGGCGTTAATCGACGATTTTTGGTCAAATTATGACGTCACTTTTGCACCAAAAAGTTGTAATTCCCAAGGTTTTGCGAATTTTGCATGACTCCACACAGGAAAGTTGTTCAGGATGCTCAACTTGGTCGATTTGCACCGTCAAAACGCGATTTCCAGAGTTGACTATTAGAAAAACAAGATGGCCGCTCTTCCCTTTTCCCTGCCCGGGGAATAAACTTTTTAATTTTCGAGGCACCCCGAAAAGCCGAATTAGCGTGATTTCTTCTTGCGGATACCCCACCCGAGTGTGCCGGTGCAAATTTGAACCACGCCAATGTTTTACTTTTTGGCGGTAATCGACGATTTTTGGTCAATATATGACGTCACTTTTGCACCAAAAAGTTGTAATTCGCAAGGTTTTGCGAATTTTGCATGACTCCACACAGGAAAGTTGTTCAGGATGCTCAACTTGGTCGATTTGCACCGTCAAAACGCGATTTCCAGAGTTGACTATTAGAAAAACAAGATGGCCGCTCTTCCCTTTTCCCTGCCCGGGGAATAAACTTTTTAATTTTCGAGGCACCCCGAAAAACCGAATTAGCGTGATTTCTTCTTGCGGATACCCCACCCGAGTGTGCCGGTGCAAATTTGAACCACGCCAATGTTTTACTTTTTGGCGGTAATCGACGATTTTTGGTCAATATATGACGTCACTTTTGCACCAAAAAGTTGTAATTCGCAAGGTTTTGCGAATTTTGCATGACTCCACACAGGAAAGTTGTTCAGGATGCTCAACTTGGTCGATTTGCACCGTCAAAACGCGATTTCCAGAGTTGACTATTAGAAAAACAAGATGGCCGCTCTTCCCTTTTCCCTGCCCGGGGAATAACCTTTTTAATTTTCGTGGCACCCCGAAAAACCGAATTAGCGTGATTACTTCTTGCGGATACCCCACCCGAGTGTGCCGGTGCAAATTTGAACCCGTCAATGTTTTACTTTGGCGGTAATCGACGAATTTTGGTCAAATTATGACGTCACTTTTGCACCAAAAAGTTGTAATTCCCAAGGTTTTGCGAATTTTGCATGACTCCACACAGGAAAGTTGTTCAGGATGCTCAACTTGGTCGATTTGCACCGTCAAAACGCGATTTCCAGAGTTGACTATTAGAAAAACAAGATGGCCGCTCTTCCCTTTTCCCTGCCCGGGGAATAAACTTTTTAATTTTCGTGGCACCCCGAAAAACCGAATTAGCGTGATTACTTCTTGCGGATACCCCACCCGAGTGTGCCAGTGCAAATTTGAACCCCTTCAATGTTTTACTTTGACGGTAATCGACGATTTTTGGTCAAATTATGACGTCACTTTTGCACCAAAAAGTTGTAATTCCCTAGGTTTTGCGAATTTTGCATGACTCCACACAGGAAAGTTGTTCAGGATGCTCAACTTGGTCGATTTGCACCGTCAAAACGCGATTTCCAGAGTTGACTATTAGAAAAACAAGATGGCCGCTCTTCCCTTTTCCCTGGCCGGGGAATAACCTTTTTAATTTTCGTGGCACCCCGAAAAACCGAATTAGCGTGATTACTTCTTGCGGATACCCCACCCGAGTGTGCCGGTGCAAATTTGAACCCCGTCAATGTTTTACTTTGGCGTTAATCGACGATTTTTGGTCAAATTATGACGTCACTTTTGCACCAAAAAGTTGTAATTCCCAAGGTTTTGCGAATTTTGCATGACTCCACACAGGAAAGTTGTTCAGGATGCTCAACTTGGTCGATTTGCACCGTCAAAACGCGATTTCCAGAGTTGACTATTAGAAAAACAAGATGGCCGCTCTTCCCTTTTCCCTGCCCGGGGAATAAACTTTTTAATTTTCGAGGCACCCCGAAAAGCCGAATTAGCGTGATTTCTTCTTGCGGATACCCCACCCGAGTGTGCCGGTGCAAATTTGAACCACGCCAATGTTTTACTTTTTGGCGGTAATCGACGATTTTTGGTCAATATATGACGTCACTTTTGCACCAAAAAGTTGTAATTCGCAAGGTTTTGCGAATTTTGCATGACTCCACACAGGAAAGTTGTTCAGGATGCTCAACTTGGTCGATTTGCACCGTCAAAACGCGATTTCCAGAGTTGACTATTAGAAAAACAAGATGGCCGCTCTTCCCTTTTCCCTGCCCGGGGAATAAACTTTTTAATTTTCGAGGCACCCCGAAAAACCGAATTAGCGTGATTTCTTCTTGCGTATACCCCACCCGAGTGTGCCGGTGCAAATTTGAACCACGCCAATGTTTTACTTTTTGGCGGTAATCGACGATTTTTGGTCAATATATGACGTCACTTTTGCACCAAAAAGTTGTAATTCGCAAGGTTTTGCGAATTTTGCATGACTCCACACAGGAAAGTTGTTCAGGATGCTCAACTTGGTCGATTTGCACCGTCAAAACGCGATTTCCAGAGTTGACTATTAGAAAAACAAGATGGCCGCTCTTCCCTTTTCCCTGCCCGGGGAATAAACTTTTTAATTTTCGTGGCACCCCGAAAAGCCGAATTAGCGTGATTTCTTCTTGCGGATACCCCACCCGAGTGTGCCGGTGCAAATTTGAACCACGCCAATGTTTTACTTTTTGGCGGTAATCGACGATTTTTGGTCAATATATGACGTCACTTTTGCACCAAAAAGTTGTAATTCGCAAGGTTTTGCGAATTTTGCATGACTCCACACAGGAAAGTTGTTCAGGATGCTCAACTTGGTCGATTTGCACCGTCAAAACGCGATTTCCAGAGTTGACTATTAGAAAAACAAGATGGCCGCTCTTCCCTTTTCCCTGCCCGGGGAATAAACTTTTTAATTTTCGTGGCACCCCGAAAAACCGAATTAGCGTGATTACTTCTTGCGGATACCCCACCCGAGTGTGCCAGTGCAAATTTGAACCCCTTCAATGTTTTACTTTGACGGTAATCGACGATTTTTGGTCAAATTATGACGTCACTTTTGCACCAAAAAGTTGTAATTCCCTAGGTTTTGCGAATTTTGCATGACTCCACACAGGAAAGTTGTTCAGGATGCTCAACTTGGTCGATTTGCACCGTCAAAACGCGATTTCCAGAGTTGACTATTAGAAAAACAAGATGGCCGCTCTTCCCTTTTCCCTGGCCGGGGAATAAACTTTTTAATTTTCGTGGCACCCCGAAAAACCGAATTAGCGTGATTACTTCTTGCGGATACCCCACCCGAGTGTGCCAGTGCAAATTTGAACCCCTTCAATGTTTTACTTTGACGGTAATCGACGATTTTTGGTCAAATTATGACGTCACTTTTGCACCAAAAAGTTGTAATTCCCTAGGTTTTGCGAATTTTGCATGACTCCACACAGGAAAGTTGTTCAGGATGCTCAACTTGGTCGATTTGCACCGTCAAAACGCGATTTCCAGAGTTGACTATTAGAAAAACAAGATGGCCGCTCTTCCCTTTTCCCTGCCCGGGGAATAACCTTTTTAATTTTCGTGGCACCCCGAAAAACCGAATTAGCGTGATTACTTCTTGCGGATACCCCACCCGAGTGTGCCGGTGCAAATTTGAACCCGTCAATGTTTTACTTTGGCGGTAATCGACGATTTTTGGTCAAATTATGACGTCACTTTTGCACCAAAAAGTTGTAATTCCCAAGGTTTTGCGAATTTTGCATGACTCCACACAGGAAAGTTGTTCAGGATGCTCAACTTGGTCGATTTGCACCGTCAAAACGCGATTTCCAGAGTTGACTATTAGAAAAACAAGATGGCCGCTCTTCCCTTTTCCCTGCCCGGGGAATAAACTTTTTAATTTTCGTGGCACCCCGAAAAACCGAATTAGCGTGATTACTTCTTGCGGATACCCCACCCGAGTGTGCCAGTGCAAATTTGAACCCCTTCAATGTTTTACTTTGACGGTAATCGACGATTTTTGGTCAAATTATGACGTCACTTTTGCACCAAAAAGTTGTAATTCCCTAGGTTTTGCGAATTTTGCATGACTCCACACAGGAAAGTTGTTCAGGATGCTCAACTTGGTCGATTTGCACCGTCAAAACGCGATTTCCAGAGTTGACTATTAGAAAAACAAGATGGCCGCTCTTCCCTTTTCCCTGCCCGGGGAATAACCTTTTTAATTTTCGTGGCACCCCGAAAAACCGAATTAGCGTGATTACTTCTTGCGGATACCCCACCCGAGTGTGCCAGTGCAAATTTGAACCCCTTCAATGTTTTACTTTGACGGTAATCGACGATTTTTGGTCAAATTATGACGTCACTTTTGCACCAAAAAGTTGTAATTCCCTAGGTTTTGCGAATTTTGCATGACTCCACACAGGAAAGTTGTTCAGGATGCTCAACTTGGTCGATTTGCACCGTCAAAACGCGATTTCCAGAGTTGACTATTAGAAAAACAAGATGGCCGCTCTTCCCTTTTCCCTGCCCGGGGAATAACCTTTTTAATTTTCGTGGCACCCCGAAAAACCGAATTAGCGTGATTACTTCTTGCGGATACCCCACCCGAGTGTGCCGGTGCAAATTTGAACCCCGTCAATGTTTTACTTTGGCGTTAATCGACGATTTTTGGTCAAATTATGACGTCACTTTTGCACCAAAAAGTTGTAATTCCCAAGGTTTTGCGAATTTTGCATGACTCCACACAGGAAAGTTGTTCAGGATGCTCAACTTGGTCGATTTGCACCGTCAAAACGCGATTTCCAGAGTTGACTATTAGAAAAACAAGATGGCCGCTCTTCCCTTTTCCCTGCCCGGGGAATAAACTTTTTAATTTTCGAGGCACCCCGAAAAGCCGAATTAGCGTGATTTCTTCTTGCGGATACCCCACCCGAGTGTGCCGGTGCAAATTTGAACCACGCCAATGTTTTACTTTTTGGCGGTAATCGACGATTTTTGGTCAATATATGACGTCACTTTTGCACCAAAAAGTTGTAATTCGCAAGGTTTTGCGAATTTTGCATGACTCCACACAGGAAAGTTGTTCAGGATGTTTAACTTGGTCGATTTGCACCGTCAAAACGCGATTTCCAGAGTTGACTATTAGAAAAACAAGATGGCCGCTCTTCCCTTTTCCCTGCCCGGGGAATAAACTTTTTAATTTTCGAGGCACCCCGAAAAACCGAATTAGCGTGATTTCTTCTTGCGTATACCCCACCCGAGTGTGCCGGTGCAAATTTGAACCACGCCAATGTTTTACTTTTTGGCGGTAATCGACGATTTTTGGTCAATATATGACGTCACTTTTGCACCAAAAAGTTGTAATTCGCAAGGTTTTGCGAATTTTGCATGACTCCACACAGGAAAGTTGTTCAGGATGCTCAACTTGGTCGATTTGCACCGTCAAAACGCGATTTCCAGAGTTGACTATTAAAAAAACAAGATGGCCGCTCTTCCCTTTTCCCTGCCCGGGGAATAAACTTTTTAATTTTCGTGGCACCCCGAAAAGCCGAATTAGCGTGATTTCTTCTTGCGGATACCCCACCCGAGTGTGCCGGTGCAAATTTGAACCACGCCAATGTTTTACTTTTTGGCGGTAATCGACGATTTTTGGTCAATATATGACGTCACTTTTGCACCAAAAAGTTGTAATTCGCAAGGTTTTGCGAATTTTGCATGACTCCACACAGGAAAGTTGTTCAGGATGCTCAACTTGGTCGATTTGCACCGTCAAAACGCGATTTCCAGAGTTGACTATTAGAAAAACAAGATGGCCGCTCTTCCCTTTTCCCTGCCCGGGGAATAAACTTTTTAATTTTCGTGGCACCCCGAAAAACCGAATTAGCGTGATTACTTCTTGCGGATACCCCACCCGAGTGTGCCAGTGCAAATTTGAACCCCTTCAATGTTTTACTTTGACGGTAATCGACGATTTTTGGTCAAATTATGACGTCACTTTTGCACCAAAAAGTTGTAATTCCCTAGGTTTTGCGAATTTTGCATGACTCCACACAGGAAAGTTGTTCAGGATGCTCAACTTGGTCGATTTGCACCGTCAAAACGCGATTTCCAGAGTTGACTATTAGAAAAACAAGATGGCCGCTCTTCCCTTTTCCCTGGCCGGGGAATAAACTTTTTAATTTTCGTGGCACCCCGAAAAACCGAATTAGCGTGATTACTTCTTGCGGATACCCCACCCGAGTGTGCCAGTGCAAATTTGAACCCCTTCAATGTTTTACTTTGACGGTAATCGACGATTTTTGGTCAAATTATGACGTCACTTTTGCACCAAAAAGTTGTAATTCCCTAGGTTTTGCGAATTTTGCATGACTCCACACAGGAAAGTTGTTCAGGATGCTCAACTTGGTCGATTTGCACCGTCAAAACGCGATTTCCAGAGTTGACTATTAGAAAAACAAGATGGCCGCTCTTCCCTTTTACCTGGCCGGGGAATAAACTTTTTAATTTTCGTGGCACCCCGAAAAACCGAATTAGCGTGATTACTTCTTGGGGATACCCCACCCGAGTGTGCCGGTGCAAATTTGAACCCGTCAATGTTTTACTTTGGCGGTAATCGACGATTTTTGGTCAAATTATGACGTCACTTTTGCACAAAAAAGTTGTAATTCCCAAGGTTTTGCGAATTTTGCATGACTCCACACAGGAAAGTTGTTCAGGATGCTCAACTTGGTCGATTTGCACCGTCAAAACGCGATTTCCAGAGTTGACTATTAGAAAAACAAGATGGCCGCTCTTCCCTTTTCCCTGCCCGGGGAATAACCTTTTTAATTTTCGTGGCACCCCGAAAAACCGAATTAGCGTGATTACTTCTTGCGGATACCCCACCCGAGTGTGCCGGTGCAAATTTGAACCCCGTCAATGTTTTACTTTGGCGGTAATCGACGATTTTTGGTCAAATTATGACGTCACTTTTGCACAAAAAAGTTGTAATTCCCAAGGTTTTGCGAATTTTGCATGACTCCACACAGGAAAGTTGTTCAGGATGCTCAACTTGGTCGATTTGCACCGTCAAAACGCGATTTCCAGAGTTGACTATTAGAAAAACAAGATGGCCGCTCTTCCCTTTTCCCTGCCCGGGGAATAAACTTTTTAATTTTCGAGGCACCCCGAAAAGCCGAATTAGCGTGATTTCTTCTTGCGGATACCCCACCCGAGTGTGCCGGTGCAAATTTGAACCACGCCAATGTTTTACTTTTTGGCGGTAATCGACGATTTTTGGTCATTATATGACGTCACTTTTGCACAAAAAAGTTGTAATTCGCAAGGTTTTGCGAATTTTGCATGACTCCACACAGGAAAGTTGTTCAGGATGCTCAACTTGGTCGATTGGCACCGTCAAAACGCGACTTCCAGAGTTGACTTTTAGAAAACAAGATGGCCACTCTTCCCGTTTCCCTGCCCGGGAAATAAACTTTTTAATTTTCGTGGCACCCCGAAAAACTGAATTAGCGTGATTACTTCTTGCGGATACCCCACCCGAGTGTGCCGGTGCAAATTTGAACCCCGTCAATGTTTTACTTTGGCGGTAATCGACCATTTTTGGTCAAATTATGACGTCACTTTTGCACCAAAAAGTTGTAATTCGCAAGGTTTTGCGAATTTTGCATGACTCCACACAGGAAAGTTGTTCAGGATGCTCAACTTGGTCGATTTGCACCGTCAAAACGCGATTTCCAGAGTTGACTATTAGAAAAACAAGATGGCCGCTCTTCCCTTTTCCCTGCCCGGGGAATAAACTTTTTAATTTTCGAGGCACCCCGAAAAGCCGAATTAGCGTGATTTCTTCTTGCGGATACCCCACCCGAGTGTGCCGGTGCAAATTTGAACCACGCCAATGTTTTACTTTTTGGCGGTAATCGACGATTTTTGGTCAATATATGACGTCACTTTTGCACAAAAAAGTTGTAATTCGCAAGGTTTTGCGAATTTTGCATGACTCCACACAGGAAAGTTGTTCAGGATGCTCAACTTGGTCGATTATCACCGTCAAAACGCGATTTCCAGAGTTGACTATTAGAAAAACAAGATGGCCGCTCTTCCCTTTTCCCTGCCCGGGGAATAAACTTTTTAATTTTCGTGGCACCCCGAAAAACCGAATTAGCGTGATTACTTCTTGCGGATACCCCACCCGAGTGTGCCAGTGCAAATTTGAACCCCTTCAATGTTTTACTTTGACGGTAATCGACGATTTTTGGTCAAATTATGACGTCACTTTTGCACCAAAAAGTTGTAATTCCCTAGGTTTTGCGAATTTTGCATGACTCCACACAGGAAAGTTGTTCAGGATGCTCAACTTGGTCGATTTGCACTGTCAAAACGCGATTTCCAGAGTTGACTATTAGAAAAACAAGATGGCCGCTCTTCCCTTTTCCCTGCCCGGGGAATAAACTTTTTAATTTTCGTGGCACCCCGAAAAACCGAATTAGCGTGATTACTTCTTGCGGATACCCCACCCGAGTGTGCCAGTGCAAATTTGAACCCCTTCAATGTTTTACTTTGACGGTAATCGACGATTTTTGGTCAAATTATGACGTCACTTTTGCACCAAAAAGTTGTAATTCCCTAGGTTTTGCGAATTTTGCATGACTCCACACAGGAAAGTTGTTCAGGATGCTCAACTTGGTCGATTTGCACCGTCAAAACGCGATTTCCAGAGTTGACTATTAGAAAAACAAGATGGCCGCTCTTCCCTTTTCCCTGCCCGGGGAATAACCTTTTTAATTTTCGTGGCACCCCGAAAAACCGAATTAGCGTGATTACTTCTTGCGGATACCCCACCCGAGTGTGCCGGTGCAAATTTGAACCCCGTCAATGTTTTACTTTGGCGGTAATCGACGATTTTTGGTCAAATTATGACGTCACTTTTGCACCAAAAAGTTGTAATTCCCAAGGTTTTGCGAATTTTGCATGACTCCACACAGGAAAGTTGTTCAGAATGCTCAACTTAGTCGATTTGCACCGTCAAAACGCGATTTCCAGAGTTGACTATTAGAAAAACAAGATGGCCGCTCTTCCCTTTTCCCTGCCCGGGGAATAAACTTTTTAATTTTCGTGGCACCCCGAAAAACCGAATTAGCGTGATTACTTCATGCGGATACCCCACCCGAGTGTGCCCGTGCAAATTTGAACCCCGTCAATGTTTTACTTTGGCGGTAATCGACGATTTTTGGTCAAATTATGACGTCACTTTTGCACCAAAAAGTTGTAATTCCCAAGGTTTTGCGAATTTTGCATGACTCCACACAGGAAAGTTGTTCAGGATGCTCAACTTAGTCGATTTGCACCGTCAAAACGCGATTTCCAGAGTTGACTATTAGAAAAACAAGATGGCCGCTCTTCCCTTTTACCTGGCCGGGGAATAAACTTTTTAATTTTCGTGGCACCCCGAAAAACCGAATTAGCGTGATTACTTCTTGCGGATACCCCACCCGAGTGTGCCCGTGCAAATTTGAACCCCGTCAATGTTTTACTTTGGCGGTAATCGACGATTTTTGGTCAAATTATGACGTCACTTTTGCACCAAAAAGTTGTAATTCCCAAGGTTTTGCGAATTTTGCATGACTCCACACAGGAAAGTTGTTCAGGATGCTCAACTTGGTCGATTTGCACCGTCAAAACGCGATTTCCAGAGTTGACTATTAGAAAAACAAGATGGCCGCTCTTCCCTTTTCCCTGCCCGGGGAATAAACTTTTTAATTTTCGTGGCACCCCGAAAAACCGAATTAGCGTGATTACTTCTTGCGGATACCCCACCCGAGTGTGCCAGTGCAAATTTGAACCCCTTCAATGTTTTACTTTGACGGTAATCGACGATTTTTGGTCAAATTATGACGTCACTTTTGCACCAAAAAGTTGTAATTCCCTAGGTTTTGCGAATTTTGCATGACTCCACACAGGAAAGTTGTTCAGAATGCTCAACTTAGTCGATTTGCACCGTCAAAACGCGATTTCCAGAGTTGACTAATAGAAAAACAAGATGGCCGCTCTTCCCTTTTCCCTGCCCGGGGAATAAACTTTTTAATTTTCGTGGCACCCCGAAAAACCGAATTAGCGTGATTACTTCTTGCGGATACCCCACCCGAGTGTGCCCGTGCAAATTTGAACCCCGTCAATGTTTTACTTTGGCGGTAATCGACGATTTTTGGTCAAATTATGACGTCACTTTTGCACCAAAAAGTTGTAATTCCCAAGGTTTTGCGAATTTTGCATGACTCCACACAGGAAAGTTGTTCAGGATGCTCAACTTAGTCGATTTGCACCGTCAAAACGCGATTTCCAGAGTTGACTATTAGAAAAACAAGATGGCCGCTCTTCCCTTTTACCTGGCCGGGGAATAAACTTTTTAATTTTCGTGGCACCCCGAAAAACCGAATTAGCGTGATTACTTCTTGGGGATACCCCACCCGAGTGTGCCGGTGCAAATTTGAACCCGTCAATGTTTTACTTTGGCGGTAATCGACGATTTTTGGTCAAATTATGACGTCACTTTTGCACCAAAAAGTTGTAATTCCCAAGGTTTTGCGAATTTTGCATGACTCCACACAGGAAAGTTGTTCAGGATGCTCAACTTGGTCGATTTGCACCGTCAAAACGCGATTTCCAGAGTTGACTATTAGAAAAACAAGATGGCCGCTCTTCCCTTTTCCCTGCCCGGGGAATAACCTTTTTAATTTTCGTGGCACCCCGAAAAACCGAATTAGCGTGATTACTTCTTGCGGATACCACACCCGAGTGTGCCGGTGCAAATTTGAACCCGTCAATGTTTTACTTTGGCGGTAATCGACGATTTTTGGTCAAATTATGACGTCACTTTTGCACCAAAAAGTTGTAATTCCCAAGGTTTTGCGAATTTTGCATGACTCCACACAGGAAAGTTGTTCAGGATGCTCAACTTGGTCGATTTGCACCGTCAAAACGCGATTTCCAGAGTTGACTATTAGAAAAACAAGATGGCCGCTCTTCCCTTTTCCCTGCCCGGGGAATAAACTTTTTAATTTTCGTGGCACCCCGAAAAACCGAATTAGCGTGATTACTTCTTGCGGATACCCCACCCGAGTGTGCCAGTGCAAATTTGAACCCCTTCAATGTTTTACTTTGACGGTAATCGACGATTTTTGGTCAAATTATGACGTCACTTTTGCACCAAAAAGTTGTAATTCCCTAGGTTTTGCGAATTTTGCATGACTCCACACAGGAAAGTTGTTCAGGATGCTCAACTTGGTCGATTTGCACCGTCAAAACGCGATTTCCAGAGTTGACTATTAGAAAAACAAGATGGCCGCTCTTCCCTTTTACCTGGCCGGGGAATAAACTTTTTAATTTTCGTGGCACCCCGAAAAACCGAATTAGCGTGATTACTTCTTGGGGATACCCCACCCGAGTGTGCCGGTGCAAATTTGAACCCGTCAATGTTTTACTTTGGCGGTAATCGACGATTTTTGGTCAAATTATGACGTCACTTTTGCACCAAAAAGTTGTAATTCCCAAGGTTTTGCGAATTTTGCATGACTCCACACAGGAAAGTTGTTCAGGATGCTCAACTTGGTCGATTTGCACCGTCAAAACGCGATTTCCAGAGTTGACTATTAGAAAAACAAGATGGCCGCTCTTCCCTTTTCCCTGCCCGGGGAATAACCTTTTTAATTTTCGTGGCACCCCGAAAAACCGAATTAGCGTGATTACTTCTTGCGGATACCACACCCGAGTGTGCCGGTGCAAATTTGAACCCGTCAATGTTTTACTTTGGCGGTAATCGACGATTTTTGGTCAAATTATGACGTCACTTTTGCACCAAAAAGTTGTAATTCCCAAGGTTTTGCGAATTTTGCATGACTCCACACAGGAAAGTTGTTCAGGATGCTCAACTTGGTCGATTTGCACCGTCAAAACGCGATTTCCAGAGTTGACTATTAGAAAAACAAGATGGCCGCTCTTCCCTTTTCCCTGCCCGGGGAATAAACTTTTTAATTTTCGTGGCACCCCGAAAAACCGAATTAGCGTGATTACTTCTTGCGGATACCCCACCCGAGTGTGCCAGTGCAAATTTGAACCCCTTCAATGTTTTACTTTGACGGTAATCGACGATTTTTGGTCAAATTATGACGTCACTTTTGCACCAAAAAGTTGTAATTCCCTAGGTTTTGCGAATTTTGCATGACTCCACACAGGAAAGTTGTTCAGGATGCTCAACTTAGTCGATTTGCACCGTCAAAACGCGATTTCCAGAGTTGACTATTAGAAAAACAAGATGGCCGCTCTTCCCTTTTCCCTGCCCGGGGAATAACCTTTTTAATTTTCGTGGCACCCCGAAAAACCGAATTAGCGTGATTACTTCTTGCGGATACCCCACCCGAGTGTGCCGGTGCAAATTTGAACCCCGTCAATGTTTTACTTTGGCGGTAATCGACGATTTTTGGTCAAATTATGACGTCACTTTTGCACCAAAAAGTTGTAATTCCCAAGGTTTTGCGAATTTTGCATGACTCCACACAGGAAAGTTGTTCAGGATGCTCAACTTGGTCGATTTGCACCGTCAAAACGCGATTTCCAGAGTTGACTATTAGAAAAACAAAATGGCCGCTCTTCCCTTTTCCCTGCCCGGGGAATAAACTTTTTAATTTTCGAGGCACCCCGAAAAGCCGAATTAGCGTGATTTCTTCTTGCGGATACCCCACCCGAGTGTGCCGGTGCAAATTTGAACCACGCCAATGTTTTACTTTTTGGCGGTAATCGACGATTTTTGGTCAATATATGACGTCACTTTTGCACCAAAAAATTGTAATTCGCAAGGTTTTGCGAATTTTGCATGACTCCACACAGGAAAGTTGTTCAGGATGCTCAACTTGGTCGATTTGCACCGTCAAAACGCGATTTCCAGAGTTGACTATTAGAAAAACAAGATGGCCGCTCTTCCCTTTTCCCTGCCCGGGGAATAAATTTTTTAATTTTCGAGGCACCCCGAAAAGCCGAATTAGCGTGATTTTTTCTTGCGGATACCCCACCCGAGTGTGCCGGTGCAAATTTGAACCACGCCAATGTTTTACTTTTTGGCGGTAATCGACGATTTTTGGTCAATATATGACGTCACTTTTGCACCAAAAAGTTGTAATTCGCAAGGTTTTGCGAATTTTGCATGACTCCACACAGGAAAGTTGTTCAGGATGCTCAACTTGGTCGATTTGCACCGTCAAAACGCGATTTCCAGAGTTGACTATTAGAAAAACAAGATGGCCGCTCTTCCCTTTTCCCTGCCCGGGGAATAAACTTTTTAATTTTCGTGGCACCCCGAAAAGCCGAATTAGCGTGATTTCTTCTTGCGGATACCCCACCCGAGTGTGCCGGTGCAAATTTGAACCACGCCAATGTTTTACTTTTTGGCGGTAATCGACGATTTTTGGTCAATATATGACGTCACTTTTGCACCAAAAAGTTGTAATTCGCAAGGTTTTGCGAATTTTGCATGACTCCACACAGGAAAGTTGTTCAGGATGCTCAACTTGGTCGATTTGCACCGTCAAAACGCGATTTCCAGAGTTGACTATTAGAAAAACAAGATGGCCGCTCTTCCCTTTTCCCTGCCCGGGGAATAAACTTTTTAATTTTCGTGGCACCCCGAAAAACCGAATTAGCGTGATTACTTCTTGCGGATACCCCACCCGAGTGTGCCAGTGCAAATTTGAACCCCTTCAATGTTTTACTTTGACGGTAATCGACGATTTTTGGTCAAATTATGACGTCACTTTTGCACCAAAAAGTTGTAATTCCCTAGGTTTTGCGAATTTTGCATGACTCCACACAGGAAAGTTGTTCAGGATGCTCAACTTGGTCGATTTGCACCGTCAAAACGCGATTTCCAGAGTTGACTATTAGAAAAACAAGATGGCCGCTCTTCCCTTTTCCCTGCCCGGGGAATAAACTTTTTAATTTTCGTGGCACCCCGAAAAACCGAATTAGCGTGATTACTTCTTGCGGATACCCCACCCGAGTGTGCCAGTGCAAATTTGAACCCCTTCAATGTTTTACTTTGACGGTAATCGACGATTTTTGGTCAAATTATGACGTCACTTTTGCACCAAAAAGTTGTAATTCCCTAGGTTTTGCGAATTTTGCATGACTCCACACAGGAAAGTTGTTCAGGATGCTCAACTTGGTCGATTTGCACCGTCAAATCGCGATTTCCAGAGTTGACTATTAGAAAAACAAGATGGCCGCTCTTCCCTTTTCCCTGCCCAGGGAATAAACTTTTTAATTTTCGAGGCACCCCGAAAAGCCGAATTAGCGTGATTTCTTCTTGCGGATACCCCACCCGAGTGTGCCGGTGCAAATTTGAACCACGCCAATGTTTTACTTTTTGGCGGTAATCGACGATTTTTGGTCATTATATGACGTCACTTTTGCACAAAAAAGTTGTAATTCGCAAGGTTTTTACGAATTTTGCATGACTCCACACAGGAAAGTTGTTCAGGATGCTCAACTTGGTCGATTGGCACCGTCAAAACGCGACTTCCAGAGTTGACTTTTAGAAAACAAGATGGCCACTCTTCTCGTTTCCCTGCCCGGGAAATAAACTTTTTAATTTTCGTGGCACCCCGAAAAACTGAATTAGCGTGATTACTTCTTGTGGATACCCCACCCGAGTGTGCCGGTGCAAATTTGAACCCCGTCAATGTTTTACTTTGGCGGTAATCGACCTTTTTTGGTCAAATTATGACGTCACTTTTGCACCAAAAAGTTGTAGCTCCCTAGGTTTTGCGAATTTTGCATGACTCCACACAGGAAAGTTGTTCAGGATGCTCAACTTGGTCGATTTGCACCGTCAAAACGCGATTTCCAGAGTTGACTATTAGAAAAACAAGATGGCCGCTCTTCCCTTTTCCCTGCCCGGGGAATAAACTTTTTAATTTTCGTGGCACCCCGAAAAACCGAATTAGCGTGATTACTTCTTGCGGATACCCCACCCGAGTGTGCCCGTGCAAATTTGAACCCGTCAATGTTTTACTTTGGCGGTAATCGACGATTTTTGGTCAAATTATGACGTCACTTTTGCACCAAAAAGTTGTAATTCCCAAGGTTTTGCGAATTTTGCATGATTCCACACAGGAAAGTTGTTCAGGATGCTCAACTTGGTCGATTTGCACCGTCAAAACGCGATTTCCAGAGTTGACTTTTAGAAAAACAAGATGGCCGCTCTTCCCTTTTCCCTGCCCGGGGAATAACCTTTTTAATTTTCGTGGCACCCCGAAAAACCGAATTAGCGTGATTACTTCTTGCGGATACCCCACCCGAGTGTGCCGGTGCAAATTTGAACCCCGTCAATGTTTTACTTTGGCGGTAATCGACGATTTTTGGTCAAATTATGACGTCACTTTTGCACAAAAAAGTTGTAATTCCCAAGGTTTTGCGAATTGTGCATGACTCCACACAGGAAAGTTGTTCAGGATGCTCAACCTGGTCGATTGGCACCGTCAAAACGCGACTTCCAGAGTTGACTTTTAGAAAACAAGATGGCCACTCTTCCCGTTTCCCTCCCCGGGAAATAAACTTTTTAATTTTCGTGGCACCCCGAAAAACTGAATTAGCGTGATTACTTCTTGCGGATACCCCACCCGAGTGTGCCGGTGCAAATTTGAACCCCGTCAATGTTTTACTTTGGCGGTAATGGACGATTTTGGGTCAAATTATGACGTCACTTTTGCACCAAAAAGTTGTAATTCCCAAGGTTTTGCGAATTTTGCATGACTCCACAAAGGAAAGTTGTTCAGGATGCTCAACTTGGTCGATTTGCACCGTCAAAACGAGATTTCCAGAGTTGACTATTAAAAAAACAAGATGGCCGCTCTTCCCTTTTTCCTGCCCGGAGAATAACCTTTTTAATTTTCGTGGCACCCCGAAAAACCGAACTAGCGTGATTACTTCTTGCGGATACCCCACCCGAGTGTGCCGGTGCAATTTTGAAGCACGCCAATGTTTTACTTTGGCGGTAATCGACGATTTTGGGTGAAATTATGACGTCACTTTTGCACCAAAAAGTTGTAATTCCCTAGGTTTTGCGAATTTTGCATGACTCCACACAGGAAAGTTGTTCAGGATGCTCAACTTGATCGATTTGCACCGTCAAAACGCGATTTCCAGAGTTGACTATTACAAAAACAAGATGGCCGCTCTTCCCTTTTCCCTGCCCGGAAATAAACTTTTTAATTTTCGAGGCACCCCGAAAAGCCGAATTAGCGTGATTTCTTCTTGCGGATACCCCACCCGAGTGTGCCGGTGCAAATTTGAACCACGCCAATGTTTTACTTTGGCGGTAATCGACGTTTTTGGTCAATATATGACGTCACTTTTGCACAAAAAAGTTGTAATTCGCAAGGTTTTGCGAATTTTGCATGACTCCACACAGGAAAGTTGTTCAGGATGCTCAACTTTGTCGATTGGCACCGTCAAAACGCGACTTCCAGTGTTGACTATTAGAAAACAAGATGGCCACTCTTCCCGTTTCCCTGCCCGGGAAATAAACTTTTTAATTTTCGTGGCACCCCGAAAAGCCGAATTAGCGTGATTACTTCTTGCGGATACCCCACCCGAGTGTGCCCGTGCAAATTTGAACCCGTCAATGTTTTACTTTGGCGGTAATCGACGATTTTTGGTCAAATTATGACGTCACTTTTGCACCAAAAAGTTGTAATTCCCAAGGTTTTGCGAATTTTGCATGACTCCACACAGGAAAGTTGTTCAGGATGCTCAACTTGGTCGATTTGCACCGTCAAAACGCGATTTCCAGAGTTGACTTTTAGAAAAAACAAGATGGCCGCTCTTCCCTTTTCCATGCCCGGGGAATAACCTTTTTAATTTTCGTGGCACCCCGAAAAACCGAATTAGCGTGATTACTTCTTGCGGATACCCCACCCGAGTGTGCCGGTGCAAATTTGAACCCCGTCAATGTTTTACTTTGGCGGTAATCGACGATTTTTGGTCAAATTATGACGTCACTTTTGCACAAAAAAGTTGTAATTCCCAAGGTTTTGCGAATTTTGCATGACTCCACACAGGAAAGTTGTTCAGGATGCTCAACTTGGTCGATTTGCATTGTCAAAACGCGATTTCCAGAGTTGACTATTAGAAAAACAAGATGGCCGCTCTTCCCTTTTCCCTGCCCGGGGAATAAACTTTTTAATTTTCGAGGCACCCCGAAAAGCCGAATTAGCGTGATTTCTTCTTGCGGATACCCCACCCGAGTGTGCCGGTGCAAATTTGAACCACGCCAATGTTTTACTTTTTGGCGGTAATCGACGATTTTTGGTCAATATATGACGTCACTTTTGCACCAAAAAGTTGTAATTCGCAAGGTTTTGCGAATTTTGCATGACTCCACACAGGAAAGTTGTTCAGGATGCTCAACTTGGTCGATTTGCACGTCAAAACGCGATTTCCGGAGGTGACTATTAGAAAAACAAGATGGCCGCTCTTCCCTTTTCCCTGCCCGGGGAATAAACTTTTTAATTTTCGAGGCACCCCGAAAAGCCGAATTAGCATGATTTCTTCTTGCGGATACCCCACCCGAATGTGCCGGTGCAAATTTGAACCACGCAAATGTTTTACTTTGGCGGTAATCGACGATTTTTGGTCATTATATGACGTCACTTTTGCACAAAAAAGTTGTAATTCGCAAGGTTTTGCGAATTTTACATGACTCCACACAGGAAAGTTGTTCAGGATGCTCTATCTGGTCGATTGGCACCGTCAAAACGCGACTTCCAGAGTTGACTTTTAGAAAACAAGATGGCCACTCTTCCCGTTTCCCTCCCCGGGAAATAAACTTTTTAATTTTCGTGGCACCCCGAAAAACTGAATTAGCGTGATTACTTCTTGCGGATACCCCACCCGAGTGTGCCGGTGCAAATTTGAACCCCGTCAATGTTTTACTTTGGCGGTAATGGACGATTTTGGGTCAAATTATGACGTCACTTTTGCACCAAAAAGTTGTAATTCCCAAGGTTTTGCGAATTTTGCATGACTCCACAAAGGAAAGTTGTTCAGGATGCTCAACTTGGTCGATTTGCACCGTCAAAACGAGATTTCCAGAGTTGACTATTAAAAAAACAAGATGGCCGCTCTTCCCTTTTTCCTGCCCGGAGAATAACCTTTTTAATTTTCGTGGCACCCCGAAAAGCCGAACTAGCGTGATTACTTCTTGCGGATACCCCACCCGAGTGTGCCGGTGCAAATTTGAAGCACGCCAATGTTTTACTTTGGCGGTAATCGACGATTTTGGGTGAAATTATGACGTCACTTTTGCACCAAAAAGTTGTAATTCCCTAGGTTTTGCGAATTTTGCATGACTCCACACAGGAAAGTTGTTCAGGATGCTCAACTTGATCGATTTGCACCGTCAAAACGCGATTTCCAGAGTTGACTATTACAAAAACAAGATGGCCGCTCTTCCCTTTTCCCTGTCCGGGGAATAAACTTTTTAATATTCGAGGCACCCCGAAAAGCCGAATTAGCGTGATTTCTTCTTGCGGATACCCCACCCGAGTGTGCCGGTGCAAATTTGAACCACGCCAATGTTTTACTTTGGCGGTAATCGACGTTTTTGGTCAATATATGACGTCACTTTTGCACCAAAAAGTTGTAATTCGCAAGGTTTTGCGAATTTTGCATGACTCCACACAGGAAAGTTGTTCAGGATGCTCAACTTTGTCGATTGGCACCGTCAAAACGCGACTTCCAGTGTTGACTATTAGAAAACAAGATGGCCACTCTTCCCGTTTCCCTGCCCGGGAAATAAACTTTTTAATTTTCGTGGCACCCCGAAAAGCCAAATTAGCGTGATTACTTTTTGCGGATACCCCACCCGAGTGTGCCGGTGCAAATTTGAACCCCGTCATTGTTTTACTTTGGCGGTAATCGACGATTTTTAGTCAAATTATGACGTCACTTTTGCACCAAAAAGTTGTAATTCCCTAGGTTTTGCGAATTTTGCATGACTCCACACAGGAAAGTTGTTCAGGATGCTCAACTTGGTCGATTTGCACCGTCAAAACGCGATTTCCAGAGTTGACTTTTTGAAAAACAAGATGGCCGCTCTTCCCTTTTCCCTACCCGGGGAATAAACTTTTTAATTTTCGAGCTCCCGAAAAGCCAAATAAACGTGATTACTTCTTGCGGATACCCCACCCGAGTGTGCCGGTGCAAATTTGAACCACGCCAATGTTTTACTTTGGCGGTAATCGACGATTTTTGGTCAATATATGGCGTCACTTTTGCACAAAAAAGTTGTAATTCGCAAGGTTTTGCGAATTTTGCATGACTCCACACAGGAAAGTTGTTCAGGATGCTTTAACTTGGTCGATTGGCACCGTCAAAACGCGACTTCCAGAGTTGACTATTAGAAAACAAGATGGCCACTCTTCCCGTTTCCCTGCCCGGGAAATAAACTTTTTAATTTTCGTGGCACCCCGAAAAGCCGAATTAGCGTGATTACTTCTTGCGGATACCCCACCCGAGTGTGCCGGTGCAAATTTGAACCCCGTCATTGTTTTACTTAAGCGGTAATCGACGATTTTTAGTCAAATTATGACGTCACTTTTGCACCAAAAAGTTGTAATTCCCTAGGTTTTGCGAATTTTGCATGACTCCACACAGGAAAGTTGTTCAGGATGCTCAACTTGGTCGATTTGCACCGTCAAAACGCGATTTCCAGAGTTGACTTTTTGAAAAACAAGATGGCCGCTCTTCCCTTTTCCCTACCCGGGGAATAAACTTTTTAATTTTCGAGCTCCCGAAAAGCCAAATAAACGTGATTACTTCTTGCGGATACCCCACCCGAGTGTACCGGTGCAAATTTGAACCACGCCAATGTTTTACTTTGGCGGTAATCGACGATTTTTGGCCAAATTATGACGTCACTTTAGCACCAAAAAGTTGTAATTCCCAAGGTTTTGCGAATTTTGCATGACTCCACACAGGAAAGTTGTTCAGGATGCTCAACTTGGTCGATTTGCAACGTCAAAACGTGATTACTTCTTGCGGATACCCCACCCAAGTGTGCCGGTGCAGATTTGAACCACGCCAATGTTTTACTTTGGCGGTAATCGACGATTTTTGGTCAAGTGATGACGTCACTTTTGCACCAAAAAGTTGTAATTCGCAAGGTTTTGCGAAATTTTGCATGACTCCACACAGGAAAGTTGTTCATGATGCTCAACTTGGTCGATTTGCACCGTCAAAACGCGATTTCCAGAGTTGATTATTAGAAAAACAAGATGGCCGCTCTTCCCTTTTTCCTGCCCGGGGAATAACCTTTTTAATTTTCGTAGCACCCCGAAAAGCCGAACTAGCGTGATTACTTCTTGCGGATACCCCACCCGAGTGTGCCGGTGCAAATTTGAACCAAGTCAATGTTTTACTTTGGCGGTAATCGACGATTTTAGGTCAAATTATGACGTCACTTTTGCACTAAAAAGTTGTAATTCCCAAGGTTTTGCCAGTTTTGCATGCCTCCACACAGGAAAGTTCTTCAGGATGCTCAACTTGATCGATTTGCACCGTCAAAACGCGGTTTCCAGAGTTGACTATAAGAAAAACAAGATGGCCGCTCTTCCCTTTTCCCTGCCCGGGGAATAACCTTTTTAATTTTCGAGGCACCCCGAAATCCGAATTAGCGTGATTACTTCTTGCGGATACCTCACCCGAGTGTGCCGGTGCAAATTTGAACCCCGTCAACGTTTACTTTGGCGGTAATCGACGATTTTTGGTCAAGTGATGACGTCACTTTTGCACCAAAAAGTTGTAATTCCCTAGGTTTTGCGAATTTTGCATGACTCCACAAAGGAAAGTTGTTCAGGATGCTCAAACTTGGTCGATTTGCACCGTCAAAACGAGATTTCCAGAGTTGACTATTAGAAAAACAAGATGGCCGCTCTTCCCTTTTCCCTGCCCGGGGAATAAACTTTTTAATTTTCGAGGCACCCCGAAAAGCCGATTTAGCGTGATTTCTTCGTGCGGATACCCCACCCGAGTGTGCCGGTGCAAATTTGAACCACGCCAATGTTTTACTTTGGCGGTAATCGACGATTTTTGGTCAATATATGGCGTCACTTTTGCACAAAAAAGTTGTAATTCGCAAGGTTTTGCGAATTTTGCATGACTCCACACAGGAAAGTTGTTCAGGATGCTTTAACTTGGTCGATTGGCACCGTCAAAACGCGACTTCCAGAGTTGACTATTAGAAAACAAGATGGCCACTCTTCCCGTTTCCCTGCCCGGGAAATAAACTTTTTAATTTTCGTGGCACCCCGAAAAGCCGAATTAGCGTGATTACTTCTTGCGGATACCCCACCCGAGTGTGCCGGAGCAAATTTGAACCCCGTCATTGTTTTACTTAAGCGGTAATCGACGATTTTTAGTCAAATTATGACGTCACTTTTGCACCAAAAAGTTGTAATTCCCTAGGTTTTGCGAATTTTGCATGACTCCACACAGGAAAGTTGTTCAGGATGCTCAACTTGGTCGATTTGCACCGTCAAAACGCGATTTCCAGAGTTGACTTTTTGAAAAACAAGATGGCCGCTCTTCCCTTTTCCCTACCCGGGGAATAAACTTTTTAATTTTCGAGCTCCCGAAAAGCCAAATAAACGTGATTACTTCTTGCGGATACCCCACCCGAGTGTGCCGGTGCAAATTTGAACCACGCCAATGTTTTACTTTGGCGGTAATCGACGATTTTTGGTCAAGTGATGACGTCACTTTTGCACCAAAAAGTTGTAATTCGCAAGGTTTTGCGAAATTTTGCATGACTCCACACAGGAAAGTTGTTCATGATGCTCAACTTGGTCGATTTGCACCGTCAAAACGCGATTTCCAGAGTTGATTATTAGAAAAACAAGATGGCCGCTCTTCCCTTTTTCCTGCCCCGGGGAATAACCTTTTTAATTTTCGTAGCACCCCGAAAAGCCGAACTAGCGTGATTACTTCTTGCGGATACCCCACCCGAGTGTGCCGGTGCAAATTTGAACCAAATCAATGTTTTACTTTGGCGGTAATCGACGATTTTAGGTCAAATTATGACGTCACTTTTGCACTAAAAAGTTGTAATTCCCAAGGTTTTGCCAGTTTTGCATGCCTCCACACAGGAAAGTTCTTCAGGATGCTCAACTTGATCGATTTGCACCGTCAAAACGCGGTTTCTAGAGTTGACTATAAGAAAAACAAGATGGCCGCTCTTCCCTTTTCCCTGCCCGGGGAATAACCTTTTTAATTTTCGAGGCACCCCGAAATCCGAATTAGCGTTATTACTTCTTGCGGATACCTCACCCGAGTGTGCCGGTGCAAATTTGAAGCACGCCAATGTTTTACTTTGGCGGTAATCGACGATTTTTGGTCAATATATGACGTCACTTTTCCACAAAAAATTGTAATTCCCTAGGTTTTGCGAATTATGCATGACTCCACACTGGAAAGTTGTTCAGGATGCTCAACTTGGTCGTCAAAACGCGATTTCCAGAGTTGACTATTAGAAAAACAAGATGGCCGCTCTTCCCTTTTTCCTGCCCGGGGAATAACCTTTTTAATTTTCGTGGCACCCCGAAAAGCCGAACTAGCGTGATTACTTCTTGCGGATACCCCACCCGAGTGTGCCGGTGCAAATTTGAACCAAGCCAATGTATTACTTTGGCGGTAATCGACGATTTTTGGTCAAGTTAAGACGTCACTTTTGCACTAAAAAGTTGTAATTCCCAAGGTTTTTCCAGTTTTGCATGCCTCCACACAGGAAAGTTCTTCAGGATGCTCAACTTGATCGATTTGCACCGTCAAAACGCGGTTTCCAGAGTTGACTATAAGAAAAACAAGATGGCCGCTCTTCCCTTTTCCCTGCCCGGGGAATAACCTTTTTAATTTTCGAGGCACCCCGAAATCCGAATTAGCGTGATTACTTCTTGCGGATACCTCACCCGAGTGTGCCGGTGCAAATTTGAAGCACGCCAATGTTTTACTTTGGCGGTAATCGACGATTTTTGGTCAATATATGACGTCACTTTTCCACAAAAAATTGTAATTCCCTAGGTTTTGCGAATTATGCATGACTCCACACTGGAAAGTTGTTCAGGATGCTCAACTTGGTCGTCAAAACGCGATTTCCAGAGTTGACTATTAGAAAAACAAGATGGCCGCTCTTCCCTTTTTCCTGCCCGGGGAATAACCTTTTTAATTTTCGTGGCACCCCGAAAAGCCGAACTAGCGTGATTACTTCTTGCGGATACCCCACCCGAGTGTGCCGGTGCAAATTTGAACCAAGCCAATGTATTACTTTGGCGGTAATCGACGATTTTTGGTCAAGTTAAGACGTCACTTTTGCACCAAAAAGTTGTAATTCGCAAGGTTTTGCGAATTTTGCATGACTCCACACAGGAAAGTTGTTCAGGATGCTCAACTTGGTCGATTTGCACCGTGAAAACGCGATTTCCAGGGTTGACTACTAGAAAAACAAGATGGCCGCTCTTCCCTTTTCCCTGCCCGGGGAATAAACTTTTTAATTTTCGTGGCACCCCGAAAAACCGAATTGGCGTGATTACTTCTTGCGGATACCCCACCCGAGTGTGCCGGTGCAAATTTGAACCAAGCCAATGTATTACTTTGGCGGTAATCGACGATTTTTGGTCAAATTATGACGTCACTTTTGCACCAAAAAGTTGTATTTCCCTAGGTTTTGCAAATTTTGCATGACTCCACAATGGAAAGTTGTTCGGGATGCTCAACTTGGTCGATTTGCACCGTCAAAACGCAGTTTCCAGAGTTGACTATTAGAAAAACAAGACGGCCGCTCTTCCCTTTTTCCTGCCCGGGGATAACCTTTTTAATTTTCGTGGCACCCCGAAAAGCCGAACTAGCGTGATTACTTCTTGCGGATACCCCACCCGAGTGTGCCGGTGCAAATTTGAACCACGCCAATGTTTTACTTTGGCGGTAATCGACGATTTTTGGTCAAATTATGACGTCACTTTTGCACCAAAAAGTTGTAATTCCCAAGGTTTTGCGAATTTTGCATGACTCCACAAAGGAAAGTTGTTCAGGATGCTCAACTTGGTCGATTTGCACCGTCAAAACGAGATTTCCAGAGTTGACTATTAAAAAAACAAGATGGCCGCTCTTCCCTTTTTCCTGCCCGGGGAATAACCTTTTTAATTTTCGTGGCACCCCGAAAAGCCGAACTAGCGTTATTACTTCTTGCGGATACCCCACCCGAGTGTGCCGGTGCAAATTTGAAGCACGCCAATGTTTTACTTTGGCGGTAATCGACGATTTTGGGTGAAATTATGACGTCACTTTTGCACCAAAAAGTTGTAATTCCCTAGGTTTTGCGAATTTTGCATGACTCCACAAAGGAAAGTTGTTCAGGATGCTCAAACTTGGTCGATTTGCACCGTCAAAACGAGATTTCCAGAGTTGACTATTAGAAAAACAAGATGGCCGCTCTTCCCTTTTCCCTGCCCGGGGAATAAACTTTTTAATTTTCGAGGCACCCCGAAAAGCCGATTTAGCGTGATTTCTTCGTGCGGATACCCCACCCGAGTGTGCCGGTGCAAATTTGAACCACGCCAATGTTTTACTTTGGCGGTAATCGACGATTTTTGGTCAATATATGGCGTCACTTTTGCACAAAAAAGTTGTAATTCGCAAGGTTTTGCGAATTTTGCATGACTCCACACAGGAAAGTTGTTCAGGATGCTTTAACTTGGTCGATTGGCACCGTCAAAACGCGACTTCCAGAGTTGACTATTAGAAAACAAGATGGCCACTCTTCCCGTTTCCCTGCCCGGGAAATAAACTTTTTAATTTTCGTGGCACCCCGAAAAGCCGAATTAGCGTGATTACTTCTTGCGGATACCCCACCCGAGTGTGAGGTGCAAATTTGAACCAAGCCAATGTATTACTTTGGCGGTAATCGACGATTTTTGGTCAAGTTAAGACGTCACTTTTGCACCAAAAAGTTGTAATTCGCAAGGTTTTGCGAATTTTGCATGACTCCACACAGGAAAGTTGTTCAGGATGCTCAACTTGGTCGATTTGCACCGTGAAAACGCGATTTCCAGGGTTGACTATTAGAAAAACAAGATGGCCGCTCTTCCCTTTTCCCTGCCCGGGGAATAAACTTTTTAATTTTCGTGGCACCCCGAAAAACCGAATTGGCGTGATTACTTCTTGCGGATACCCCACCCGAGTGTGCCGGTGCAAATTTGAACCCCCATCAATGTTTTACTTTGGCGGTAATCGACGATTTTTGGTCAAATTATGACGTCACTTTTGCACCAAAAAGTTGTATTTCCCTAGGTTTTGCAAATTTTGCATGACTCCACAATGGAAAGTTGTTCGGGATGCTCAACTTGGTCGATTTGCACCGTCAAAACGCAGTTTCCAGAGTTGACTATTAGAAAAACAAGACGGCCGCTCTTCCCTGTTTCCTGCCCGGGGAATAACCTTTTTAATTTTCGTGGCACCCCGAAAAGCCGAACTAGCGTGATTACTTCTTGCGGATACCCCACCCGAGTGTGCCGGTGCAAATTTGAACCACGCCAATGTTTTACTTTGGCGGTAATGGACGATTTTGGGTCAAATTATGACGTCACTTTTGCACCAAAAAGTTGTAATTCCCAAGGTTTTGCGAATTTTGCATGACTCCACAAAGGAAAGTTGTTCAGGATGCTCAACTTGGTCGATTTGCACCGTCAAAACGAGATTTCCAGAGTTGACTATTAAAAAAACAAGATGGCCGCTCTTCCCTTTTTCCTGCCCGGAGAATAACCTTTTTAATTTTCGTGGCACCCCGAAAAGCCGAACTAGCGTGATTACTTCTTGCGGATACCCCACCCGAGTGTGCCGGTGCAAATTTGAAGCACGCCAATGTTTTACTTTGGCGGTAATCGACGATTTTGGGTGAAATTATGACGTCACTTTTGCACCAAAAAGTTGTAATTCCCTAGGTTTTGCGAATTTTGCATGACTCCACACAGGAAAGTTGTTCAGGATGCTCAACTTGATCGATTTGCACCGTCAAAACGCGATTTCCAGAGTTGACTATTACAAAAACAAGATGGCCGCTCTTCCCTTTTCCCTGTCCGGGGAATAAACTTTTTAATATTCGAGGCACCCCGAAAAGCCGAATTAGCGTGATTTCTTCTTGCGGATACCCCACCCGAGTGTGCCGGTGCAAATTTGAACCACGCCAATGTTTTACTTTGGCGGTAATCGACGTTTTTGGTCAATATATGACGTCACTTTTGCACAAAAAAGTTGTAATTCGCAAGGTTTTGCGAATTTTGCATGACTCCACACAGGAAAGTTGTTCAGGATGCTCAACTTTGTCGATTGGCACCGTCAAAACGCGACTTCCAGTGTTGACTATTAGAAAACAAGATGGCCACTCTTCCCGTTTCCCTGCCCGGGAAATAAACTTTTTAATTTTCGTGGCACCCCGAAAAGCCGAATTAGCGTGATTACTTTTTGCGGATACCCCACCCGAGTGTGCCGGTGCAAATTTGAACCCCGTCAACGTTTACTTTGGCGGTAATCGACGATTTTTGGTCAAATTATGACGTCACTTTTGCACCAAAAAGTTGTAATTCCCAAGGTTTTGCGAATTTTGCATGACTCCACAAAGGAAAGTTGTTCAGGATGCTCAACTTGGTCGATTTGCACCGTCAAAACGAGATTTCCAGAGTTGACTATTAAAAAAACAAGATGGCCGCTCTTCCCTTTTTCCTGCCCGGGGAATAAACTTTTTAATTTTCGTGGCACCCCGAAAAGCCGAACTAGCGTTATTACTTCTTGCGGATACCCCACCCGAGTGTGCCGGTGCAAATTTGAAGCACGCCAATGTTTTACTTTGGCGGTAATCGACGATTTTGGGTGAAATTATGACGTCACTTTTGCACCAAAAAGTTGTAATTCCCTAGGTTTTGCGAATTTTGCATGACTCCACAAAGGAAAGTTGTTCAGGATGCTCAAACTTGGTCGATTTGCACCGTCAAAACGCGATTTCCAGAGTTGACTATTAGAAAAACAAGATGGCCGCTCTTCCCTTTTCCCTGCCCGGGGAATAAACTTTTTAATTTTCGAGGCACCCCGAAAAGCCGATTTAGCGTGATTTCTTCGTGCGGATACCCCACCCGAGTGTGCCGGTGCAAATTTGAACCACGCCAATGTTTTACTTTGGCGGTAATCGACGATTTTTGGTCAATATATGGCGTCACTTTTGCACAAAAAAGTTGTAATTCGCAAGGTTTTGCGAATTTTGCATGACTCCACACAGGAAAGTTGTTCAGGATGCTTTAACTTGGTCGATTGGCACCGTCAAAACGCGACTTCCAGAGTTGACTATTAGAAAACAAGATGGCCACTCTTCCCGTTTCCCTGCCCGGGAAATAAACTTTTTAATTTTCGTGGCACCCCGAAAAGCCGAATTAGCGTGATTACTTCTTGCGGATACCCCACCCGAGTGTGCCGGTACAAATTTGAACCCCGTCATTGTTTTACTTAAGCGGTAATCGACGATTTTTAGTCAAATTATGACGTCACTTTTGCACCAAAAAGTTGTAATTCCCTAGGTTTTGCGAATTTTGCATGACTCCACACAGGAAAGTTGTTCAGGATGCTCAACTTGGTCGATTTGCACCGTCAAAACGCGATTTCCAGAGTTGACTTTTTGAAAAACAAGATGGCCGTTCTTCCCTTTTCCCTACCCGGGGAATAAACTTTTTAATTTTCGAGCTCCCGAAAAGCCAAATAAACGTGATTACTTCTTGCGGATACCCCACCCGAGTGTGCCGGTGCAAATTTGAACCACGCCAATCTTTTACTTTGGCGGTAATCGACGATTTTTGGTCAAGTGATGACGTCACTTTTGCACCAAAAAGTTGTAATTCGCAAGGTTTTGCGAAATTTTGCATGACTCCACACAGGAAAGTTGTTCATGATGCTCAACTTGGTCGATTTGCACCGTCAAAACGCGATTTCCAGAGTTGATTATTAGAAAAACAAGATGGCCGCTCTTCCCTTTTTCCTGCCCCGGGGAATAACCTTTTTAATTTTCGTAGCACCCCGAAAAGCCGAACTAGCGTGATTACTTCTTGCGGATACCCCACCCGAGTGTGCCGGTGCAAATTTGAACCAAATCAATGTTTTACTTTGGCGGTAATCGACGATTTTAGGTCAAATTATGACGTCACTTTTGCACTAAAAAGTTGTAATTCCCAAGGTTTTGCCAGTTTTGCATGCCTCCACACAGGAAAGTTCTTCAGGATGCTCAACTTGATCGATTTGCACCGTCAAAACGCGGTTTCCAGAGTTGACTATAAGAAAAACAAGATGGCCGCTCTTCCCTTTTCCCTGCCCGGGGAATAACCTTTTTAATTTTCGAGGCACCCCGAAATCCGAATTAGCGTGATTACTTCTTGCGGATACCTCACCCGAGTGTGCCGGTGCAAATTTGAAGCACGCCAATGTTTTACTTTGGCGGTAATCGACGATTTTTGGTCAATATATGACGTCACTTTTCCACAAAAAATTGTAATTCCCTAGGTTTTGCGAATTATGCATGACTCCACACTGGAAAGTTGTTCAGGATGCTCAACTTGGTCGTCAAAACGCGATTTCCAGAGTTGACTATTAGAAAAACAAGATGGCCGCTCTTCCCTTTTTCCTGCCCGGGGAATAACCTTTTTAATTTTCGTGGCACCCCGAAAAGCCGAACTAGCGTGATTACTTCTTGCGGATACCCCACCCGAGTGTGCCGGTGCAAATTTGAACCAAGCCAATGTATTACTTTGGCGGTAATCGACGATTTTTGGTCAAGTTAAGACGTCACTTTTGCACCAAAAAGTTGTAATTCGCAAGGTTTTGCGAATTTTGCATGACTCCACACAGGAAAGTTGTTCAGGATGCTCAACTTGGTCGATTTGCACCGTGAAAACGCGATTTCCAGGGTTGACTACTAGAAAAACAAGATGGCCGCTCTTCCCTTTTCCCTGCCCGGGGAATAAACTTTTTAATTTTCGTGGCACCCCGAAAAACCGAATTGGCGTGATTACTTCTTGCGGATACCCCACCCGAGTGTGCCGGTGCAAATTTGAACCAAGCCAATGTATTACTTTGGCGGTAATCGACGATTTTTGGTCAAATTATGACGTCACTTTTGCACCAAAAAGTTGTATTTCCCTAGGTTTTGCAAATTTTGCATGACTCCACAATGGAAAGTTGTTCGGGATGCTCAACTTGGTCGATTTGCACCGTCAAAACGCAGTTTCCAGAGTTGACTATTAGAAAAACAAGACGGCCGCTCTTCCCTTTTTCCTGCCCGGGGATAACCTTTTTAATTTTCGTGGCACCCCGAAAAGCCGAACTAGCGTGATTACTTCTTGCGGATACCCCACCCGAGTGTGCCGGTGCAAATTTGAACCACGCCAATGTTTTACTTTGGCGGTAATCGACGATTTTTGGTCAAATTATGACGTCACTTTTGCACCAAAAAGTTGTAATTCCCAAGGTTTTGCGAATTTTGCATGACTCCACAAAGGAAAGTTGTTCAGGATGCTCAACTTGGTCGATTTGCACCGTCAAAACGAGATTTCCAGAGTTGACTATTAAAAAAACAAGATGGCCGCTCTTCCCTTTTTCCTGCCCGGGGAATAACCTTTTTAATTTTCGTGGCACCCCGAAAAGCCGAACTAGCGTTATTACTTCTTGCGGATACCCCACCCGAGTGTGCCGGTGCAAATTTGAAGCACGCCAATGTTTTACTTTGGCGGTAATCGACGATTTTGGGTGAAATTATGACGACACTTTTGCACCAAAAAGTTGTAATTCCCTAGGTTTTGCGAATTTTGCATGACTCCACAAAGGAAAGTTGTTCAGGATGCTCAAACTTGGTCGATTTGCACCGTCAAAACGAGATTTCCAGAGTTGACTATTAGAAAAACAAGATGGCCGCTCTTCCCTTTTCCCTGCCCGGGGAATAAACTTTTTAATTTTCGAGGCACCCCGAAAAGCCGATTTAGCGTGATTTCTTCGTGCGGATACCCCACCCGAGTGTGCCGGTGCAAATTTGAACCACGCCAATGTTTTACTTTGGCGGTAATCGACGATTTTTGGTCAATATATGGCGTCACTTTTGCACAAAAAAGTTGTAATTCGCAAGGTTTTGCGAATTTTGCATGACTCCACACAGGAAAGTTGTTCAGGATGCTTTAACTTGGTCGATTGGCACCGTCAAAACGCGACTTCCAGAGTTGACTATTAGAAAACAAGATGGCCACTCTTCCCGTTTCCCTGCCCGGGAAATAAACTTTTTAATTTTCGTGGCACCCCGAAAAGCCGAATAAGCGTGATTACTTCTTGCGGATACCCCACCCGAGTGTGCCGGTGCAAATTTGAACCCCGTCATTGTTTTACTTAAGCGGTAATCGACGATTTTTAGTCAAATTATGACGTCACTTTTGCACCAAAAAGTTGTAATTCCCTAGGTTTTGCGAATTTTGCATGACTCCACACAGGAAAGTTGTTCAGGATGCTCAACTTGGTCGATTTGCACCGTCAAAACGCGATTTCCAGAGTTGACTTTTTGAAAAACAAGATGGCCGCTCTTCCCTTTTCCCTACCCGGGGAATAAACTTTTTAATTTTCGAGCTCCCGAAAAGCCAAATAAACGTGATTACTTCTTGCGGATACCCCACCCGAGTGTACCGGTGCAAATTTGAACCACGCCAATGTTTTACTTTGGCGGTAATCGACGATTTTTGGCCAAATTATGACGTCACTTTAGCACCAAAAAGTTGTAATTCCCAAGGTTTTGCGAATTTTGCATGACTCCACACAGGAAAGTTGTTCAGGATGCTCAACTTGGTCGATTTGCAACGTCAAAACGTGATTACTTCTTGCGGATACCCCACCCGAGTGTGCCGGTGCAAATTTGAACCACGCCAATGTTTTACTTTGGCGGTAATCGACGATTTTTGGTCAAGTGATGACGTCACTTTTGCACCAAAAAGTTGTAATTCGCAAGGTTTTGCGAATTTTGCATGACTCCACACAGGAAAGTTGTTCAGGATGCTTTAACTTGGTCGATTGGCACCGTCAAAACGCGACTTCCAGAGTTGACTATTAGAAAACAAGATGGCCACTCTTCCCGTTTCCCTGCCCGGGAAATAAACTTTTTAATTTTCGTGGCACCCCGAAAAGCCGAATTAGCGTGATTACTTCTTGCGGATACCCCACCCGAGTGTGCCGGTACAAATTTGAACCCCGTCATTGTTTTACTTAAGCGGTAATCGACGATTTTTAGTCAAATTATGACGTCACTTTTGCACCAAAAAGTTGTAATTCCCTAGGTTTTGCGAATTTTGCATGACTCCACACAGGAAAGTTGTTCAGGATGCTCAACTTGGTCGATTTGCACCGTCAAAACGCGATTTCCAGAGTTGACTTTTTGAAAAACAAGATGGCCGTTCTTCCCTTTTCCCTACCCGGGGAATAAACTTTTTAATTTTCGAGCTCCCGAAAAGCCAAATAAACGTGATTACTTCTTGCGGATACCCCACCCGAGTGTGCCGGTGCAAATTTGAACCACGCCAATCTTTTACTTTGGCGGTAATCGACGATTTTTGGTCAAGTGATGACGTCACTTTTGCACCAAAAAGTTGTAATTCGCAAGGTTTTGCGAAATTTTGCATGACTCCACACAGGAAAGTTGTTCATGATGCTCAACTTGGTCGATTTGCACCGTCAAAACGCGATTTCCAGAGTTGATTATTAGAAAAACAAGATGGCCGCTCTTCCCTTTTTCCTGCCCCGGGGAATAACCTTTTTAATTTTCGTAGCACCCCGAAAAGCCGAACTAGCGTGATTACTTCTTGCGGATACCCCACCCGAGTGTGCCGGTGCAAATTTGAACCAAATCAATGTTTTACTTTGGCGGTAATCGACGATTTTAGGTCAAATTATGACGTCACTTTTGCACTAAAAAGTTGTAATTCCCAAGGTTTTGCCAGTTTTGCATGCCTCCACACAGGAAAGTTCTTCAGGATGCTCAACTTGATCGATTTGCACCGTCAAAACGCGGTTTCCAGAGTTGACTATAAGAAAAACAAGATGGCCGCTCTTCCCTTTTCCCTGCCCGGGGAATAACCTTTTTAATTTTCGAGGCACCCCGAAATCCGAATTAGCGTGATTACTTCTTGCGGATACCTCACCCGAGTGTGCCGGTGCAAATTTGAAGCACGCCAATGTTTTACTTTGGCGGTAATCGACGATTTTTGGTCAATATATGACGTCACTTTTCCACAAAAAATTGTAATTCCCTAGGTTTTGCGAATTATGCATGACTCCACACTGGAAAGTTGTTCAGGATGCTCAACTTGGTCGTCAAAACGCGATTTCCAGAGTTGACTATTAGAAAAACAAGATGGCCGCTCTTCCCTTTTTCCTGCCCGGGGAATAACCTTTTTAATTTTCGTGGCACCCCGAAAAGCCGAACTAGCGTGATTACTTCTTGCGGATACCCCACCCGAGTGTGCCGGTGCAAATTTGAACCAAGCCAATGTATTACTTTGGCGGTAATCGACGATTTTTGGTCAAGTTAAGACGTCACTTTTGCACCAAAAAGTTGTAATTCGCAAGGTTTTGCGAATTTTGCATGACTCCACACAGGAAAGTTGTTCAGGATGCTCAACTTGGTCGATTTGCACCGTGAAAACGCGATTTCCAGGGTTGACTACTAGAAAAACAAGATGGCCGCTCTTCCCTTTTCCCTGCCCGGGGAATAAACTTTTTAATTTTCGTGGCACCCCGAAAAACCGAATTGGCGTGATTACTTCTTGCGGATACCCCACCCGAGTGTGCCGGTGCAAATTTGAACCAAGCCAATGTATTACTTTGGCGGTAATCGACGATTTTTGGTCAAATTATGACGTCACTTTTGCACCAAAAAGTTGTATTTCCCTAGGTTTTGCAAATTTTGCATGACTCCACAATGGAAAGTTGTTCGGGATGCTCAACTTGGTCGATTTGCACCGTCAAAACGCAGTTTCCAGAGTTGACTATTAGAAAAACAAGACGGCCGCTCTTCCCTTTTTCCTGCCCGGGGATAACCTTTTTAATTTTCGTGGCACCCCGAAAAGCCGAACTAGCGTGATTACTTCTTGCGGATACCCCACCCGAGTGTGCCGGTGCAAATTTGAACCACGCCAATGTTTTACTTTGGCGGTAATCGACGATTTTTGGTCAAATTATGACGTCACTTTTGCACCAAAAAGTTGTAATTCCCAAGGTTTTGCGAATTTTGCATGACTCCACAAAGGAAAGTTGTTCAGGATGCTCAACTTGGTCGATTTGCACCGTCAAAACGAGATTTCCAGAGTTGACTATTAAAAAAACAAGATGGCCGCTCTTCCCTTTTTCCTGCCCGGGGAATAACCTTTTTAATTTTCGTGGCACCCCGAAAAGCCGAACTAGCGTTATTACTTCTTGCGGATACCCCACCCGAGTGTGCCGGTGCAAATTTGAAGCACGCCAATGTTTTACTTTGGCGGTAATCGACGATTTTGGGTGAAATTATGACGACACTTTTGCACCAAAAAGTTGTAATTCCCTAGGTTTTGCGAATTTTGCATGACTCCACAAAGGAAAGTTGTTCAGGATGCTCAAACTTGGTCGATTTGCACCGTCAAAACGAGATTTCCAGAGTTGACTATTAGAAAAACAAGATGGCCGCTCTTCCCTTTTCCCTGCCCGGGGAATAAACTTTTTAATTTTCGAGGCACCCCGAAAAGCCGATTTAGCGTGATTTCTTCGTGCGGATACCCCACCCGAGTGTGCCGGTGCAAATTTGAACCACGCCAATGTTTTACTTTGGCGGTAATCGACGATTTTTGGTCAATATATGGCGTCACTTTTGCACAAAAAAGTTGTAATTCGCAAGGTTTTGCGAATTTTGCATGACTCCACACAGGAAAGTTGTTCAGGATGCTTTAACTTGGTCGATTGGCACCGTCAAAACGCGACTTCCAGAGTTGACTATTAGAAAACAAGATGGCCACTCTTCCCGTTTCCCTGCCCGGGAAATAAACTTTTTAATTTTCGTGGCACCCCGAAAAGCCGAATAAGCGTGATTACTTCTTGCGGATACCCCACCCGAGTGTGCCGGTGCAAATTTGAACCCCGTCATTGTTTTACTTAAGCGGTAATCGACGATTTTTAGTCAAATTATGACGTCACTTTTGCACCAAAAAGTTGTAATTCCCTAGGTTTTGCGAATTTTGCATGACTCCACACAGGAAAGTTGTTCAGGATGCTCAACTTGGTCGATTTGCACCGTCAAAACGCGATTTCCAGAGTTGACTTTTTGAAAAACAAGATGGCCGCTCTTCCCTTTTCCCTACCCGGGGAATAAACTTTTTAATTTTCGAGCTCCCGAAAAGCCAAATAAACGTGATTACTTCTTGCGGATACCCCACCCGAGTGTACCGGTGCAAATTTGAACCACGCCAATGTTTTACTTTGGCGGTAATCGACGATTTTTGGCCAAATTATGACGTCACTTTAGCACCAAAAAGTTGTAATTCCCAAGGTTTTGCGAATTTTGCATGACTCCACACAGGAAAGTTGTTCAGGATGCTCAACTTGGTCGATTTGCAACGTCAAAACGTGATTACTTCTTGCGGATACCCCACCCGAGTGTGCCGGTGCAAATTTGAACCACGCCAATGTTTTACTTTGGCGGTAATCGACGATTTTTGGTCAAGTGATGACGTCACTTTTGCACCAAAAAGTTGTAATTCGCAAGGTTTTGCGAAATTTTGCATGACTCCACACAGGAAAGTTGTTCATGATGCTCAACTTGATCGATTTGCACCGTCAAAACGCGGTTTCCAGAGTTGACTATTAGAAAAACAAGATGGCCGCTCTTCCCTTTTTCCTGCCCGGGGAATAACCTTTTTAATTTTCGTAGCACCCCGAAAAGCCGAACTAGCGTGATTACTTCTTGCGGATACCCCACCCGAGTGTGCCGGTGCAAATTTGAACCAAGTCAATGTTTTACTTTGGCGGTAATCGACGATTTTAGGTCAAATTATGACGTCACTTTTGCACTAAAAAGTTGTAATTCCCAAGGTTTTGCCAGTTTTGCATGCCTCCACACAGGAAAGTTCTTCAGGATGCTCAACTTGATCGATTTGCACCGTCAAAACGCGGTTTCCAGAGTTGACTATAAGAAAAACAAGATGGCCGCTCTTCCCTTTTCCCTGCCCGGGGAATAACCTTTTTAATTTTCGAGGCACCCCGAAATCCGAATTAGCGTGATTACTTCTTGCGGATACCTCACCCGAGTGTGCCGGTGCAAATTTGAAGCACGCCAATGTTTTACTTTGGCGGTAATCGACGATTTTTGGTCAATATATGACGTCACTTTTCCACAAAAATTGTAATTCCCTAGGTTTTGCGAATTATGCATGACTCCACACTGGAAAGTTGTTCAGGATGCTCAACTTGGTCGATTTGCACCGTCAAAACGCGATTTCCAGAGTTGACTATTAGAAAAACAAGATGGCCGCTCTTCCCTTTTTCCTGCCCGGGGAATAACCTTTTTAATTTTCGTGGCACCCCGAAAAGCCGAACTAGCGTGATTACTTCTTGCGGATACCCCACCCGAGTGTGCCGGTGCAAATTTGAACCAAGCCAATGTATTACTTTGGCGGTAATCGACGATTTTTGGTCAAGTTAAGACGTCACTTTTGCACCAAAAAGTTGTAATTCGCAAGGTTTTGCGAATTTTGCATGACTCCACACAGGAAAGTTGTTCAGGATGCTCAACTTGGTCGATTTGCACCGTGAAAACGCGATTTCCAGGGTTGACTATTAGAAAAACAAGATGGCCGCTCTTCCCTTTTCCCTGCCCGGGGAATAAACTTTTTAATTTTCGTGGCACCCCGAAAAACCGAATTGGCGTGATTACTTCTTGCGGATACCCCACCCGAGTGTGCCGGTGCAAATTTGAACCCCCATCAATGTTTTACTTTGGCGGTAATCGACGATTTTTGGTCAAATTATGACGTCACTTTTGCACCAAAAAGTTGTATTTCCCTAGGTTTTGCAAATTTTGCATGACTCCACAATGGAAAGTTGTTCGGGATGCTCAACTTGGTCGATTTGCACCGTCAAAACGCAGTTTCCAGAGTTGACTATTAGAAAAACAAGACGGCCGCTCTTCCCTGTTTCCTGCCCGGGGAATAACCTTTTTAATTTTCGTGGCACCCCGAAAAGCCGAACTAGCGTGATTACTTCTTGCGGATACCCCACCCGAGTGTGCCGGTGCAAATTTGAACCACGCCAATGTTTTACTTTAGCGGTAATCGACGATTTTTGGTCAAGTTCTGACGTCACTTTTGCACCAAAAAGTTGTAATTCGCAAGGTTTTGCGAGTTTTGCATGACTCCACACAGGAAAGTTGTTCAGGATGCTCAACTTGGTCGATTTGCACCGTCAAAACGCGATTTCCAGAGTTGACTATTAGAAAAACAAGATGGCCGCTCTTCCCTTTTCCCTGCCCGGGGATTAAACTTTTTAATTTTCGTGGCACCCCGAAAAACCGAATTAGCGTGATTACTTCTTGCGGATACCCCACCCGAGTGTGCAGGTGCAAATTTGAACCCCCATCAATGTTTTACTTTGGCGGTAATCGACTATTTTTGGTCAAATTATGACGTCACTTTTGCACCAAAAAGTTGTATTTCCCCAGGTTTTGCAAATTTTGCATGACTCCACACAGGAAAGTTGTTCAGGATGCTCAACTTGATCGATTTGCACCGTCAAAACGCGGTTTCCAGAGTTGACTATAAGAAAAACAAGATGGCCGCTCTTCCCTTTTCCCTGCCCGGGGAATAACCTTTTTAATTTTCGAGGCACCCCGAAATCCGAATTAGCGTGATTACTTATTGCGGATACCCCAACCCGAGTGTGCCGGTGCAAATTTGAACCACGCCAATGTTTTACTTTGGCGGTAATCGACGATTTTTGGTCAAATTATGACGTCACTTTTGCACCAAAAAGTTGTAATTCCCTAGGTTTTGCGAATTTTGCATGACTCCACACAGGAAAGTTGTTCAGGATGCTCAACTTGATCGATTTGCACCGTCAAAACGCGGTTTCCAGAGTTGACTATAAGAAAAACAACATGGCCGCTCTTCCCTTTTCCCTGCCCGAGGAATAACCTTTTTAATTTTCGAGGCACCCCGAAATCCGAATTAGCGTGATTACTTATTGCGGATACCCCAACCGAGTGTGCCGGTGCAAATTTGAACCACGCCAATGATTTACTTTGGCGTTAATCGATGATTTTTGGTCAAATTATGACGTCACTTTTGCACCAAAAAGTTGTAATTCCCAAGGTTTTGCGAATTTTGCCTGACTCCACACAGGAAAGTTGTTCAGGATGCTCAACTTGGTCGATTTGCATGCACCGTCAAAACGCGATTTCCAGAGTTGACTTTTGAAAAACAAGATGGCCGCTCTTCCCTTTTCCCTACCCGGGGAATAAACTTTTTAATTTTCGAGCTCCCGAAAAGCCAAATTAGCGTGATTACTTCTTGCGGATACCCCACCCGAGTGTACCGGTGCAAATTTGAACCACGCCAATGTTTTACTTTGGCGGTAATCGACGATTTTTGGTCAAATTATGACGTCACTTTTGCACCAAAAAGTTGTAATTCCCTAGGTTTTGCGAATTTTGCATGACTCCACACAGGAAAGTTGTTCAGGATGCTCAACTTGGTCGATTTGCACCGTGAAAACGCGATTTCCAGAGTTGACTATTAGAAAAACAAGATGGCCGCTCTTCCTTTTTCCCTGCCCGGGGAATAAACTGTTTAATTTTCGTGGCACCCCGAAAAACCGAATTAGCGTGATTACTTCTTGCGGATACCCAACCCGAGTGTGCCGGTGCAAATTTGAACCCCGTCAATGTTTTACCTATGCGGTAATCGACGAATTTTGGTCAAATTATGACGTCACTTTTGCACCAAAAAGTTGTATTTCCCTAGGTTTTGCAAATTTTGCATGACTCCACACAGGAAAGTTGTTCAGGATGCTCAACTTGATCGATTTGCACCGTCAAAACGCGGTTTCCAGAGTTGACTATAAGAAAAACAAGATGGCCGCTCTTCCCTTTTCCCTGCCCGGGGAATAACCTTTTTAATTTTCGAGGCACCCCGAAATCCGAATTACCGTGATTACTTCTTGCGGATACCCCACCCGAGTGTGCCCGTGCAAATTTGAACCCCGTCAATGTTTTACTTTGGCGGTAATCGACGATTTTTGGTCAATATATGACGTCACTTTTCCACAAAAAATTGTAATTCCCTAGGTTTTGCGAATTATGCATGACTCCACACTGGAAAGTTGTTCAGGATGCTCAACTTGGTCGATTTGCACCGTCAAAACGCGATTTCCAGAGTTGACTATTAGAAAAACAAGATGGCCGCTCTTCCCTTTTTCCTGCCCGGGGAATAACCTTTTTAATTTTCGTGGCACCCCGAAAAGCCGAACTAGCGTGATTACTTCTTGCGGATACCCCACCCGAGTGTGCCGGTGCAAATTTGAACCAAGTCAATGTTTTACTTTGGCGGTAATCGACGATTTTAGGTCAAATTATGACGTCACTTTTGCACTAAAAAGTTGTAATTCCCAAGGTTTTGCCAGTTTTGCATGCCTCCACACAGGAAAGTTCTTCAGGATGCTCAACTTGATCGATTTGCACCGTCAAAACGCGGTTTCCAGAGTTGACTATAAGAAAAACAAGATGGCCGCTCTTCCCTTTTCCCTGCCCGGGGAATAACCTTTTTAATTTTCGAGGCACCCCGAAATCCGAATTAGCGTGATTACTTCTTGCGGATACCTCACCCGAGTGTGCCGGTGCAAATTTGAAGCACGCCAATGTTTTACTTTGGCGGTAATCGACGATTTTTGGTCAATATATGACGTCACTTTTCCACAAAAAATTGTAATTCCCTAGGTTTTGCGAATTATGCATGACTCCACACTGGAAAGTTGTTCAGGATGCTCAACTTGGTCGATTTGCACCGTCAAAACGCGATTTCCAGAGTTGACTATTAGAAAAACAAGATGGCCGCTCTTCCCTTTTTCCTGCCCGGGGAATAACCTTTTTAATTTTCGTGGCACCCCGAAAAGCCGAACTAGCGTGATTACTTCTTGCGGATACCCCACCCGAGTGTGCCGGTGCAAATTTGAACCAAGCCAATGTATTACTTTGGCGGTAATCGACGATTTTTGGTCAAGTTAAGACGTCACTTTTGCACCAAAAAGTTGTAATTCGCAAGGTTTTGCGAATTTTGCATGACTCCACACAGGAAAGTTGTTCAGGATGCTCAACTTGGTCGATTTGCACCGTGAAAACGCGATTTCCAGGGTTGACTATTAGAAAAACAAGACGGCCGCTCTTCCCTTTTCCCTGCCCGGGGAATAAACTTTTTAATTTTCGTGGCACCCCGAAAAACCGAATTGGCGTGATTACTTCTTGCGGATACCCCACCCGAGTGTGCCGGTGCAAATTTGAACCCCCATCAATGTTTTACTTTGGCGGTAATCGACGATTTTTGGTCAAATTATGACGTCACTTTTGCACCAAAAAGTTGTATTTCCCTAGGTTTTGCAAATTTTGCATGACTCCACAATGGAAAGTTGTTCGGGATGCTCAACTTGGTCGATTTGCACCGTCAAAACGCAGTTTCCAGAGTTGACTATTAGAAAAACAAGACGGCCGCTCTTCCCTGTTTCCTGCCCGGGGAATAACCTTTTTAATTTTCGTGGCACCCCGAAAAGCCGAACTAGCGTGATTACTTCTTGCGGATACCCCACCCGAGTGTGCCGGTGCAAATTTGAACCACGCCAATGTTTTACTTTAGCGGTAATCGACGATTTTTGGTCAAGTTATGACGTCACTTTTGCACCAAAAAGTTGTAATTCGCAAGGTTTTGCGAGTTTTGCATGACTCCACACAGGAAAGTTGTTCAGGATGCTCAACTTGGTCGATTTGCACCGTCAAAACGCGATTTCCAGAGTTGACTATTAGAAAAACAAGATGGCCGCTCTTCCCTTTTCCCTGCCCGGGGATTAAACTTTTTAATTTTCGTGGCACCCCGAAAAACCGAATTAGCGTGATTACTTCTTGCGGATACCCCACCCGAGTGTGCAGGTGCAAATTTGAACCCCCATCAATGTTTTACTTTGGCGGTAATCGACTATTTTTGGTCAAATTATGACGTCACTTTTGCACCAAAAAGTTGTATTTCCCCAGGTTTTGCAAATTTTGCATGACTCCACACAGGAAAGTTGTTCAGGATGCTCAACTTGATCGATTTGCACCGTCAAAACGCGGTTTCCAGAGTTGACTATAAGAAAAACAAGATGGCCGCTCTTCCCTTTTCCCTGCCCGGGGAATAACCTTTTTAATTTTCGAGGCACCCCGAAATCCGAATTAGCGTGATTACTTATTGCGGATACCCCAACCCGAGTGTGCCGGTGCAAATTTGAACCACGCCAATGTTTTACTTTGGCGGTAATCGACGATTTTTGGTCAAATTATGACGTCACTTTTGCACCAAAAAGTTGTAATTCCCTAGGTTTTGCGAATTTTGCATGACTCCACACAGGAAAGTTGTTCAGGATGCTCAACTTGATCGATTTGCACCGTCAAAACGCGGTTTCCAGAGTTGACTATAAGAAAAACAACATGGCCGCTCTTCCCTTTTCCCTGCCCGAGGAATAACCTTTTTAATTTTCGAGGCACCCCGAAATCCGAATTAGCGTGATTACTTATTGCGGATACCCCAACCGAGTGTGCCGGTGCAAATTTGAACCACGCCAATGATTTACTTTGGCGTTAATCGATGATTTTTGGTCAAATTATGACGTCACTTTTGCACCAAAAAGTTGTAATTCCCAAGGTTTTGCGAATTTTGCCTGACTCCACACAGGAAAGTTGTTCAGGATGCTCAACTTGGTCGATTTGCATGCACCGTCAAAACGCGATTTCCAGAGTTGACTTTTTGAAAAACAAGATGGCCGCTCTTCCCTTTTCCCTACCCGGGGAATAAACTTTTTAATTTTCGAGCTCCCGAAAAGCCAAATTAGCGTGATTACTTCTTGCGGATACCCCACCCGAGTGTACCGGTGCAAATTTGAACCACGCCAATGTTTTACTTTGGCGGTAATCGACGATTTTTGGTCAAATTATGACGTCACTTTTGCACCAAAAAGTTGTAATTCCCTAGGTTTTGCGAATTTTGCATGACTCCACACAGGAAAGTTGTTCAGGATGCTCAACTTGGTCGATTTGCACCGTGAAAACGCGATTTCCAGAGTTGACTATTAGAAAAACAAGATGGCCGCTCTTCCTTTTTCCCTGCCCGGGGAATAAACTGTTTAATTTTCGTGGCACCCCGAAAAACCGAATTAGCGTGATTACTTCTTGCGGATACCCAACCCGAGTGTGCCGGTGCAAATTTGAACCCCGTCAATGTTTTACCTATGCGGTAATCGACGAATTTTGGTCAAATTATGACGTCACTTTTGCACCAAAAAGTTGTATTTCCCTAGGTTTTGCAAATTTTGCATGACTCCACACAGGAAAGTTGTTCAGGATGCTCAACTTGATCGATTTGCACCGTCAAAACGCGGTTTCCAGAGTTGACTATAAGAAAAACAAGATGGCCGCTCTTCCCTTTTCCCTGCCCGGGGAATAACCTTTTTAATTTTCGAGGCACCCCGAAATCCGAATTACCGTGATTACTTCTTGCGGATACCCCACCCGAGTGTGCCCGTGCAAATTTGAACCCCGTCAATGTTTTACTTTGGCGGTAATCGACGATTTTAGGTCAATATATGACGTCACTTTTCCACAAAAAATTGTAATTCCCTAGGTTTTGCGAATTATGCATGACTCCACACTGGAAAGTTGTTCAGGATGCTCAACTTGGTCGATTTGCACCGTCAAAACGCGATTTCCAGAGTTGACTATTAGAAAAACAAGATGGCCGCTCTTCCCTTTTTCCTGCCCGGGGAATAACCTTTTTAATTTTCGTGGCACCCCGAAAAGCCGAACTAGCGTGATTACTTCTTGCGGATACCCCACCCGAGTGTGCCGGTGCAAATTTGAACCAAGCCAATGTATTACTTTGGCGGTAATCGACGATTTTTGGTCAAGTTAAGACGTCACTTTTGCACCAAAAAGTTTTAATTCGCAAGGTTTTGCGAATTTTGCATGACTCCACACAGGAAAGTTGTTCAGGATGCTCAACTTGGTCGATTTGCACCGTGAAAACGCGATTTCCAGGGTTGACTATTAGAAAAACAAGATGGCCGCTCTTCCCTTTTCCCTGCCCGGGGAATAAACTTTTTAATTTTCGTGGCACCCCGAAAAACCGAATTGGCGTGATTACTTCTTGCGGATACCCCACCCGAGTGTGCCGGTGCAAATTTGAACCCCCATCAATGTTTTACTTTGGCGGTAATCGACGATTTTTGGTCAAATTATGACGTCACTTTTGCACCAAAAAGTTGTATTTCCCTAGGTTTTGCAAATTTTGCATGACTCCACAATGGAAAGTTGTTCGGGATGCTCAACTTGGTCGATTTGCACCGTCAAAACGCAGTTTCCAGAGTTGACTATTAGAAAAACAAGACGGCCGCTCTTCCCTGTTTCCTGCCCGGGGAATAACCTTTTTAATTTTCGTGGCACCCCGAAAAGCCGAACTAGCGTGATTACTTCTTGCGGATACCCCACCCGAGTGTGCCGGTGCAAATTTGAACCACGCCAATGTTTTACTTTAGCGGTAATCGACGATTTTTGGTCAAGTTATGACGTCACTTTTGCACCAAAAAGTTGTAATTCGCAAGGTTTTGCGAGTTTTGCATGACTCCACACAGGAAAGTTGTTCAGGATGCTCAACTTGGTCGATTTGCACCGTCAAAACGCGATTTCCAGAGTTGACTATTAGAAAAACAAGATGGCCGCTCTTCCCTTTTCCCTGCCCGGGGATTAAACTTTTTAATTTTCGTGGCACCCCGAAAAACCGAATTAGCGTGATTACTTCTTGCGGATACCCCACCCGAGTGTGCCGGTGCAAATTTGAACCCCCATCAATGTTTTACTTTGGCGGTAATCGACTATTTTTGGTCAAATTATGACGTCACTTTTGCACCAAAAAGTTGTAATTCCCAAGGTTTTGCGAATTTTGCATGACTCCACAAAGGAAAGTTGTTCAGGATGCTCAACTTGGTCGATTTGCACCGTCAAAACGAGATTTCCAGAGTTGACTATTAAAAAAACAAGATGGCCGCTCTTCCCTTTTTCCTGCCCGGGGAATAACCTTTTTAATTTTCGTGGCACCCCGAAAAGCCGAACTAGCGTTATTACTTCTTGCGGATACCCCACCCGAGTGTGCCGGTGCAAATTTGAAGCACGCCAATGTTTTACTTTGGCGGTAATCGACGATTTTGGGTGAAATTATGACGACACTTTTGCACCAAAAAGTTGTAATTCCCTAGGTTTTGCGAATTTTGCATGACTCCACAAAGGAAAGTTGTTCAGGATGCTCAAACTTGGTCGATTTGCACCGTCAAAACGAGATTTCCAGAGTTGACTATTAGAAAAACAAGATGGCCGCTCTTCCCTTTTCCCTGCCCGGGGAATAAACTTTTTAATTTTCGAGGCACCCCGAAAAGCCGATTTAGCGTGATTTCTTCGTGCGGATACCCCACCCGAGTGTGCCGGTGCAAATTTGAACCACGCCAATGTTTTACTTTGGCGGTAATCGACGATTTTTGGTCAATATATGGCGTCACTTTTGCACAAAAAAGTTGTAATTCGCAAGGTTTTGCGAATTTTGCATGACTCCACACAGGAAAGTTGTTCAGGATGCTTTAACTTGGTCGATTGGCACCGTCAAAACGCGACTTCCAGAGTTGACTATTAGAAAACAAGATGGCCACTCTTCCCGTTTCCCTGCCCGGGAAATAAACTTTTTAATTTTCGTGGCACCCCGAAAAGCCGAATTAGCGTGATTACTTCTTGCGGATACCCCACCCGAGTGTGCCGGTGCAAATTTGAACCCCGTCATTGTTTTACTTAAGCGGTAATCGACGATTTTTAGTCAAATTATGACGTCACTTTTGCACCAAAAAGTTGTAATTCCCTAGGTTTTGCGAATTTTGCATGACTCCACACAGGAAAGTTGTTCAGGATGCTCAACTTGGTCGATTTGCACCGTCAAAACGCGATTTCCAGAGTTGACTTTTTGAAAAACAAGATGGCCGCTCTTCCCTTTTCCCTACCCGGGGAATAAACTTTTTAATTTTCGAGCTCCCGAAAAGCCAAATAAACGTGATTACTTCTTGCGGATACCCCACCCGAGTGTACCGGTGCAAATTTGAACCACGCCAATGTTTTACTTTGGCGGTAATCGACGATTTTTGGCCAAATTATGACGTCACTTTAGCACCAAAAAGTTGTAATTCCCAAGGTTTTGCGAATTTTGCATGACTCCACACAGGAAAGTTGTTCAGGATGCTCAACTTGGTCGATTTGCAACGTCAAAACGTGATTACTTCTTGCGGATACCCCACCCGAGTGTGCCGGTGCAAATTTGAACCACGCCAATGTTTTACTTTGGCGGTAATCGACGATTTTTGGTCAAGTGATGACGTCACTTTTGCACCAAAAAGTTGTAATTCGCAAGGTTTTGCGAAATTTTGCATGACTCCACACAGGAAAGTTGTTCATGATGCTCAACTTGATCGATTTGCACCGTCAAAACGCGGTTTCCAGAGTTGACTATTAGAAAAACAAGATGGCCGCTCTTCCCTTTTTCCTGCCCGGGGAATAACCTTTTTAATTTTCGTAGCACCCCGAAAAGCCGAACTAGCGTGATTACTTCTTGCGGATACCCCACCCGAGTGTGCCGGTGCAAATTTGAACCAAGTCAATGTTTTACTTTGGCGGTAATCGACGATTTTAGGTCAAATTATGACGTCACTTTTGCACTAAAAAGTTGTAATTCCCAAGGTTTTGCCAGTTTTGCATGCCTCCACACAGGAAAGTTCTTCAGGATGCTCAACTTGATCGATTTGCACCGTCAAAACGCGGTTTCCAGAGTTGACTATAAGAAAAACAAGATGGCCGCTCTTCCCTTTTCCCTGCCCGGGGAATAACCTTTTTAATTTTCGAGGCACCCCGAAATCCGAATTAGCGTGATTACTTCTTGCGGATACCTCACCCGAGTGTGCCGGTGCAAATTTGAAGCACGCCAATGTTTTACTTTGGCGGTAATCGACGATTTTTGGTCAATATATGACGTCACTTTTCCACAAAAAATTGTAATTCCCTAGGTTTTGCGAATTATGCATGACTCCACACTGGAAAGTTGTTCAGGATGCTCAACTTGGTCGATTTGCACCGTCAAAACGCGATTTCCAGAGTTGACTATTAGAAAAACAAGATGGCCGCTCTTCCCTTTTTCCTGCCCGGGGAATAACCTTTTTAATTTTCGTGGCACCCCGAAAAGCCGAACTAGCGTGATTACTTCTTGCGGATACCCCACCCGAGTGTGCCGGTGCAAATTTGAACCAAGCCAATGTATTACTTTGGCGGTAATCGACGATTTTTGGTCAAGTTAAGACGTCACTTTTGCACCAAAAAGTTGTAATTCGCAAGGTTTTGCGAATTTTGCATGACTCCACACAGGAAAGTTGTTCAGGATGCTCAACTTGGTCGATTTGCACCGTGAAAACGCGATTTCCAGGGTTGACTATTAGAAAAACAAGATGGCCGCTCTTCCCTTTTCCCTGCCCGGGGAATAAACTTTTTAATTTTCGTGGCACCCCGAAAAACCGAATTGGCGTGATTACTTCTTGCGGATACCCCACCCGAGTGTGCCGGTGCAAATTTGAACCCCCATCAATGTTTTACTTTGGCGGTAATCGACGATTTTTGGTCAAATTATGACGTCACTTTTGCACCAAAAAGTTGTATTTCCCTAGGTTTTGCAAATTTTGCATGACTCCACAATGGAAAGTTGTTCGGGATGCTCAACTTGGTCGATTTGCACCGTCAAAACGCAGTTTCCAGAGTTGACTATTAGAAAAACAAGACGGCCGCTCTTCCCTGTTTCCTGCCCGGGGAATAACCTTTTTAATTTTCGTGGCACCCCGAAAAGCCGAACTAGCGTGATTACTTCTTGCGGATACCCCACCCGAGTGTGCCGGTGCAAATTTGAACCACGCCAATGTTTTACTTTAGCGGTAATCGACGATTTTTGGTCAAGTTATGACGTCACTTTTGCACCAAAAAGTTGTAATTCGCAAGGTTTTGCGAGTTTTGCATGACTCCACACAGGAAAGTTGTTCAGGATGCTCAACTTGGTCGATTTGCACCGTCAAAACGCGATTTCCAGAGTTGACTATTAGAAAAACAAGATGGCCGCTCTTCCCTTTTCCCTGCCCGGGGATTAAACTTTTTAATTTTCGTGGCACCCCGAAAAACCGAATTAGCGTGATTACTTCTTGCGGATACCCCACCCGAGTGTGCAGGTGCAAATTTGAACCCCCATCAATGTTTTACTTTGGCGGTAATCGACTATTTTTGGTCAAATTATGACGTCACTTTTGCACCAAAAAGTTGTATTTCCCCAGGTTTTGCAAATTTTGCATGACTCCACACAGGAAAGTTGTTCAGGATGCTCAACTTGATCGATTTGCACCGTCAAAACGCGGTTTCCAGAGTTGACTATAAGAAAAACAAGATGGCCGCTCTTCCCTTTTCCCTGCCCGGGGAATAACCTTTTTAATTTTCGAGGCACCCCGAAATCCGAATTAGCGTGATTACTTATTGCGGATACCCCAACCCGAGTGTGCCGGTGCAAATTTGAACCACGCCAATGTTTTACTTTGGCGGTAATCGACGATTTTTGGTCAAATTATGACGTCACTTTTGCACCAAAAAGTTGTAATTCCCTAGGTTTTGCGAATTTTGCATGACTCCACACAGGAAAGTTGTTCAGGATGCTCAACTTGATCGATTTGCACCGTCAAAACGCGGTTTCCAGAGTTGACTATAAGAAAAACAACATGGCCGCTCTTCCCTTTTCCCTGCCCGGGGAATAACCTTTTTAATTTTCGAGGCACCCCGAAATCCGAATTAGCGTGATTACTTATTGCGGATACCCCAACCGAGTGTGCCGGTGCAAATTTGAACCACGCCAATGATTTACTTTGGCGTTAATCGATGATTTTTGGTCAAATTATGACGTCACTTTTGCACCAAAAAGTTGTAATTCCCAAGGTTTTGCGAATTTTGCCTGACTCCACACAGGAAAGTTGTTCAGGATGCTCAACTTGGTCGATTTGCATGCACCGTCAAAACGCGATTTCCAGAGTTGACTTTTTGAAAAACAAGATGGCCGCTCTTCCCTTTTCCCTACCCGGGGAATAAACTTTTTAATTTTCGAGCTCCCGAAAAGCCAAATTAGCGTGATTACTTCTTGCGGATACCCCACCCGAGTGTACCGGTGCAAATTTGAACCACGCCAATGTTTTACTTTGGCGGTAATCGACGATTTTTGGTCAAATTATGACGTCACTTTTGCACCAAAAAGTTGTAATTCCCTAGGTTTTGCGAATTTTGCATGACTCCACACAGGAAAGTTGTTCAGGATGCTCAACTTGGTCGATTTGCACCGTGAAAACGCGATTTCCAGAGTTGACTATTAGAAAAACAAGATGGCCGCTCTTCCTTTTTCCCTGCCCGGGGAATAAACTGTTTAATTTTCGTGGCACCCCGAAAAACCGAATTAGCGTGATTACTTCTTGCGGATACCCAACCCGAGTGTGCCGGTGCAAATTTGAACCCCGTCAATGTTTTACCTATGCGGTAATCGACGAATTTTGGTCAAATTATGACGTCACTTTTGCACCAAAAAGTTGTATTTCCCTAGGTTTTGCAAATTTTGCATGACTCCACACAGGAAAGTTGTTCAGGATGCTCAACTTGATCGATTTGCACCGTCAAAACGCGGTTTCCAGAGTTGACTATAAGAAAAACAAGATGGCCGCTCTTCCCTTTTCCCTGCCCGGGGAATAACCTTTTTAATTTTCGAGGCACCCCGAAATCCGAATTACCGTGATTACTTCTTGCGGATACCCCACCCGAGTGTGCCCGTGCAAATTTGAACCCCGTCAATGTTTTACTTTGGCGGTAATCGACGATTTTTGGTCAATATATGACGTCACTTTTCCACAAAAAATTGTAATTCCCTAGGTTTTGCGAATTATGCATGACTCCACACTGGAAAGTTGTTCAGGATGCTCAACTTGGTCGATTTGCACCGTCAAAACGCGATTTCCAGAGTTGACTATTAGAAAAACAAGATGGCCGCTCTTCCCTTTTTCCTGCCCGGGGAATAACCTTTTTAATTTTCGTGGCACCCCGAAAAGCCGAACTAGCGTGATTACTTCTTGCGGATACCCCACCCGAGTGTGCCGGTGCAAATTTGAACCAAGCCAATGTATTACTTTGGCGGTAATCGACGATTTTTGGTCAAGTTAAGACGTCACTTTTGCACCAAAAAGTTGTAATTCGCAAGGTTTTGCGAATTTTGCATGACTCCACACAGGAAAGTTGTTCAGGATGCTCAACTTGGTCGATTTGCACCGTGAAAACGCGATTTCCAGGGTTGACTATTAGAAAAACAAGATGGCCGCTCTTCCCTTTTCCCTGCCCGGGGAATAAACTTTTTAATTTTCGTGGCACCCCGAAAAACCGAATTGGCGTGATTACTTCTTGCGGATACCCCACCCGAGTGTGCCGGTGCAAATTTGAACCCCCATCAATGTTTTACTTTGGCGGTAATCGACGATTTTTGGTCAAATTATGACGTCACTTTTGCACCAAAAAGTTGTATTTCCCTAGGTTTTGCAAATTTTGCATGACTCCACAATGGAAAGTTGTTCGGGATGCTCAACTTGGTCGATTTGCACCGTCAAAACGCAGTTTCCAGAGTTGACTATTAGAAAAACAAGACGGCCGCTCTTCCCTGTTTCCTGCCCGGGGAATAACCTTTTTAATTTTCGTGGCACCCCGAAAAGCCGAACTAGCGTGATTACTTCTTGCGGATACCCCACCCGAGTGTGCCGGTGCAAATTTGAACCACGCCAATGTTTTACTTTAGCGGTAATCGACGATTTTTGGTCAAGTTATGACGTCACTTTTGCACCAAAAAGTTGTAATTCGCAAGGTTTTGCGAGTTTTGCATGACTCCACACAGGAAAGTTGTTCAGGATGCTCAACTTGGTCGATTTGCACCGTCAAAACGCGATTTCCAGAGTTGACTATTAGAAAAACAAGATGGCCGCTCTTCCCTTTTCCCTGCCCGGGGATTAAACTTTTTAATTTTCGTGGCACCCCGAAAAACCGAATTAGCGTGATTACTTCTTGCGGATACCCCACCCGAGTGTGCCGGTGCAAATTTGAACCCCCATCAATGTTTTACTTTGGCGGTAATCGACTATTTTTGGTCAAATTATGACGTCACTTTTGCACCAAAAAGTTGTATTTCCCCAGGTTTTGCGAATTTTGCATGACTCCACACAGGAAAGTTGTTCAGGATGCTCAACTTGATCGATTTGCACCGTCAAAACGCGGTTTCCAGAGTTGACTATAAGAAAAACAAGATGGCCGCTCTTCCCTTTTCCCTGCCCGGGGAATAACCTTTTTAATTTTCGAGGCACCCCGAAATCCGAATTAGCGTGATTACTTATTGCGGATACCCCAACCCGAGTGTGCCGGTGCAAATTTGAACCACGCCAATGTTTTACTTTGGCGGTAATCGACGATTTTTGGTCAAATTATGACGTCACTTTTGCACCAAAAAGTTGTAATTCCCTAGGTTTTGCGAATTTTGCATGACTCCACACAGGAAAGTTGTTCAGGATGCTCAACTTGATCGATTTGCACCGTCAAAACGCGGTTTCCAGAGTTGACTATAAGAAAAACAACATGGCCGCTCTTCCCTTTTCCCTGCCCGGGGAATAACCTTTTTAATTTTCGAGGCACCCCGAAATCCGAATTAGCGTGATTACTTAATGCGGATACCCCAACCGAGTGTGCCGGTGCAAATTTGAACCACGCCAATGATTTACTTTGGCGTTAATCGATGATTTTTGGTCAAATTATGACGTCACTTTTGCACCAAAAAGTTGTAATTCCCAAGGTTTTGCGAATTTTGCCTGACTCCACACAGGAAAGTTGTTCAGGATGCTCAACTTGGTCGATTTGCATGCACCGTCAAAACGCGATTTCCAGAGTTGACTTTTTGAAAAACAAGATGGCCGCTCTTCCCTTTTCCCTACCCGGGGAAAAAACTTTTTAATTTTCGAGCTCCCGAAAAGCCAAATTAGCGTGATTACTTCTTGCGGATACCCCACCCGAGTGTACCGGTGCAAATTTGAACCACGCCAATGTTTTACTTTGGCGGTAATCGACGATTTTTGGTCAAATTATGACGTCACTTTTGCACCAAAAAGTTGTAATTCCCTAGGTTTTGCGAATTTTGCATGACTCCACACAGGAAAGTTGTTCAGGATGCTCAACTTGGTCGATTTGCACCGTGAAAACGCGATTTCCAGAGTTGACTATTAGAAAAACAAGATGGCCGCTCTTCCTTTTTCCCTGCCCGGGGAATAAACTGTTTAATTTTCGTGGCACCCCGAAAAACCGAATTAGCGTGATTACTTCTTGCGGATACCCAACCCGAGTGTGCCGGTGCAAATTTGAACCCCGTCAATGTTTTACATATGCGGTAATCGACGATTTTTGGTCAAATTATGACGTCACTTTTGCACCAAAAAGTTGTATTTCCCTAGGTTTTGCAAATTTTGCATGACTCCACACAGGAAAGTTGTTCAGGATGCTCAACTTGATCGATTTGCACCGTCAAAACGCGGTTTCCAGAGTTGACTATAAGAAAAACAAGATGGCCGCTCTTCCCTTTTCCCTGCCCGGGGAATAACCTTTTTAATTTTCGAGGCACCCCGAAATCCGAATTACCGTGATTACTTCTTGCGGATACCCCACCCGAGTGTGCCCGTGCAAATTTGAACCCCGTCAATGTTTTACTTTGGCGGTAATCGACGATTTTTGGTCAAATATATGACGTCACTGTTCCACAAAAAAATGTAATTCCCTAGGTTTTGCGAATTTTGCATGACTCCACACTGGAAGGTTGTTCAGGATGCTCAACTTGGTCGATTTGCACCGTCAAAACGCGATTTCCAGAGTTGACTATTAGAAAAACAAGATGGCCGCTCTTCCCTTTTTCCTGCCCGGGGAATAACCTTTTTAATTTTCGTGGCACCCCGAAAAGCCGAACTAGCGTGATTACTTCTTGCGGATACCCCACCCGAGTGTGCCGGTGCAAATTTCAACCCCCTCAATGTTTTACTTTGGCGGTAATCGACGATTTTTGGTCAAATTATGACGTCACTTTTGCACCAAAAAGTTGTAATTCGCAAGGTTTTGCGAATTTTGCATGACTCCACACAGGAAAGTTGTTCAGGATGCTCAACTTGGTCGATTTGCACCGTCAAAACGCGATTTCCAGAGTTGACTATTAGAAAAACAAGATGGCCGCTCTTCACTTTTCCCTGCCCGGGGAATAACCTTTTTAATTTTCGAGGCACCCCGAAATCCGAATTACCGTGATTACTTCTTGCGGATACCCCACCCGAGTGTGCCGGTGCAAATTTGAACCACGCCAATGTTTTACTTTGGCGGTAATCGACGATTTTTGGTCAAATTATGACGTCACTTTTGCACCAAAAAGTTGTAATTCCCTAGGTTTTGCGAATTTTGCATGACTCCACACAGGAAAGTTGTTCAGTATGCTCAACTTGATCGATTTGCACCGTCAAAACGCGGTTTCCAGAGTTGACTATAAGAAAAACAACATGGCCGCTCTTCCCTTTTCCCTGCCCGGGGAATATCTTTTTAATTTTCGAGGCACCCCGAAATCCGAATTAGCGTGATTTCTTCTTGCGGATACCCCACCCGAGTGTGCCGGTGCAAATTTGAACCCCCTCAATGTTTTACTTTGGCGGTAATCGACGATTTTGGGTCAAATTATGACGTCACTTTTGCACCAAAAAGTTGTAATTCCCAAGGTTTTGCGAATTTTGCATGACTCCTCACAGGAAAGTTGTTCAGGATGCTCAACTTGGTCGATTTGCACCGTCAAAACGCGATTTCCAGAGTTGACTATTAGAAAAACAAGATGGCCGCTCTTCCCTTTAACCTGCCCGGGGAATAAACTTTTTAATTTTCGTGGCACCCCGAAAAACCGAATAAGCGTGATTACTTCTTGCGGATACCCCATCCGAGTGTGCCGGTGCAAATTTGAAGCACGCCAATGATTTACTTTGGTGGTAATCGACGATTTTTGGTTAAGTTATGACGTTACTTTTGCACCAAAATGTTGTAATTCCCAAGTTTTGCGAATTTTGCATGACTCCACACAGGAAAGTTGTTCAGGATGCTCAACTTGGTCGATTTGCACCGTCAAAACGCGATTTCCAGAGTTGACTATTAGAAAAACAAGATGGCCGCACTTCCCTTTTCCCTGCCCGGGGAATAACCTTTTTAATTTTCGAGGCACCCCGAAAAGCCGAATTAGCGTGATTACTTCTTGCGGATACCCCACCCGAGTGTGCCCGTGCAAATTTGAACCCCGTCAATGTTTTACTTTGGCGGTAATCGACGATTTTTTGTCAAATTATTACGCCACTTTTGCACCAAAATGTTGTAATTCCCTAGGTTTTGCGAATTTTGCATGACTCCACACAGGAAAGTTGTTCAGTATGCTTAACTTGATCGATTTGCACCGTCAAAACGCGGTTTCCAGAGTTGACTATAAGAAAAACAAGAGGGCCGCTCTTCCCTTTTCCCTGCCCGGGGAATAACCTTTTTAATTTTCGTGGCACCCCGAAAAGCCGAACTAGCGTGATTACTTCTTGCGGATACCCCACCCGAGTGTGCCGGTGCAAATTTGAACCAAGCCAATGTATTACTTTGGCGGTAATCGACGATTTTTGGTCAAGTTAAGACGTCACTTTTGCACCAAAAAGTTGTAATTCGCAAGGTTTTGCGAATTTTGCATGACTCCACACAGGAAAGTTGTTCAGGATGCTCAACTTGGTCGATTTGCACCGTGAAAACGCGATTTCCAGGGTTGACTATTAGAAAAACAAGATGGCCGCTCTTCCCTTTTCCCTGCCCGGGGAATAAACTTTTTAATTTTCGTGGCACCCCGAAAAACCGAATTGGCGTGATTACTTCTTGCGGATACCCCACCCGAGTGTGCCGGTGCAAATTTGAACCCCCATCAATGTTTTACTTTGGCGGTAATCGACGATTTTTGGTCAAATTATGACGTCACTTTTGCACCAAAAAGTTGTATTTCCCTAGGTTTTGCAAATTGTGCATGACTCCACAATGGAAAGTTGTTCGGGATGCTCAACTTGGTCGATTTGCACCGTCAAAACGCAGTTTCCAGAGTTGACTATTAGAAAAACAAGACGGCCGCTCTTCCCTTTTTCCTGCCCGGGGAATAACCTTTTTAATTTTCGTGGCACCCCGAAAAGCCGAACTAGCGTGATTACTTCTTGCGGATACCCCACCCGAGTGTGCCGGTGCAAATTTGACCCACGCCAATGTTTTACTTTAGCGGTAATCGACGATTTTTGGTCAAGTTATGACGTCACTTTTGCACCAAAAAGTTGTAATTCGCAAGGTTTTGCGAGTTTTGCATGACTCCACACAGGAAAGTTGTTCAGGATGCTCAACTTGGTCGATTTGCACCGTCAAAACGCGATTTCCAGAGTTGACTATTAGAAAAACAAGATGGCCGCTCTTCCCTTTTCCCTGCCCGGGGATTAAACTTTTTAATTTTCGTGGCACCCCGAAAAACCGAATTAGCGTGATTACTTCTTGCGGATACCCCACCCGAGTGTGCCGGTGCAAATTTGAACCCCCATCAATGTTTTACTTTGGCGGTAATCGACTATTTTTGGTCAAATTATGACGTCACTTTTGCACCAAAAAGTTGTATTTCCCCAGGTTTTGCAAATTTTGCATGACTCCACACAGGAAAGTTGTTCAGGATGCTCAACTTGATCGATTTGCACCGTCAAAACGCGGTTTCCAGAGTTGACTATAAGAAAAACAAGATGGCCGCTCTTCCCTTTTCCCTGCCCGGGGAATAACCTTTTTAATTTTCGAGGCACCCCGAAATCCGAATTAGCGTGATTACTTATTGCGGATACCCCAACCCGAGTGTGCCGGTGCAAATTTGAACCACGCCAATGTTTTACTTTGGCGGTAATCGACGATTTTGGGTCAAATTATGACGTCACTTTTGCACCAAAAAGTTGTAATTCCCTAGGTTTTACGAATTTTGCATGACTCCACACAGGAAAGTTGTTCAGGATGCTCAACTTGGTCGATTTGCACCGTCAAAACGCGATTTCCAGAGTTGACTATTAGAAAAACAAGATGGCCGCTCTTCCCTTTTTCCTGCCCGGGGAATAACCTTTTTAATTTTCGTGGCACCCCGAAAAGCCGAACTAGCGTGATTACTTCTTGCGGATACCCCACCCGAGTGTGCCGGTGCAAATTTGACCCACGCCAATGTTTTACTTTAGCGGTAATCGACGATTTTTGGTCAAGTTATGACGTTACTTTTGCACCAAAATGTTGTAATTCCCAAGTTTTGCGAATTTTGCATGACTCCACACAGGAAAGTTGTTCAGGATGCTCAACTTGGTCGATTTGCACCGTCAAAACGCGATTTCCAGAGTTGACTATTAGAAAAACAAGATGGCCGCACTTCCCTTTTCCCTGCCCGGGGAATAACCTTTTTAATTTTCGAGGCACCCCGAAAAGCCGAATTAGCGTGATTACTTCTTGCGGATACCCCACCCGAGTGTGCCCGTGCAAATTTGAACCCCGTCAATGTTTTACTTTGGCGGTAATCGACGATTTTTTGTCAAATTATTACGCCACTTTTGCACCAAAATGTTGTAATTCCCTAGGTTTTGCGAATTTTGCATGACTCCACACAGGAAAGTTGTTCAGTATGCTTAACTTGATCGATTTGCACCGTCAAAACGCGGTTTCCAGAGTTGACTATAAGAAAAACAAGAGGGCCGCTCTTCCCTTTTCCCTGCCCGGGGAATAACCTTTTTAATTTTCGTGGCACCCCGAAAAGCCGAACTAGCGTGATTACTTCTTGCGGATACCCCACCCGAGTGTGCCGGTGCAAATTTGAACCAAGCCAATGTATTACTTTGGCGGTAATCGACGATTTTTGGTCAAGTTAAGACGTCACTTTTGCACCAAAAAGTTGTAATTCGCAAGGTTTTGCGAATTTTGCATGACTCCACACAGGAAAGTTGTTCAGGATGCTCAACTTGGTCGATTTGCACCGTGAAAACGCGATTTCCAGGGTTGACTATTAGAAAAACAAGATGGCCGCTCTTCCCTTTTCCCTGCCCGGGGAATAAACTTTTTAATTTTCGTGGCACCCCGAAAAACCGAATTGGCGTGATTACTTCTTGCGGATACCCCACCCGAGTGTGCCGGTGCAAATTTGAACCCCCATCAATGTTTTACTTTGGCGGTAATCGACGATTTTTGGTCAAATTATGACGTCACTTTTGCACCAAAAAGTTGTATTTCCCTAGGTTTTGCAAATTGTGCATGACTCCACAATGGAAAGTTGTTCGGGATGCTCAACTTGGTCGATTTGCACCGTCAAAACGCAGTTTCCAGAGTTGACTATTAGAAAAACAAGACGGCCGCTCTTCCCTTTTTCCTGCCCGGGGAATAACCTTTTTAATTTTCGTGGCACCCCGAAAAGCCGAACTAGCGTGATTACTTCTTGCGGATACCCCACCCGAGTGTGCCGGTGCAAATTTGACCCACGCCAATGTTTTACTTTAGCGGTAATCGACGATTTTTGGTCAAGTTATGACGTCACTTTTGCACCAAAAAGTTGTAATTCGCAAGGTTTTGCGAGTTTTGCATGACTCCACACAGGAAAGTTGTTCAGGATGCTCAACTTGGTCGATTTGCACCGTCAAAACGCGATTTCCAGAGTTGACTATTAGAAAAACAAGATGGCCGCTCTTCCCTTTTCCCTGCCCGGGGATTAAACTTTTTAATTTTCGTGGCACCCCGAAAAACCGAATTAGCGTGATTACTTCTTGCGGATACCCCACCCGAGTGTGCCGGTGCAAATTTGAACCCCCATCAATGTTTTACTTTGGCGGTAATCGACTATTTTTGGTCAAATTATGACGTCACTTTTGCACCAAAAAGTTGTATTTCCCCAGGTTTTGCAAATTTTGCATGACTCCACACAGGAAAGTTGTTCAGGATGCTCAACTTGATCGATTTGCACCGTCAAAACGCGGTTTCCAGAGTTGACTATAAGAAAAACAAGATGGCCGCTCTTCCCTTTTCCCTGCCCGGGGAATAACCTTTTTAATTTTCGAGGCACCCCGAAATCCGAATTAGCGTGATTACTTATTGCGGATACCCCAACCCGAGTGTGCCGGTGCAAATTTGAACCACGCCAATGTTTTACTTTGGCGGTAATCGACGATTTTGGGTCAAATTATGACGTCACTTTTGCACCAAAAAGTTGTAATTCCCTAGGTTTTACGAATTTTGCATGACTCCACACAGGAAAGTTGTTCAGGATGCTCAACTTGGTCGATTTGCACCGTCAAAACGCGATTTCCAGAGTTGACTATTAGAAAAACAAGATGGCCGCTCTTCCCTTTTTCCTGCCCGGGGAATAACCTTTTTAATTTTCGTGGCACCCCGAAAAGCCGAACTAGCGTGATTACTTCTTGCGGATACCCCACCCGAGTGTGCCGGTGCAAATTTGACCCACGCCAATGTTTTACTTTAGCGGTAATCGACGATTTTTGGTCAAGTTATGACGTCACTTTTGCACCAAAAAGTTGTAATTCGCAAGGTTTTGCGAGTTTTGCATGACTCCACACAGGAAAGTTGTTCAGGATGCTCAACTTGGTCGATTTGCACCGTCAAAACGCGATTTCCAGAGTTGACTATTAGAAAAACAAGATGGCCGCTCTTCCCTTTTCCCTGCCCGGGGAATAAACTTTTTAATTTTCGTGGCACCCCGAAAAACCGAATTGGCGTGATTACTTCTTGCGGATACCCCACCCGAGTGTGCCGGTGCAAATTTGAACCCCCATCAATGTTTTACTTTGGCGGTAATCGACGATTTTTGGTCAAATTATGACGTCACTTTTGCACCAAAAAGTTGTATTTCCCTAGGTTTTGCAAATTGTGCATGACTCCACAATGGAAAGTTGTTCGGGATGCTCAACTTGGTCGATTTGCACCGTCAAAACGCAGTTTCCAGAGTTGACTATTAGAAAAACAAGACGGCCGCTCTTCCCTTTTTCCTGCCCGGGGAATAACCTTTTTAATTTTCGTGGCACCCCGAAAAGCCGAACTAGCGTGATTACTTCTTGCGGATACCCCACCCGAGTGTGCCGGTGCAAATTTGACCCACGCCAATGTTTTACTTTAGCGGTAATCGACGATTTTTGGTCAAGTTATGACGTCACTTTTGCACCAAAAAGTTGTAATTCGCAAGGTTTTGCGAGTTTTGCATGACTCCACACAGGAAAGTTGTTCAGGATGCTCAACTTGGTCGATTTGCACCGTCAAAACGCGATTTCCAGAGTTGACTATTAGAAAAACAAGATGGCCGCTCTTCCCTTTTCCCTGCCCGGGGATTAAACTTTTTAATTTTCGTGGCACCCCGAAAAACCGAATTAGCGTGATTACTTCTTGCGGATACCCCACCCGAGTGTGCCGGTGCAAATTTGAACCCCCATCAATGTTTTACTTTGGCGGTAATCGACTATTTTTGGTCAAATTATGACGTCACTTTTGCACCAAAAAGTTGTATTTCCCCAGGTTTTGCAAATTTTGCATGACTCCACACAGGAAAGTTGTTCAGGATGCTCAACTTGATCGATTTGCACCGTCAAAACGCGGTTTCCAGAGTTGACTATAAGAAAAACAAGATGGCCGCTCTTCCCTTTTCCCTGCCCGGGGAATAACCTTTTTAATTTTCGAGGCACCCCGAAATCCGAATTAGCGTGATTACTTATTGCGGATACCCCAACCCGAGTGTGCCGGTGCAAATTTGAACCACGCCAATGTTTTACTTTGGCGGTAATCGACGATTTTGGGTCAAATTATGACGTCACTTTTGCACCAAAAAGTTGTAATTCCCTAGGTTTTACGAATTTTGCATGACTCCACACAGGAAAGTTGTTCAGGATGCTCAACTTGATCGATTTGCACCGTCAAAACGCGGTTTCCAGAGTTGACTATAAGAAAAACAAGATGGCCGCTCTTCCCTTTTCCCTGCCCGGGGAATAACCTTTTTAATTTTCGAGGCACCCCGAAATCCGAATTAGCGTGATTACTTATTGAGGATACCCCAACCGAGTGTGCCGGTGCAAATTTGAACCACGCCAATGATTTACTTTGGCGTTAATCGATGATTTTTGGTCAAATTATGACGTCACTTTTGCACCAAAAAGTTGTAATTCCCAAGGTTTTGCGAATTTTGCCTGACTCCACACAGGAAAGTTGTTCAGGATGCTCAACTTGGTCGATTTGCATGCACCGTCAAAACGCGATTTCCAGAGTTGACTTTTTGAAAAACAAGATGGCCGCTCTTCCCTTTTCCCTACCCGGGGAATAAACTTTTTAATTTTCGAGCTCCCGAAAAGCCAAATTAGCGTGATTACTTCTTGCGGATACCCCACCCGAGTGTACCGGTGCAAATTTGAACTACGCCAATGTTTTACTTTGGCGGTAATCGACGATTTTTGGTCAAATTATGACGTCACTTTTGCACCAAAAAGTTTTAATTCCCTAGGTTTTGCGAATTTTGCATGACTCCACACAGGAAAGTTGTTCAGGATGCTCAACTTGGTCGATTTGCACCGTGAAAACGCGATTTCCAGAGTTGACTATTAGAAAAACAAGATGGCCGCTCTTCCTTTTTCCCTGCCCGGGGAATAAACTGTTTAATTTTCGTGGCACCCCGAAAAACCGAATTAGCGTGATTACTTCTTGCGGATACCCAACCCGAGTGTGCCGGTGCAAATTTGAACCCCGTCAATGTTTTACCTATGCGGTAATCGACGATTTTTGGTCAAATTATGACGTCACTTTTGCACCAAAAAGTTGTATTTCCCTAGGTTTTGCAAATATTGCATGACTCCACACAGGAAAGTTGTTCAGGATGCTCAACTTGATCGATTTGCACCGTCAAAACGCGGTTTCCAGAGTTGACTATAAGAAAAACAAGATGGCCGCTCTTCCCTTTTCCCTGCCCGGGGAATAACCTTTTTAATTTTCGAGGCACCCCGAAATCCGAATTACCGTGATTACTTCTTGCGGATACCCCACCCGAGTGTGCCCGTGCAAATTTGAACCCCGTCAATGTTTTACTTTGGCGGTAATCGACGATTTTTGGTCAATATATGACGTCACTTTTCCACAAAAAATTGTAATTCCCTAGGTTTTGCGAATTTTGCATGACTCCACACTGGAAGGTTGTTCAGGATGCTCAACTTGGTCGATTTGCACCGTCAAAACGCGGTTTCCAGAGTTGACTATTAGAAAAACAAGATGGCCGCTCTTCCCTTTTTCCTGCCCGGGGAATAACCTTTTTAATTTTCGTGGCACCCCGAAAAGCCGAACTAGCGTGATTACTTCTTGCGGATACCCCACCCGAGTGTGCCGGTGCAAATTTCAACCCCCTCAATGTTTTACTTTGGCGGTAATCGACGATTTTTGTCAAATTATGACGTCACTTTTGCACCAAAAAGTTGTAATTCGCAAGGTTTTGCGAATTTTGCATGACTCCACACAGGAAAGTTGTTCAGGATGCTCAACTTGGTCGATTTGCACCGTCAAAACGCGATTTCCAGAGTTGACTATTAGAAAAACAAGATGGCCGCTCTTCCCTTTTCCCTGCCCGGGGAATATCTTTTTAATTTTCGAGGCACCCCGAAATCCGAATTAGCGTGATTTCTTCTTGCGGATACCCCACCCGAGTGTGTCGGTGCAAATTTGAACCCCCTCAATGTTTTACTTTGGCGGTAATCGACGATTTTGGGTCAAATTATGACGTCACTTTTGCACCAAAAAGTTGTAATTCCCAAGGTTTTGCGAATTTTGCATGACTCCTCACAGGAAAGTTGTTCAGGATGCTCAACTTGGTCGATTTGCACCGTCAAAACGCGATTTCCAGAGTTGACTATTAGAAAAACAAGATGGCCGCTCTTCCCTTTAACCTGCCCGGGGAATAAACTTTTTAATTTTCGTGGCACCCCGAAAAACCGAATAAGCGTGATTACTTCTTGCGGATACCCCATCCGAGTGTGCCGGTGCAAATTTGAAGCACGCCAATGATTTACTTTGGTGGTAATCGACGATTTTTGGTTAAGTTATGACGTTACTTTTGCACCAAAATGTTGTAATTCCCAAGGTTTTGCGAATTTTGCATGACTCCACACAGGAAAGTTGTTCAGGATGCTCAACTTGGTCGATTTGCACCGTCAAAACGCGATTTCCAGAGTTGACTAGGGAGCACGTATCTATTTAACCGCCCGAGAGGTAGGCCGAAACTGGCCGAATCGCCCGGCGCTGTAATGAGCTTCATCATCAACAGGTGAATGCACACCGCTCGGTTTCCTAGCCTGCATATTCATGATCTCCTTGCCCCTGCTACCCAGCTTTTGGTACACAAAGGAATAGATGGGCGACTCTTAATCCCTGATGACTTGGACAAAGGCCCTTTGTGCCCGGATTAGAGAAGGGTCCGAGACCATAAACTTCCAACTATAGTCCATGATAGGAAAGGTGTTCTGGAATCCATGAGTTCTATTGCGGTTTTTTTTTAGCAATGACTGCATTTATTTTGCAAAAATAAGTAAACAAAATAGGAATGATCTCAGCTCAATGCTGATGTTAAAATGCTACTAACCCTTGATTGGACATCTTTGGTGGTGCAGAGATGAATACGAATTTAAGGATGGACTTACAGTTTAACGGCACAGGACCAAAGAAGAATACAAATATTTCTCCCTAAAATACCTAATCCCCATTTATAATCCCAAAATAAATTGTGGATTCAGCCATGTTTACATTCCACAACTGACAAGTTGTTTCTTTTAATTATGGTGTTGCACGATTTAAACGGGCTGTGTTCATTCTTTTTTTTTTTTTTTTTTTTTTTTTTGCTCATCACGCCTACTTCATTGACGACAGCAAAATTAAGTCCAACGGGGAAAAAACTTACAACCTTAATGTATTACTCAATATTTTATTCAGCTTACACGATAAATTTAGTCAGATATAAATACTTTTATCGCACTATCTATATTGTGTACTGACACAAATTTACTAACGTATAATCATTTCTAGATACATGTCTTTGAAATAAACGAACACTTGGCTTTAGGCTGCATGGTACAGAAAAAAAAAAGATTTATTCAAACAAGAGGGCGCACTTTCGCATGGTTCCTTATATTGTATCACGCACGCAGACGTACCAACACGTCTGGCATACGACCTGTGAAGACTTTGTGAGCAAACCGACGACAGATTCTAGTGAAGATTTACTTCTAAGTATTTATTCGAATTTGTTTTAATCAGTTGTTTTAATGAGTATGTTCAAACTAAACAATTATATTAAGCTTTGATATCAGATGCTGACTACATATGTCAATTTGAAAAGGAGGTAGATACGGCTGTGGGCTAAACGTTGGGAGCGAAGTCTTTCCAGCTTATTCAGTCTGTAAATGCGGGCAGTAATCCTATAATCCCTTAATTGTCAGCCACTTGACAAAGGACCCGTCAAACCTATTGTTAGTGCCCCTGGCCCATCCAGACCCAACACCATTGTGTTGAGGTTGTGAAGGTTTAATGAGCAAAGGTGAGCAACTTTAACCCTGATATGCGGATTATTCATGACACCAGTCATTTCTTTTGTTGATCGGCAAACCGCCAGATTCGGCCCGTTTCGGCCTAGCTCTCGGGCGGTTAAATAGATACGTGCTCCCCTATTAGAAAAACAAGATGGCCGCACTTCCCTTTTCCCTGCCCGGGGAATAACCTTTTTAATTTTCGAGGCACCCCGAAATCCGAATTACCGTGATTACTTCTTGCGGATACCCCACCCGAGTGTGCCGGTGCAAATTTCAACCCCCTCAATGTTTTACTTTGGCGGTAATCGACGATTTTTGGTCAAATTATGACGTCACTTGTGCACCAAAAAGTTGTAATTCCCAAGGTTTTGCGAATTTTGCATGACTCCACACAGGAAAGTTGTTCAGGATGCTCAACTTGGTCGATTTGCACCGTCAAAACGCGATTTCCAGAGTTGACTATTAGAAAAACAAGATGGCCGCTCTTCCCTTTTCCCTGCCCGGGGAATAACCTTTTTAATTTTCGAGGCACCCCGAAATCCGAATTACCGTGATTACTTCTTGCGGATACCCCACCCGAGTGTGCCGGTGCAAATTTCAACCCCCTCAATGTTTTACTTTGGCGGTAATCGACGATTTTTGGTCAAATTATGACGTCACTTGTGCACCAAAAAGTTGTAATTCCCAAGGTTTTGCGAATTTTGCATGACTCCACACAGGAAAGTTGTTCAGGATGCTCAACTTGGTCGATTTGCACCGTCAAAACGCGATTTCCAGAGTTGACTATTAGAAAAACAAGATGGCCGCTCTTCCCTTTTCCCTGCCCGGGGAATAACCTTTTTAATTTTCGAGGCACCCCGAAATCCGAATTAGCGTGATTACTTCTTGCGGATACCCCACCCGAGTGTGCCGGTGCAAATTCCAACCCCCTCAATGTTTTACTTTGGCGGTAATCGACGATTTTTGGTCAAATTATGACGTCACTTTTGCACCAAAAAGTTGTAATTCCCAAGGTTTTGCGAATTTTGCATGACTCCACACAGGAAAGTTGTTCAGGATGCTCAACTTGGTCGATTTGCACCGTCAAAACGCGATTTCCAGAGTTGACTATTAGAAAAACAAGATGGCCGCTCTTCCCTTTTCCCTGCCCGGGGAATAAACTTTTTAATTTTCGTGGCACCCCGAAAAACCGAATTAGCGTGATTACTTTTTGCAGATACCCCACCCGAGTGTGCCGGTGCAAATTTGAACCCCCTCAATGTTTTACTTTGGCGGTAATCGACGATTTTGGGTCAAATTATGACGTCACTTTTGCACCAAAAAGTTGTAATTCCCAAGGTTTAGCGAATTTTGCATGACTCCACACAGGAAAGTTGTTCAGGATGCTCAACTTGGTCGATTTGCACCGTCAAAACGCGATTTCCAGAGTTGACTATTAGAAAAACAAGATGGCCGCTCTTCCCTTTTCCCTGCCCGGGGAATAAACTTTTTAATTTTCGTGGCACCCCGAAAAACCGAATTAGCGTGATTACTTCTTGCGGATACCCCACCCGAGTGTGCCGGTGCAAATTTGAACCCCGTCAATGTTTTACTTTGGCGGTAATCGACAATTTTTGGTCAAATTAGGACGTCACTTTTGCACCAAAAAGTTGTAATTCCCAAGGTTTTGCGAATTTTGCATGACTCCACACAGGAAAGTTGTTCAGGATGCTCAACTTGGTCGATTTGCACCGTCAAAACGCGATTTCCAGAGTTGACTATTAGAAAAACAAGATGGCCGCTCTTCCCTTTTCCCTGCCCGGGGAATAACCTTTTTAATTTTCGAGGCACCCCGAAAAGCCGAATTAGCGTGATTACTTCTTGCGGATACCCCACCCGAGTGTGCCCGTGCAAATTTGAACCCCGTCAATGTTTTACTTTGGCGGTAATCGACGATTTTTTGTCAAATTATTACGCCACTTTTGCACCAAAATGTTGTAATTCCCTAGGTTTTGCGAATTTTGCATGACTCCACACAGGAAAGTTGTTCAGTATGCTCAACTTGATCGATTTGCACCGTCAAAACGCGGTTTCCAGAGTTGACTATAAGAAAAACAAGATGGCCGCTCTTCCCTTTTCCCTGCCCGGGGAATAACCTTTTTAATTTTCGAGGCACCCCGAAATCCGAATTAGCGTGATTACTTATTGCGGATACCCCAACCCGAGTGTGCCGGTGCAAATTTGAACCACGCCAATGTTTTACTTTGGCGGTAATCGACGATTTTGGGTCAAATTATGACGTCACTTTTGCACCAAAAAGTTGTAATTCCCTAGGTTTTACGAATTTTGCATGACTCCACACAGGAAAGTTGTTCAGGATGCTCAACTTGATCGATTTGCACCGTCAAAACGCGGTTTCCAGAGTTGACTATAAGAAAAACAAGATGGCCGCTCTTCCCTTTTCCCTGCCCGGGGAATAACCTTTTTAATTTTCGAGGCACCCCGAAATCCGAATTAGCGTGATTACTTATTGCGGATACCCCAACCGAGTGTGCCGGTGCAAATTTGAACCACGCCAATGATTTACTTTGGCGTTAATCGATGATTTTTGGTCAAATTATGACGTCACTTTTGCACCAAAAAGTTGTAATTCCCAAGGTTTTGCGAATTTTGCCTGACTCCACACAGGAAAGTTGTTCAGGATGCTCAACTTGGTCGATTTGCATGCACCGTCAAAACGCGATTTCCAGAGTTGACTTTTTGAAAAACAAGATGGCCGCTCTTCCCTTTTCCCTACCCGGGGAATAAACTTTTTAATTTTCGAGCTCCCGAAAAGCCAAATTAGCGTGATTACTTCTTGCGGATACCCCACCCGAGTGTACCGGTGCAAATTTGAACTACGCCAATGTTTTACTTTGGCGGTAATCGACGATTTTTGGTCAAATTATGACGTCACTTTTGCACCAAAAAGTTGTAATTCCCTAGGTTTTGCGAATTTTGCATGACTACACACAGGAAAGTTGTTCAGGATGCTCAACTTGGTCGATTTGCACCGTGAAAACGCGATTTCCAGAGTTGACTATTAGAAAAACAAGATGGCCGCTCTTCCCTTTTCCCTGCCCGGGGAATAAACTGTTTAATTTTCGTGGCACCCCGAAAAACCGAATTAGCGTGATTACTTCTTGCGGATACCCAACCCGAGTGTGCCGGTGCAAATTTGAACCCCGTCAATGTTTTACCTATGCGGTAATCGACGATTTTTGGTCAAATTATGACGTCACTTTTGCACCAAAAAGTTGTATTTCCCTAGGTTTTGCAAATTTTGCATGACTCCACACAGGAAAGTTGTTCAGGATGCTCAACTTGATCGATTTGCACCGTCAAAACGCGGTTTCCAGAGTTGACTATAAGAAAAACAAGATGGCCGCTCTTCCCTTTTCCCTGCCCGGGGAATAACCTTTTTAATTTTCGAGGCACCCCGAAATCCGAATTACCGTGATTACTTCTTGCGGATACCCCACCCGAGTGTGCCCGTGCAAATTTGAACCCCGTCAATGTTTTACTTTGGCGGTAATCGACGATTTTTGGTCAATATATGACGTCACTTTTCCACAAAAAATTGTAATTCCCTAGGTTTTGCGAATTTTGCATGACTCCACACTGGAAGGTTGTTCAGGATGCTCAACTTGGTCGATTTGCACCGTCAAAACGCGGTTTCCAGAGTTGACTATTAGAAAAACAAGATGGCCGCTCTTCCCTTTTTCCTGCCCGGGGAATAACCTTTTTAATTTTCGTGGCACCCCGAAAAGCCGAACTAGCGTGATTACTTCTTGCGGATACCCCACCCGAGTGTGCCGGTGCAAATTTGAACCCCGTCAATGTTTTACTTTGGCGGTAATCGACAATTTTGGGTCAAATTAGGACGTCACTTTTGCACCAAAAAGTTGTAATTCCCAAGGTTTTGCGAATTTTGCATGACTCCACACAGGAAAGTTGTTCAGGATGCTCAACTTGGTCGATTTGCACCGTCAAAACGCGATTTCCAGAGTTGACTATTAGAAAAACAAGATGGCCGCACTTCCCTTTTCCCTGCCCGGGGAATAACCTTTTTAATTTTCGAGGCACCCCGAAATCCGAATTACCGTGATTACTTCTTGCGGATACCCCACCCGAGTGTGCCGGTGCAAATTTCAACCCCCTCAATGTTTTACTTTGGCGGTAATCGACGATTTTTGGTCAAATTATGACGTCACTTGTGCACCAAAAAGTTGTAATTCCCAAGGTTTTGCGAATTTTGCATGACTCCACACAGGAAAGTTGTTCAGGATGCTCAACTTGGTCGATTTGCACCGTCAAAACGCGATTTCCAGAGTTGACTATTAGAAAAACAAGATGGCCGCTCTTCCCTTTTCCCTGCCCGGGGAATAACCTTTTTAATTTTCGAGGCACCCCGAAAAGCCGAATTAGCGTGATTACTTCTTGCGGATACCCCACCCGAGTGTGCCCGTGCAAATTTGAACCCCGTCAATGTTTTACTTTGGCGGTAATCGACGATTTTTTGTCAAATTATTACGCCACTTTTGCACCAAAATGTTGTAATTCCCTAGGTTTTGCGAATTTTGCATGACTCCACACAGGAAAGTTGTTCAGTATGCTCAACTTGATCGATTTGCACCGTCAAAACGCGGTTTCCAGAGTTGACTATAAGAAAAACAAGAGGGCCGCTCTTCCCTTTTCCCTGCCCGGGGAATAACCTTTTTAATTTTCGAGGCACCCCGAAATCCGAATTAGCGTGATTACTTCTTGCGGATACCCCACCCGAGTGTGCCGGTGCAAATTCCAACCCCCTCAATGTTTTACTTTGGCGGTAATCGACGATTTTTGGTCAAATTATGACGTCACTTTTGCACCAAAAAGTTGTAATTCCCAAGGTTTTGCGAATTTTGCATGACTCCACACAGGAAAGTTGTTCAGGATGCTCAACTTGGTCGATTTGCACCGTCAAAACGCGATTTCCAGAGTTGACTATTAGAAAAACAAGATGGCCGCTCTTCCCTTTTTCCTGCCCGGGGAATAACCTTTTTAATTTTCGAGGCACCCCGAAATCCGAATTAGCGTGATTACTTCTTGCGGATACCCCACCCGAGTGTGCCGGTGCAAATTTGAACGCCCTCAATGTTTTACTTTGGCGGTAATCGACAATTTTTGGTCAAATTATGACGTCACTTTTGCACCAAAAAGTTGTAATTCCCAAGGTTTTGCGAATTTTGCATGACTCCACACACGAAAGTTGTTCAGGATGCTCAACTTGGTCAATTTGCACCGTCAAAACGCGATTTCCAGATTTGACTATTAGAAAAACAAGATGGCCGCTCTTCCCTTTTCCCTGCCCGGGGAATAAACTTTTTAATTTTCGTGGCACCCCGAAAAACCGAATTAGCGTGATTACTTCTTGCGGATACCCCACCCGAGTGTGCCGGTGCAAATTCCAACCCCCTCAATGTTTTACTTTGGCGGTAATCGACGATTTTTGGTCAAATTATGACGTCACTTTTGCACCAAAAAGTTGTAATTCCCAAGGTTTTGCGAATTTTGCATGACTCCACACAGGAAAGTTGTTCAGGATGCTCAACTTGGTCGATTTGCACCGTCAAAACGCGATTTCCAGAGTTGACTATTAGAAAAACAAGATGGCCGCTCTTCCCTTTTTCCTGCCCGGGGAATAACCTTTTTAATTTTCGAGGCACCCCGAAATCCGAATTAGCGTGATTACTTCTTGCGGATACCCCACCCGAGTGTGCCGGTGCAAATTTGAACGCCCTCAATGTTTTACTTTGGCGGTAATCGACAATTTTTGGTCAAATTATGACGTCACTTTTGCACCAAAAAGTTGTAATTCCCAAGGTTTTGCGAATTTTGCATGACTCCACACACGAAAGTTGTTCAGGATGCTCAACTTGGTCAATTTGCACCGTCAAAACGCGATTTCCAGATTTGACTATTAGAAAAACAAGATGGCCGCTCTTCCCTTTTCCCTGCCCGGGGAATAAACTTTTTAATTTTCGTGGCACCCCGAAAAACCGAATTAGCGTGATTACTTCTTGCGGATACCCCACCCGAGTGTGCCGGTGCAAATTTGAACCCCGTCAATGTTTTACTTTGGCGGTAATCGACAATTTTTGGTCAAATTATGACGTCACTTTTGCACCAAAAAGTTGTAATTCCCAAGGTTTTGCGAATTTTGCATGACTCCACACAGGAAAGTTGTTCAGGATGCTCAACTTGGTCGATTTGCACCGTCAAAACGCGATTTCCAGAGTTGACTATTATAAAAACAAGATGGCCGCTCTTCCCTTTTCCCTGCCCGGGGAATAAACTTTTTAATTTTCGTGGCACGCCGAAAAACCGAATTAGCGTGATTACTTCTTGCGGATACCCCACCCGAGTGTGCCGGTGCAAATTTGAACCCCGTCAATGTTTTACTTTGGCGGTAATCGACAATTTTTGGTCAAATTATGACGTCACTTTTGCACCAAAAAGTTGTAATTCCCAAGGTTTTGCGAATTTTGCATGACTCCACACAGGAAAGTTGTTCAGGATGCTCAACTTGGTCGATTTGCACCGTCAAAACGCGATTTCCAGAGTTGACTATTAGAAAAACAAGATGGCCGCTCTTCCCTTTTCCCTGCCCGGGGAATAAACTTTTTAATTTTCGTGGCACCCCGAAAAACCGAATTAGCGTGATTACTTCTTGCGGATACCCCACCCGAGTGTGCCGGTGCAAACTTGGACCCCCTCAATGTTTTACTTTGGCGGTAATCGACGATTTTTGGTCAAATTATGACGTCACTTTTGCACCAAAAAGTTGTAATTCCCAAGGTTTTGCGAATTTTGCATGACTCCAAACAGGAAAGTTGTTCAGGATGCTCAACTTGGTCGATTTGCACCGTCAAAACGCGATTTCCAGAGTTGACTATTAGAAAAACAAGATGGCCGCTCTTCCCTTTTCCCTGCCCGGGGAATAAACTTTTTAATTTTCGTGGCACCCCGAAAAACCGAATTAGCGTGATTACTTCTTGCGGATACCCCACCCGAGTGTGCCGGTGCAAATTTGAACCCCCTCAATGTTTTACTTTGGCGGTAATCGACGATTTTTGGTCAAATTATGACGTCACTTTTGCACCAAAAAGTTGTAATTCCCAAGGTTTTGCGAATTTTGCATGACTCCACACACGAAAGTTGTTCAGGATGCTCAACTTGCTCGATTTGCACCGTCAAAACGCGATTTCCAGAGTTGACTATTAGAAAAACAAGATGGCCGCTCTTCCCTTTTTCCTGCCCGGGGAATAACCTTTTTAATTTTCGAGGCACCCCGAAATCCGAATTAGCGTGATTACTTCTTGCGGATACCCCACCCGAGTGTGCCGGTGCAAATTTCAACTCCCTCAATGTTTTACTTTGGCGGTAATCGACGATTTTTGGTCAAATTATGACGTCACTTTTGCACCAAAAAGTTGTAATTCCCAAGGTTTTGCGAATTTTGCATGACTCCAAACAGGAAAGTTGTTCAGGATGCTCAACTTGGTCGATTTGCACCGTCAAAACGCGATTTCCAGAGTTGACTATTAGAAAAACAAGATGGCCGCTCTTCCCTTTTCCCTGCCCGGGGAATAAACTTTTTAATTTTCGTGGCACCCCGAAAAACCGAATTAGCGTGATTACTTCTTGCGGATACCCCACCCGAGTGTGCCGGTGCAAATTTGAACCCCGTCAATGTTTTACTTTGGCGGTAATCGACAATTTTTGGTCAAATTATGACGTCACTTTTGCACCAAAAAGTTGTAATTCCCAAGGTTTTGCGAATTTTGCATCACTCCAAACAGGAAAGTTGTTCAGGATGCTCAACTTGGTCGATTTGCACCGTCAAAACGCGTTTTCCAGAGTTGACTATTAGAAAAACAAGATGGCCGCTCTTCCCTTTTCCCTGCCCGGGGAATAAACTTTTTAATTTTCGTGGCACCCCGAAAAACCGAATTAGCGTGATTACTTCTTGCGGATACCCCACCCGAGTGTGCCGGTGTAAATTTGAACCCCCTCAATGTTTTACTTTGGCGGTAATCGACGATTTTTGGTCAAATTATGACGTCACTTTTGCACCAAAAAGTTGTAATTCCCAAGGTTTTGCGAATTTTGCATGACTCCACAGTGGAAAGTTGTTCAGGATGCTCAACTTGGTCGATTTGCACCGTCAAAACGCGATTTCCAGATTTGACTATTAGAAAAACAAGATGGCCGCTCTTCCCTTTTCCCTGCCCGGGGAATAAACTTTTTAATTTTCGTGGCACCCCGAAAAACCGAATTAGCGTGATTACTTCTTGCGGATACCCCACCCGAGTGTGCCGGTGCAAATTTGAACCCCGTCAATGTTTTACTTTGGCGGTAATCGACAATTTTTGGTCAAATTATGACGTCACTTTTGCACCAAAAAGTTGTAATTCCCAAGGTTTTGCGAATTTTGCATCACTCCAAACAGGAAAGTTGTTCAGGATGCTCAACTTGGTCGATTTGCACCGTCAAAACGCGTTTTCCAGAGTTGACTATTAGAAAAACAAGATGGCCGCTCTTCCCTTTTCCCTGCCCGGGGAATAAACTTTTTAATTTTCGTGGCACCCCGAAAAACCGAATTAGCGTGATTACTTCTTGCGGATACCCCACCCGAGTGTGCCGGTGCAAATTTGAACCCCCTCAATGTTTTACTTTGGCGGTAATCGACGATTTTTGGTCAAATTATGACGTCACTTTTGCACCAAAAAGTTGTAATTCCCAAGGTTTTGCGAATTTTGCATGACTCCACACACGAAAGTTGTTCAGGATGCTCAACTTGGTCGATTTGCACCGTCAAAACGCGATTTCCAGAGTGGACTATTAGAAAAACAAGATGGCCGCTCTTCCCTTTTCCCTGCCCGGGGAATAAACTTTTTAATTTTCGTGGCACCCCGAAAAACCGAATTAGAGTGATTACTTCTTGCGGATACCCCACCCGAGTGTGCCGGTGCAAATTTGAACCCCGTCAATGTTTTACTTTGGCGGTAATCGACAATTTTTTGTCAAATTATGACGTCACTTTTGCACCAAAAAGTTGTAATTCCCAAGGTTTTGCGAATTTTGCATGACTCCACACAGGAAAGTTGTTCAGGATGCTCAACTTGGTCGATTTGCACCGTCAAAACGCGATTTCCAGAGTTGACTATTAGAAAAACAAGATGGCCGCTCTTCCCTTTTTCCTGCCCGGGGAATAACCTTTTTAATTTTCGAGGCACCCCGAAATCCGAATTAGCGTGATTACTTCTTGCGGATACCCCACCCGAGTGTGCCGGTGCAAATTTCAACTCCCTCAATGTTTTACTTTGGCGGTAATCGACGATTTTTGGTCAAATTATGACGTCACTTTTGCACCAAAAAGTTGTAATTCCCAAGGTTTTGCGAATTTTGCATGACTCCAAACAGGAAAGTTGTTCAGGATGCTCAACTTGGTCGATTTGCACCGTCAAAACGCGATTTCCAGAGTTGACTATTAGAAAAACAAGATTGCCGCTCTTCCCTTTTCCCTGCCCGGGGAATAAACTTTTTAATTTTCGTGGCAACCCGAAAAACCGAATTAGCGTGATTACTTCTTGCGGATACCCCACCCGAGTGTGCCGGTGCAAATTTGAACCCCGTCAATGTTTTACTTTGGCGGTAATCGACAATTTTTTGTCAAATTATGACGTCACTTTTGCACCAAAAAGTTGTAATTCCCAAGGTTTTGCGAATTTTGCATGACTCCACACAGGAAAGTTGTTCAGGATGCTCAACTTGGTCGATTTGCACCGTCAAAACGCGATTTCCAGATTTGACTATTAGAAAAACAAGATGGCCGCTCTTCCCTTTTTCCTGCCCGGGGAATAACCTTTTTAATTTTCGAGGCACCCCGAAATCCGAATTAGCGTGATTACTTCTTGCGGATACCCCACCCGAGTGTGCCGGTGCAAATTTGAACCCCGTCAATGTTTTACTTTGGCGGTAATCGACAATTTTTTGTCAAATTATGACGTCACTTTTGCACCAAAAAGTTGTAATTCCCAAGGTTTTGCGAATTTTGCATGACTCCACACAGGAAAGTTGTTCAGGATGCTCAACTTGGTCGATTTGCACCGTCAAAACGCGATTTCCAGAGTTGACTATTAGAAAAACAAGATGGCCGCTCTTCCCTTTTTCCTGCCCGGGGAATAACCTTTTTAATTTTCGAGGCACCCCGAAATCCGAATTAGCGTGATTACTTCTTGCGGATACCCCACCCGAGTGTGCCGGTGCAAATTTCAACCCCCTCAATGTTTTACTTTGGCGGTAATCGACGATTTTTGGTCAAATTATGACGTCACTTTTGCACCAAAAAGTTGTAATTCCCAAGGTTTTGCGAATTTTGCATGACTCCAAACAGGAAAGTTGTTCAGGATGCTCAACTTGGTCGATTTGCACCGTCAAAACGCGATTTCCAGAGTTGACTATTAGAAAAACAAGATGGCCGCTCTTCCCTTTTCCCTGCCCGGGGAATAAACTTTTTAATTTTCGTGGCACCCCGAAAAACCGAATTAGCGTGATTACTTCTTGCGGATACCCCACCCGAGTGTGCCGGTGCAAATTTGAACCCCCTCATTGTTTTACTTTGGCGGTAATCGACGATTTTTGGTCAAATTATGACGTCACTTTTGCACCAAAAAGTTGTAATTCCCAAGGTTTTGCGAATTTTGCATGACTCCACACAGGAAAGTTGTTCAGGATGCTCAACTTGGTCGATTTGCACCGTCAAAACGCGATTTCCAGATTTGACTATTAGAAAAACAAGATGGCCGCTCTTCCCGTTTCCCTGCCCGGGAAATAAACTTTTTAATTTTCGTGGCACCCCGAAAAACCGAATTAGCGTGATTACTTCTTGCGGATACCCCACCCGAGTGTGCCGGTGCAAATTTGAACCCCGTCAATGTTTTACTTTGGCGGTAATCGACAATTTTTGGTCAAATTATGACGTCACTTTTGCACCAAAAAGTTGTAATTCCCAAGGTTTTGCGAATTTTGCAAGACTCCAAACAGGAAAGTTGTTCAGGATGCTCAACTTGGTCGATTTGCACCGTCAAAACGCGATTTCCAGAGTTGACTATTAGAAAAACAAGATGGCCGCTCTTCCCTTTTCCCTGCCCGGGGAATAAACTTTTTAATTTTCGTGGCACCCCGAAAACCGAATTAGCGTGATTACTTCTTGCGGATACCCCACCCGAGTGTGCCGGTGCAAATTTGAACCCCCTCAATGTTTTACTTTGGCGGTAATCGACGATTTTTGGTCAAATTATGACGTCACTTTTGCACCAAAAAGTTGTAATTCCCAAGGTTTTGCGAATTTTGCATGACTCCAAACAGGAAAGTTGTTCAGGATGCTCAACTTGGTCGATTTGCACCGTCAAAACGCGATTTCCAGAGTTGACTATTAGAAAAACAAGATGGCCGCTCTTCCCTTTTCCCTGCCCGGGGAATAAACTTTTTAATTTTCGTGGCACCCCGAAAAACCGAATTAGCGTGATTACTTCTTGCGGATACCCCACCCGAGTGTGCCGGTGCAAATTTGAACCCCCTCATTGTTTTACTTTGGCGGTAATCGACGATTTTTGGTCAAATTATGACGTCACTTTTGCACCAAAAAGTTGTAATTCCCAAGGTTTTGCGAATTTTGCATGACTCCACACAGGAAAGTTGTTCAGGATGCTCAACTTGGTCGATTTGCACCGTCAAAACGCGATTTCCAGATTTGACTATTAGAAAAACAAGATGGCCGCTCTTCCCGTTTCCCTGCCCGGGAAATAAACTTTTTAATTTTCGTGGCACCCCGAAAAACCGAATTAGCGTGATTACTTCTTGCGGATACCCCACCCGAGTGTGCCGGTGCAAATTTGAACCCCCTCATTGTTTTACTTTGGCGGTAATCGACGATTTTTGGTCAAATTATGACGTCACTTTTGCACCAAAAAGTTGTAATTCCCAAGGTTTTGCGAATTTTGCATGACTCCACACAGGAAAGTTGTTCAGGATGCTCAACTTGGTCGATTTGCACCGTCAAAACGCGATTTCCAGATTTGACTATTAGAAAAACAAGATGGCCGCTCTTCCCGTTTCCCTGCCCGGGAAATAAACTTTTTAATTTTCGTGGCACCCCGAAAAACCGAATTAGCGTGATTACTTCTTGCGGATACCCCACCCGAGTGTGCCGGTGCAAATTTGAACCCCGTCAATGTTTTACTTTGGCGGTAATCGACAATTTTTGGTCAAATTATGACGTCACTTTTGCACCAAAAAGTTGTAATTCCCAAGGTTTTGCGAATTTTGCATGACTCCAAACAGGAAAGTTGTTCAGGATGCTCAACTTGGTCGATTTGCACCGTCAAAACGCGATTTCCAGAGTTGACTATTAGAAAAACAAGATGGCCGCTCTTCCCTTTTCCCTGCCCGGGGAATAAACTTTTTAATTTTCGTGGCACCCCGAAAACCGAATTAGCGTGATTACTTCTTGCGGATACCCCACCCGAGTGTGCCGGTGCAAATTTGAACCCCCTCAATGTTTTACTTTGGCGGTAATCGACGATTTTTGGTCAAATTATGACGTCACTTTTGCACCAAAAAGTTGTAATTCCCAAGGTTTTGCGAATTTTGCATGACTCCAAACAGGAAAGTTGTTCAGGATGCTCAACTTGGTCGATTTGCACCGTCAAAACGCGATTTCCAGAGTTGACTATTAGAAAAACAAGATGGCCGCTCTTCCCTTTTCCCTGCCCGGGGAATAAACTTTTTAATTTTCGTGGCACCCCGAAAAACCGAATTAGCGTGATTACTTCTTGCGGATACCCCACCCGAGTGTGCCGGTGCAAATTTGAACCCCCTCATTGTTTTACTTTGGCGGTAATCGACGATTTTTGGTCAAATTATGACGTCACTTTTGCACCAAAAAGTTGTAATTCCCAAGGTTTTGCGAATTTTGCATGACTCCACACAGGAAAGTTGTTCAGGATGCTCAACTTGGTCGATTTGCACCGTCAAAACGCGATTTCCAGATTTGACTATTAGAAAAACAAGATGGCCGCTCTTCCCGTTTCCCTGCCCGGGAAATAAACTTTTTAATTTTCGTGGCACCCCGAAAAACCGAATTAGCGTGATTACTTCTTGCGGATACCCCACCCGAGTGTGCCGGTGCAAATTTGAACCCCGTCAATGTTTTACTTTGGCGGTAATCGACAATTTTTGGTCAAATTATGACGTCACTTTTGCACCAAAAAGTTGTAATTCCCAAGGTTTTGCGAATTTTGCATCACTCCAAACAGGAAAGTTGTTCAGGATGCTCAACTTGGTCGATTTGCACCGTCAAAACGCGATTTCCAGAGTTGACTATTAGAAAAACAAGATGGCCGCTCTTCCCTTTTCCCTGCCCGGGGAATAAACTTTTTAATTTTCGTGGCACCCCGAAAACCGAATTAGCGTGATTACTTCTTGCGGATACCCCACCCGAGTGTGCCGGTGCAAATTTGAACCCCCTCAATGTTTTACTTTTGCGGTAATCGACGATTTTTGGTCAAATTATGACGTCACTTTTGCACCAAAAAGTTGTAATTCCCAAGGTTTTGCGAATTTTGCATGACTCCACACACGAAAGTTGTTCAGGATGCTCAACTTGGTCGATTTGCACCGTCAAAACGCGATTTCCAGAGTTGACTATTAGAAAAACAAGATGGCCGCTCTTCCCTTTTCCCTGCCCGGGGAATAAACTTTTTAATTTTCGTGGCACCCCGAAAAACCGAATTAGCGTGATTACTTCTTGCGGATACCCCACCCGAGTGTGCCGGTGCAAATTTGAACCCCGTCAATGTTTTACTTTGGCGGTAATCGACAATTTTTGGTCAAATTATGACGTCACTTTTGCACCAAAAAGTTGTAATTCCCAAGGTTTTGCGAATTTTGCATGACTCCACACAGGAAAGTTGTTCAGGATGCTCAACTTGGTAGATTTGCACCGTCAAAACGCGATTTCCAGAGTTGACTATTAGAAAAACAAGATGGCCGCTCTTCCCTTTTCCCTGCCCGGGGAATAAACTTTTTAATTTTCGTGGCACCCCGAAAAACCGAATTAGCGTGATTACTTCTTGCGGATACCCCACCCGAGTGTGCCGGTGCAAATTTGAACCCCCTCAATGTTTTACTTTGGCGGTAATCGACGATTTTTGGTCAAATTATGACGTCACTTTTGCACCAAAAAGTTGTAATTCCCAAGGTTTTGCGAATTTTGCATGACTCCAAACAGGAAAGTTGTTCAGGATGCTCAACTTGGTCGATTTGCACCGTCAAAACGCGATTTCCAGAGTTGACTATTAGAAAAACAAGATGGCCGCTCTTCCCTTTTCCCTGCCCGGGGAATAAACTTTTTAATTTTCGTGGCACCCCGAAAAACCGAATTAGCGTGATTACTTCTTGCGGATACCCCACCCGAGTGTGCCGGTGCAAATTTGAACCCCGTCAATGTTTTACTTTGGCGGTAATCGACAATTTTTGGTCAAAATATGACGTCACTTTTGCACCAAAAAGTTGTAATTCCCAAGGTTTTGCGAATTTTGCATGACTCCACACATGAAAGTTGTTCAGGATGCTCAACTTGGTCGATTTGCACCGTCAAAACGCGATTTCCAGAGTTGACTATTAGAAAAACAAGATGGCCGCTCTTCCCTTTTCCCTGCCCGGGGAATAACCTTTTTAATTTTCGAGGCACCCCGAAATCCGAATTAGCGTGATTACTTCTTGCGGATACCCCACCCGAGTGTGCCGGTGCAAATTTGAACCCCGTCAATGTTTTACTTTGGCGGTAATCGACAATTTTTGGTCAAATTATGACGTCACTTTTGCACCAAAAAATTGTAATTCCCAAGGTTTTGCGAATTTTGCATGACTCCACACACGAAAGTTGTTCAGGATGCTCAACTTGGTCGATTTGCACCGTCAAAACGCGATTTCTAGAGTTGACTATTAGAAAAACAAGATGGCCGCTCTTCCCTTTTTCCTGTCCGCGGAATAACCTTTTTAATTTTCGAGGCACCACGAAATCCGAATTAGCGTGATTACTTCTTGCGGATACCCCACCCGAGTGTGCCGGTGCAAATTTGAACCCCGTCAATGTTTTACTTTGGCGGTAATCGACGATTTTTGGTCAAATTATGACGTCACTTTTGCACCAAAATGTTGTAATTCCCAAGGTTTTGCGAATTTTGCATGACTCCACACAGGAAAGTTGATCAGGATGCTCAACTTGGTCGATTTGCACCGTCAAAACGCGATTTCCAGAGTTGACTATTAGAAAAACAAGATGGCCGCTCTTCCCTTTTCCCTGCCCGGGGAATAACCTTTTTAATTTTCGAGGCACCCCGAAATCCGAATTACCGTGATTACTTCTTGCGGATACCCCACCCGAGTGTGCCGGTGCAAATTTGAACCACGCCAATGTTTTACTTTGGCGGTAATCGACGATTTTTGGTCAAATTATGACGTCACTTTTGCACCAAAAAGTTGTAATTCCCAAGGTTTTGCGAATTTTGCATGACTCCACACAGGAAAGTTGTTCAGGATGCTCAACTTGGTCGATTTGCACCGTCAAAACGCGATTTCCAGAGTTGACTATTAGAAAAACAAGATGGCCGCTCTTCCCTTTTCCCTGCCCGGGGAATAACCTTTTTAATTTTCGAGGCACCCCGAAATCCGAATTAGCTTGATTACTTCTTGCGGATACCCCACCCGAGTGTGCCGGTGCAAATTTCAACCCCCTCAATGTTTTACTTTGGCGGTAATCGACGATTTTTGGTCAAATTATGACGTCACTTTTGCACCAAAAAGTTGTAATTCCCAAGGTTTTGCGAATTTTGCATGACTCCAAACAGGAAAGTTGTTCAGGATGCTCAACTTGGTCGATTTGCACCGTCAAAACGCGATTTCCAGAGTTGACTATTAGAAAAACAAGATGGCCGCTCTTCCCTTTTCCCTGCCCGGGGAATAAACTTTTTAATTTTCGTGGCACCCCGAAAAACCGAATTAGCGTGATTACTTCTTGCGGATTCCCCACCCGAGTGTGCCGGTGCAAATTTGAACCCCCTCAATGTTTTACTTTGGCGGTAATCGACGATTTTTTGTCAAATTATGACGTCACTTTTGCACCAAAAAGTTGTAATTCCCAAGGTTTTGCGAATTTTGCATGACTCCACACAGGAAAGTTGTTCAGGATGCTCAACTTGGTCGATTTGCACCGTCAAAACGCGATTTCCAGAGTTAACTATTAGAAAAACAAGATGGCCGCTCTTCCCTTTTCCCTGCCCGGGGAATAACCTTTTTAATTTTCGAGGCACCCCGAAATCCGAATTAGCGTGATTACTTCTTGCGGATACCCCACCCGAGTGTGCCGGTGCAAATTTGAACCCCGTCAATGTTTTACTTTGGCGGTAATCGACAATTTTTGGTCAAATTATGACGTCACTTTTGCACCAAAAAGTTGTAATTCCCAAGGTTTTGCGAATTTTGCATGACTCCACACACGAAAGTTGTTCAGGATGCTCAACTTGGTCGATTTGCACCGTCAAAACGCGATTTCTAGAGTTGACTATTAGAAAAACAAGATGGCCGCTCTTCCCTTTTTCCTGTCCGGGGAATAACCTTTTTAATTTTCGAGGCACCACGAAATCCGAATTAGCGTGATTACTTCTTGCGGATACCCCACCCGAGTGTGCCGGTGCAAATTTGAACCCCGTCAATGTTTTACTTTGGCGGTAATCGACGATTTTTGGTCAAATTATGACGTCACTTTTGCACCAAAATGTTGTAATTCCCAAGGTTTTGCGAATTTTGCATGACTCCACACAGGAAAGTTGATCAGGATGCTCAACTTGGTCGATTTGCACCGTCAAAACGCGATTTCCAGAGTTGACTATTAGAAAAACAAGATGGCCGCTCTTCCCTTTTCCCTGCCCGGGGAATAACCTTTTTAATTTTCGAGGCACCCCGAAATCCGAATTACCGTGATTACTTCTTGCGGATACCCCACCCGAGTGTGCCGGTGCAAATTTGAACCACGCCAATGTTTTACTTTGGCGGTAATCGACGATTTTTGGTCAAATTATGACGTCACTTTTGCACCAAAAAGTTGTAATTCCCAAGGTTTTGCGAATTTTGCATGACTCCACACAGGAAAGTTGTTCAGGATGCTCAACTTGGTCGATTTGCACCGTCAAAACGCGATTTCCAGAGTTGACTATTAGAAAAACAAGATGGCCGCTCTTCCCTTTTCCCTGCCCGGGGAATAACCTTTTTAATTTTCGAGGCACCCCGAAATCCGAATTAGCTTGATTACTTCTTGCGGATACCCCACCCGAGTGTGCCGGTGCAAATTTCAACCCCCTCAATGTTTTACTTTGGCGGTAATCGACGATTTTTGGTCAAATTATGACGTCACTTTTGCACCAAAAAGTTGTAATTCCCAAGGTTTTGCGAATTTTGCATGACTCCAAACAGGAAAGTTGTTCAGGATGCTCAACTTGGTCGATTTGCACCGTCAAAACGCGATTTCCAGATTTGACTATTAGAAAAACAAGATGGCCGCTCTTCCCTTTTCCCTGTCCGGGGAATAACTTTTTTAATTTTCGAGGCACCACGAAATCCGAATTAGAGTGATTACTTCTTGCGGATACCCCACCCGAGTGTGCCGGTGCAAATTTGAACCCCGTCAATGTTTTACTTTGGCGGTAATCGACGATTTTTGGTCAAATTATGACGTCACTTTTGCACCAAAAAGTTGTAATTCCCAAGGTTTTGCGAATTTTGCATGACTCCACACAGGAAAGTTGTTCAGGATGCTCAACTTGGTCGATTTGCACCGTCAAAACGCGATTTCCAGATTTGACTATTAGAAAAACAAGATGGCCGCTCTTCCCGTTTCCCTGCCCGGGAAATAAACTTTTTAATTTTCGTGGCACCCCGAAAAACCGAATTAGCGTGATTACTTCTTGCGGATACCCCACCCGAGTGTGCCGGTGCAAATTTGAACCCCCTCAATGTTTTACTTTGGAGGTAATCGACGATTTTTTGGTCAAATTATGACGTCACTTTTGCACCAAAAAGTTGTAATTCCCAAGGTTTTGCGAATTTTGCATGACTCCACACAGGAAAGTTGTTCAGGATGCTCAACTTGGTCAATTTGCACCGTCAAAACGCGATTTCCAGATTAGACTATTAGAAAAACAAGATGGCCGCTCTTCCCTTTTCCCTGCCCGGGGAATAAACTTTTTAATTTTCGTGGCACCCCGAAAAACCGAATTAGCGTGATTACTTCTTGCGGATACCCCACCCGAGTGTGCCGGTGCAAATTTGAACCCCGTCAATGTTTTACTTTGGCGGTAATCGACAATTTTTGGTCAAATTATGACGTCACTTTTACACCAAAAAGTTGTAATTCCCAAGGTTTTGCGAATTTTGCATGACTCCACACAGGAAAGTTGTTCAGGATGCTCAACTTGGTCGATTTGCACCGTCAAAACGCGATTTCTAGAGTTGACTATTAGAAAAACAAGATGGCCGCTCTTCCCTTTTTCCTGTCCGGGGAATAACTTTTTTAATTTTCGAGGCACCACGAAATCCGAATTAGAGTGATTACTTCTTGCGGATACCCCACCCGAGTGTGCCGGTGCAAATTTGAACCCCGTCAATGTTTTACTTTGGCGGTAATCGACGATTTTTGGTCAAATTATGACGTCACTTTTGCACCAAAAAGTTGTAATTCCCAAGGTTTTGCGAATTTTGCATGACTCCACACAGGAAAGTTGTTCAGGATGCTCAACTTGGTCGATTTGCACCGTCAAAACGCGATTTCCAGAGTTGACTATTAGAAAAACAAGATGGCCGCTCTTCCCTTTTTCCTGCCCGGGGAATAACCTTTTTAATTTTCGAGGCACCCCGAAATCCGAATTAGCGTGATTACTTCTTGCGGATACCCCACCCGAGTGTGCCGGTGCAAATTTCAACCCCCTCAATGTTTTACTTTGGCGGTAATCGACGATTTTTGGTCAAATTATGACGTCACTTTTGCACCAAAAAGTTGTAATTCCCAAGGTTTTGCGAATTTTGCATGACTCCAAACAGGAAAGTTGTTCAGGATGCTCAACTTGGTCGATTTGCACCGTCAAAACGCGATTTCCAGAGTTGACTATTATAAAAACAAGATGGCCGCTCTTCCCTTTTCCCTGCCCGGGGAATAAACTTTTTTTATTTTCGTGGAACCCCAAAAAACCGAATTAGCGTGATTACTTCTTGCGGATACCCCACCCGAGTGTGCCGGTGCAAATTTGAACCCCCTCAATGTTTTACTTTGGCGGTAATCGACGATTTTTTGGTCAAATTATGACGTCACTTTTGCACCAAAAAGTTGTAATTCCCAAGGTTTTGCGAATTTTGCATGACTCCACACAGGAAAGTTGTTCAGGATGCTCAACTTGGTCAATTTGCACCGTCAAAACGCGATTTCCAGATTAGACTATTAGAAAAACAAGATGGCCGCTCTTCCCTTTTCCCTGCCCGGGGAATAAACTTTTTAATTTTCGTGGCACCCCGAAAAACCGAATTAGCGTGATTACTTCTTGCGGATACCCCACCCGAGTGTGCCGGTGCAAATTTGAACCCCGTCAATGTTTTACTTTGGCGGTAATCGACAATTTTTGGTCAAATTATGACGTCACTTTTACACCAAAAAGTTGTAATTCCCAAGGTTTTGCGAATTTTGCATGACTCCACACAGGAAAGTTGTTCAGGATGCTCAACTTGGTCGATTTGCACCGTCAAAACGCGATTTCTAGAGTTGACTATTAGAAAAACAAGATGGCCGCTCTTCCCTTTTTCCTGTCCGGGGAATAACTTTTTTAATTTTCGAGGCACCACGAAATCCGAATTAGAGTGATTACTTCTTGCGGATACCCCACCCGAGTGTGCCGGTGCAAATTTGAACCCCGTCAATGTTTTACTTTGGCGGTAATCGACGATTTTTGGTCAAACTATGACGTCACTTTTGCACCAAAAAGTTGTAATTCCCAAGGTTTTGCGAATTTTGCATGACTCCACACAGGAAAGTTGTTCAGGATGCTCAACTTGGTCGATTTGCACCGTCAAAACGCGATTTCCAGAGTTGACTATTAGAAAAACAAGATGGCCGCTCTTCCCTTTTCCCTGCCCGAGGAATAACCTTTTTAATTTTCGAGGCACCCCGAAATCCGAATTACCGTGATTACTTCTTGCGGATACCCCACCCGAGTGTGCCTGTGCAAATTTGAACCACGCCAATGTTTTACTTTGGCGGTAATCGACGATTTTTGGTCAAATTATGACGTCACTTTTGCACCAAAATGTTGTAATTCCCAAGGTTTTGCGAATTTTGCATGACTCCACACAGGAAAGTTGTTCAGGATGCTCAACTTGGTCGATTTGCACCGTCAAAACGCGATTTCCAGAGTTGACTATTAGAAAAACAAGATGGCCGCTCTTCCCTTTTTCCTGCCCGGGGAATAACCTTTTTAATTTTCGAGGCACCCCGAAATCCGAATTAGCGTGATTACTTCTTGCGGATACCCCACCCGAGTGTGCCGGTGCAAATTTCAACCCCCTCAATGTTTTACTTTGGCGGTAATCGACGATTTTTGGTCAAATTATGACGTCACTTTTGCACCAAAAAGTTGTAATTCCCAAGGTTTTGCGAATTTTGCATGACTCCAAACAGGAAAGTTGTTCAGGATGCTCAACTTGGTCGATTTGCACCGTCAAAACGCGATTTCCAGAGTTGACTATTAGAAAAACAAGATGGCCGCTCTTCCCTTTTCCCTGCCCGGGGAATAAACTTTTTAATTTTCGTGGCACCCCGAAAAACCGAATTAGCGTGATTACTTCTTGCGGATACCCCACCCGAGTGTGCCGGTGCAAATTTCAACCCCCTCAATGTTTTACTTTGGCGGTAATCGACGATTTTTGGTCAAATTATGACGTCACTTTTGCACCAAAAAGTTGTAATTCCCAAGGTTTTGCGAATTTTGCATGACTCCAAACAGGAAAGTTGTTCAGGATGCTCAACTTGGTCGATTTGCACCGTCAAAACGCGATTTCCAGAGTTGACTATTATAAAAACAAGATGGCCGCTTTTCCCTTTTCCCTGCCCGGGGAATAAACTTTTTAATTTTCGTGGAACCCCGAAAAACCGAATTAGCGTGATTACTTCTTGCGGATACCCCACCCGAGTGTGCCGGTGCAAATTTGAACCCCCTCAATGTTTTACTTTGGCGGTAATCGACGATTTTTTGGTCAAATTATGACGTCACTTTTGCACCAAAAAGTTGTAATTCCCAAGGTTTTGCGAATTTTGCATGACTCCACACAGGAAAGTTGTTCAGGATGCTCAACTTGGTCAATTTGCACCGTCAAAACGCGATTTCCAGATTAGACTATTAGAAAAACAAGATGGCCGCTCTTCCCTTTTCCCTGCCCGGGGAATAAACTTTTTAATTTTCGTGGCACCCCGAAAAACCGAATTAGCGTGATTACTTCTTGCGGATACCCCACCCGAGTGTGCCGGTGCAAATTTGAACCCCGTCAATGTTTTACTTTGGCGGTAATCGACAATTTTTGGTCAAATTATGACGTCACTTTTGCACCAAAAAGTTGTAATTCCCAAGGTTTTGCGAATTTTGCATGACTCCACACAGGAAAGTTGTTCAGGATGCTCAACTTGGTCGATTTGCACCGTCAAAACGCGATTTCTAGAGTTGACTATTAGAAAAACAAGATGGCCGCTCTTCCCTTTTTCCTGTCCGGGGAATAACCTTTTTAATTTTCGAGGCACCACGAAATCCGAATTAGCGTGATTACTTCTTGCGGATACCCCACCCGAGTGTGCCGGTGCAAATTTGAACCCCGTCAATGTTTTACTTTGGCGGTAATCGACGATTTTTGGTCAAATTATGACGTCACTTTTGCACCAAAATGTTGTAATTCCCAAGGTTTGGCGAATTTTGCATGACTCCACACAGGAAAGTTGTTCAGGATGCTCAACTTGGTCGATTTGCACCGTCAAAACGCGATTTCCAGAGTTGACTATTAGAAAAACAAGATGGCCGCTCTTCCCTTTTCCCTGCCCAGGGAATAACCTTTTTAATTTTCGAGGCACCCCGAAATCCGAATTACCGTGATTACTTCTTGCGGATACCCCACCCGAGTGTGCCGGTGCAAATTTGAACCACGCCATTGTTTTACTTTGGCGGTAATCGACGATTTTTGGTCGAATTATGACGTCACTTTTGCACCAAAATGTTGTAATTCCCAAGGTTTTGCGAATTTTGCATGACTCCACACAGGAAAGTTGTTCAGGATGCTCAACTTGGTCGATTTGCACCGTCAAAACGCGATTTCCAGAGTTGACTATTAGAAAAACAAGATGGCCGCTCTTCCCTTTTTCCTGACCGGGGAATAACCTTTTTAATTTTCGAGGCACCCCGAAATCCGAATTAGCGTGATTACTTCTTGCGGATACCCCACCCGAGTGTGCCGGTGCAAATTTCAACCCCCTCAATGTTTTACTTTGGCGGTAATCGACGATTTTTGGTCAAATTATGACGTCACTTTTGCACCAAAAAGTTGTAATTCCCAAGGTTTTGCGAATTTTGCATGACTCCAAACAGGAAAGTTGTTCAGGATGCTCAACTTGGTCGATTTGCACCGTCAAAACGCGATTTCTAGAGTTGACTATTAGAAAAACAAGATGGCCGCTCTTCCCTTTTTCCTGTCCGGGGAATAACCTTTTTAATTTTCGAGGCACCACGAAATCCGAATTAGCGTGATTACTTCTTGCGGATACCCCACCCGAGTGTGCCGGTGCAAATTTGAACCCCGTCAATGTTTTACTTTGGCGGTAATCGACGATTTTTGGTCAAATTATGACGTCACTTTTGCACCAAAATGTTGTAATTCCCAAGGTTTTGCGAATTTTGCATGACTCCACACAGGAAAGTTGTTCAGGATGCTCAACTTGGTCGATTTGCACCGTCAAAACGCGATTTCCAGAGTTGACTATTAGAAAAACAAGATGGCCGCTCTTCCCTTTTTCCTGACCGGGGAATAACCTTTTTAATTTTCGAGGCACCCCGAAATCCGAATTAGCGTGATTACTTCTTGCGGATACCCCACCCGAGTGTGCCGGTGCAAATTTCAACCCCCTCAATGTTTTACTTTGGCGGTAATCGACGATTTTTGGTCAAATTATGACGTCACTTTTGCACCAAAAAGTTGTAATTCCCAAGGTTTTGCGAATTTTGCATGACTCCACACAGGAAAGTTGTTCAGGATGCTCAACTTGGTCGATTTGCACCGTCAAAACGCGATTTCCAGAGTTGACTATTAGAAAAACAAGATGGCCGCTCTTCCCTTTTCCCTGCCAGGGGAATAAACTTTTTAATTTTCGTGGCACCCCGAAAAACCGAATTAGCGTGATTACTTCTTGCGGATACCCCACCCGAGTGTGCCGGTGCAAATTTGAACCCCGTCAATGTTTTACTTTGGCGATAATCGACGATTTTTGGTCAAATTATGACGTCACTTTTGCACCAAAAAGTTGTAATTCCCAAGGTTTTGCGAATTTTGCATGACTCCACACAGGAAAGTTGTTCAGGATGCTCAACTTGGTCGATTTGCACCGTCAAAACGCGATTTCCAGAGTTGACTTCTAGAAAAACAAGATGGCCGCTCTTCCCTTTTACCTGGCCGGGGAATAAACTTTTTAATTTTCGTGGCACCCCGAAAAACCGAATTAGCGTGATTACTTCTTGCGGATACCCCACCCGAGTGTGCCGGTGCAAATTTGAACCACGTCAATGTTTTACTTTGGCGGTAATCGACTATTTTTGGTCAAATTATGACGTCACTTTTGCACCAAAAAGTTGTATTTCCCTAGGTTTTGCAAATTTTGCATGACTCCACACAGGAAAGTTGTTCAGGATGCTCAACTTGGTCGATTTGCACCGTCAAAACGCGATTTCCAGAGTTGACTATTAGAAAAACAAGATGGCCGCTCTTCCCTTTTCCCTGCCCGGGGAATAAACTTTTTAATTTTCGTGGCACCCCGAAAAACCGAATTAGCGTGATTACTTCTTGCGGATACCCCACCCGAGTGTGGCTGTGCAAATTTGAACCCCCTCAATGTTTTACTTTGGCGGTAATCGACGATTTTTGGTCAAATTATGACGTCACTTTTGCACCAAAAAGTTGTAATTCCCAAGGTTTTGCGAATTTTGCATGACTCCAAACAGGAAAGTTGTTCAGGATGCTCAACTTGGTCGATTTGCACCGTCAAAACGCGATTTCCAGAGTTGACTATTATAAAAACAAGATGGCCGCTCTTCCCTTTTCCCTGACCGGGGAATAAACTTTTTAATTTTCGTGGAACCCCGAAAAACCGAATTAGCGTGATTACTTCTTGCGGATACCCCACCCGAGTGTGCCGGTGCAAATTTGAACCCCCTCAATGTTTTACTTTGGCGGTAATCGACGATTTTTTGGTCAAATTATGACGTCACTTTTGCACCAAAAAGTTGTAATTCCCAAGGTTTTGCGAATTTTGCATGACTCCACACAGGAAAGTTGTTCAGGATGCTCAACTTGGTCAATTTGCACCGTCAAAACGCGATTTCCAGAGTTGACTATTAGAAAAACAAGATGGCCGCTCTTCCCTTTTCCCTGCCCGGGGAATAAACTTTTTAATTTTCGTGGCACCCCGAAAAACCGAATTAGCGTGATTACTTCTTGCGGATACCCCACCCGAGTGTGCCGGTGCAAATTTGAACCCCGTCAATGTTTTACTTTGGCGGTAATCGACGATTTTTGGTCAAATTATGACGTCACTTTTGCACCAAAATGTTGTAATTCCCAAGGTTTGGCGAATTTTGCATGACTCCACACAGGAAAGTTGTTCAGGATGCTCAACTTGGTCGATTTGCACCGTCAAAACGCGATTTCCAGAGTTGACTATTAGAAAAACAAGATGGCCGCTCTTCCCTTTTCCCTGCCCAGGGAATAACCTTTTTAATTTTCGAGGCACCCCGAAATCCGAATTACCGTGATTACTTCTTGCGGATACCCCACCCGAGTGTGCCGGTGCAAATTTGAACCACGCCATTGTTTTACTTTGGCGGTAATCGACGATTTTTGGTCGAATTATGACGTCACTTTTGCACCAAAATGTTGTAATTCCCAAGGTTTTGCGAATTTTGCATGACTCCACACAGGAAAGTTGTTCAGGATGCTCAACTTGGTCGATTTGCACCGTCAAAACGCGATTTCCAGAGTTGACTATTAGAAAAACAAGATGGCCGCTCTTCCCTTTTTCCTGACCGGGGAATAACCTTTTTAATTTTCGAGGCACCCCGAAATCCGAATTAGCGTGATTACTTCTTGCGGATACCCCACCCGAGTGTGCCGGTGCAAATTTCAACCCCCTCAATGTTTTACTTTGGCGGTAATCGACGATTTTTGGTCAAATTATGACGTCACTTTTGCACCAAAAAGTTGTAATTCCCAAGGTTTTGCGAATTTTGCATGACTCCAAACAGGAAAGTTGTTCAGGATGCTCAACTTGGTCGATTTGCACCGTCAAAACGCGATTTCTAGAGTTGACTATTAGAAAAACAAGATGGCCGCTCTTCCCTTTTTCCTGTCCGGGGAATAACCTTTTTAATTTTCGAGGCACCACGAAATCCGAATTAGCGTGATTACTTCTTGCGGATACCCCACCCGAGTGTGCCGGTGCAAATTTGAACCCCGTCAATGTTTTACTTTGGCGGTAATCGACGATTTTTGGTCAAATTATGACGTCACTTTTGCACCAAAATGTTGTAATTCCCAAGGTTTTGCGAATTTTGCATGACTCCACACAGGAAAGTTGTTCAGGATGCTCAACTTGGTCGATTTGCACCGTCAAAACGCGATTTCCAGAGTTGACTATTAGAAAAACAAGATGGCCGCTCTTCCCTTTTTCCTGACCGGGGAATAACCTTTTTAATTTTCGAGGCACCCCGAAATCCGAATTAGCGTGATTACTTCTTGCGGATACCCCACCCGAGTGTGCCGGTGCAAATTTGAACCCCGTCAATGTTTTACTTTGGCGGTAATCGACGATTTTTGGTCAAATTATGACGTCACTTTTGCACCAAAATGTTGTAATTCCCAAGGTTTGGCGAATTTTGCATGACTCCAAACAGGAAAGTTGTTCAGGATGCTCAACTTGGTCGATTTGCACCGTCAAAACGCGATTTCCAGAGTTGACTATTAGAAAAACAAGATGGCCGCTCTTCCCTTTTCCCTGCCCGGGGAATAAACTTTTTAATTTTCGTGGCACCCCGAAAAACCGAATTAGCGTGATTACTTCTTGCGGATACCCCACCCGAGTGTGCCGGTGCAAATTTGAACCCCGTCAATGTTTTACTTTGGCGGTAATCGACGATTTTTGGTCAAATTATGACGTCACTTTTGCACCAAAATGTTGTAATTCCCAAGGTTTTGCGAATTTTGCATGACTCCACACAGGAAAGTTGTTCAGGATGCTCAACTTGGTCGATTTGCACCGTCAAAACGCGATTTCCAGAGTTGACTATTAGAAAAACAAGATGGCCGCTCTTCCCTTTTCCCTGCCCGGGGAATAACCTTTTTAATTTTCGAGGCACCCCGAAATCCGAATTACCGTGATTACTTCTTGCGGATACCCCACCCGAGGGTGCCGGTGCAAATTTGAACCACGCCAATGTTTTACTTTGGCGGTAATCGACGATTTTTGGTCAAATTATGACGTCACTTTTGCACCAAAATGTTGTAATTCCCAAGGTTTTGCGAATTTTGCATGACTCCAAACAGGAAAGTTGTTCAGGATGCTCAACTTGGTCGATTTGCACCGTCAAAACGCGATTTCCAGAGTTGACTATTAGAAAAACAAGATGGCCGCTCTTCCCTTTTCCCTGCCCGGGGAATAAACTTTTTAATTTTCGTGGCACCCCGAAAAACCGAATTAGCGTGATTACTTCTTGCGGATACCCCACCCGAGTGTGGCTGTGCAAATTTGAACCCCCTCAATGTTTTACTTTGGCGGTAATCGACGATTTTTGGTCAAATTATGACGTCACTTTTGCACCAAAAAGTTGTAATTCCCAAGGTTTTGCGAATTTTGCATGACTCCAAACAGGAAAGTTGTTCAGGATGCTCAACTTGGTCGATTTGCACCGTCAAAACGCGATTTCCAGAGTTGACTATTATAAAAACAAGATGGCCGCTCTTCCCTTTTCCCTGACCGGGGAATAAACTTTTTAATTTTCGTGGAACCCCGAAAAACCGAATTAGCGTGATTACTTCTTGCGGATACCCCACCCGAGTGTGCCGGTGCAAATTTGAACCCCCTCAATGTTTTACTTTGGCGGTAATCGACGATTTTTTGGTCAAATTATGACGTCACTTTTGCACCAAAAAGTTGTAATTCCCAAGGTTTTGCGAATTTTGCATGACTCCACACAGGAAAGTTGTTCAGGATGCTCAACTTGGTCAATTTGCACCGTCAAAACGCGATTTCCAGAGTTGACTATTAGAAAAACAAGATGGCCGCTCTTCCCTTTTCCCTGCCCGGGGAATAAACTTTTTAATTTTCGTGGCACCCCGAAAAACCGAATTAGCGTGATTACTTCTTGCGGATACCCCACCCGAGTGTGCCGGTGCAAATTTGAACCCCGTCAATGTTTTACTTTGGCGGTAATCGACGATTTTTGGTCAAATTATGACGTCACTTTTGCACCAAAATGTTGTAATTCCCAAGGTTTTGCGAATTTTGCATGACTCCACACAGGAAAGTTGTTCAGGATGCTCAACTTGGTCGATTTGCACCGTCAAAACGCGATTTCCAGAGTTGACTATTAGAAAAACATGATGGCCGCTCTTCCCTTTTCCCTGCCCGGGGAATAACCTTTTTAATTTTCGAGGCACCCCGAAATCCGAATTACCGTGATTACTTCTTGCGGATACCCCACCCGAGTGTGCCGGTGCAAATTTGAACCACGCCAATGTTTTACTTTGGCGGTAATCGACGATTTTTGGTCAAATTATGACGTCACTTTTGCACCAAAATGTTGTTATTCCCAAGGTTTTGCGAATTTTGCATGACTCCACACAGGAAAGTTGTTCAGGATGCTCAACTTGGTCGATTTGCACCGTCAAAACGCGATTTCCAGAGTTGACTATTAGAAAAACAAGATGGCCGCTCTTCCCTTTTTCCTGCCCGGGGAATAACCTTTTTAATTTTCGAGGCACCCCGAAATCCGAATTAGCGTGATTACTTCTTGCGGATACCCCACCCGAGTGTGCCGGTGCAAATTTCAACCCCCTCAATGTTTTACTTTGGCGGTAATCGACGATTTTTGGTCAAATTATGACGTCACTTTTGCACCAAAAAGTTGTAATTCCCAAGGTTTTGCGAATTTTGCATGACTCCAAACAGGAAAGTTGTTCAGGATGCTCAACTTGGTCGATTTGCACCGTCAAAACGCGATTTCCAGAGTTGACTATTAGAAAAACAAGATGGCCGCTCTTCCCTTTTCCCTGCCCGGGGAATAAACTTTTTAATTTTCGTGGCACCCCGAAAAACCGAATTAGCGTGATTACTTCTTGCGGATACCCCACCCGAGTGTGGCTGTGCAAATTTGAACCCCCTCAATGTTTTACTTTGGCGGTAATCGACGATTTTTGGTCAAATTATGACGTCACTTTTGCACCAAAAAGTTGTAATTCCCAAGGTTTTGCGAATTTTGCATGACTCCACACAGGAAAGTTGTTCAGGATGCTCAACTTGGTCGATTTGCACCGTCAAAACGCGATTTCCAGAGTTGACTATTGGAAAAACAAGATGGCCGCTCTTCCCTTTTTCCTGCCCGGGGAATAACCTTTTTAATTTTCGAGGCACCACGAAATCTGAATTAGCGTGATTACTTCTTGCGGATACCCCACCCGAGTGTGCCGGTGCAAATTTCAACCCCCTCAATGTTTTACTTTGGCGGTAATCGACGATTTTTGGTCAAATTATGACGTCACTTTTGCACCAAAAAGTTGTAATTCCCAAGGTTTTGCGAATTTTGCATGACTCCAAACAGGAAAGTTGTTCAGGATGCTCAACTTGGTCGATTTGCACCGTCAAAACGCGATTTCCAGAGTTGACTATTAGAAAAACAAGATGGCCGCTCTTCCCTTTTCCCTGCCCGGGGAATAAACTTTTTAATTTTCGTGGCACCCCGAAAAACCGAATTAGCGTGATTACTTCTTGCGGATACCCCACCCGAGTGTGGCTGTGCAAATTTGAACCCCCTCAATGTTTTACTTTGGCGGTAATCGACGATTTTTGGTCAAATTATGACGTCACTTTTGCACCAAAAAGTTGTAATTCCCAAGGTTTTGCGAATTTTGCATGACTCCAAACAGGAAAGTTGTTCAGGATGCTCAACTTGGTCGATTTGCACCGTCAAAACGCGATTTCCAGAGTTGACTATTAGAAAAACAAGATGGCCGCTCTTCCCTTTTCCCTGCCCGGGGAATAAACTTTTTAATTTTCGTGGAACCCCGAAAAACCGAATTAGCGTGATTACTTCTTGCGGATACCCCACCCGAGTGTACCGGTGCAAATTTGAACCCCCTCAATGTTTTACTTTGGCGGTAATCGACGATTTTTTGGTCAAATTATGACGTCACTTTTGCACCAAAAAGTTGTAATTCCCAAGGTTTTGCGAATTTTGCATGACTCCACACAGGAAAGTTGTTCAGGATGCTCAACTTGGTCAATTTGCACCGTCAAAACGCGATTTCCAGATTAGACTATTAGAAAAACAAGATGGCCGCTCTTCCCTTTTCCCTGCCCGGGGAATAAACTTTTTAATTTTCGTGGCACCCCGAAAAACCGAATTAGCGTGATTACTTCTTGCGGATACCCCACCCGAGTGTGCCGGTGCAAATTTCAACCCCGTCAATGTTTTACTTTGGCGGTAATCGACAATTTTTGGTCAAATTATGACGTCACTTTTGCACCAAAAAGTTGTTATTCCCAAGGTTTTGCGAATTTTGCATGACTCCACACAGGAAAGTTGTTCAGGATGCTCAACTTGGTCGATTTGCACCGTCAAAACGCGATTTCTAGAGTTGACTATTAGAAAAACAAGATGGCCGCTCTTCCCTTTTTCCTGTCCGGGGAATAACCTTTTTTAATTTTCGAGGCACCACGAAATCCGAATTAGCGTGATTACTTCTTGCGGATACCCCACCCGAGTGTGCCGGTGCAAATTTGAACCCCGTCAATGTTTTACTTTGGCGGTAATCGACGATTTTTGGTCAAATTATGACGTCACTTTTGCACCAAAATGTTGTAATTCCCAAGGTTTTGCGAATTTTGCATGACTCCACACAGGAAAGTTGTTCAGGATGCTCAACTTGGTCAATTTGCACCGTCAAAACGCGATTTCCAGATTAGACTATTAGAAAAACAAGATGGCCGCTCTTCCCTTTTCCCTGCCCGGGGAATAAACTTTTTAATTTTCGTGGCACCCCGAAAAACCGAATTAGCGTGATTACTTCTTGCGGATACCCCACCCGAGTGTGCCGGTGCAAATTTCAACCCCGTCAATGTTTTACTTTGGCGGTAATCGACAATTTTTGGTCAAATTATGACGTCACTTTTGCACCAAAAAGTTGTTATTCCCAAGGTTTTGCGAATTTTGCATGACTCCACACAGGAAAGTTGTTCAGGATGCTCAACTTGGTCGATTTGCACCGTCAAAACGCGATTTCTAGAGTTGACTATTAGAAAAACAAGATGGCCGCTCTTCCCTTTTTCCTGTCCGGGGAATAACCTTTTTTAATTTTCGAGGCACCACGAAATCCGAATTAGCGTGATTACTTCTTGCGGATACCCCACCCGAGTGTGCCGGTGCAAATTTGAACCCCGTCAATGTTTTACTTTGGCGGTAATCGACGATTTTTGGTCAAATTATGACGTCACTTTTGCACCAAAATGTTGTAATTCCCAAGGTTTTGCGAATTTTGCATGACTCCACACAGGAAAGTTGTTCAGGATGCTCAACTTGGTCGATTTGCACCGTCAAAACGCGATTTCCAGAGTTGACTATTAGAAAAACAAGATGGCCGCTCTTCCCTTTTCCCTGCCCAGGGAATAACCTTTTTAATTTTCGAGGCACCCCGAAATCCGAATTACCGTGATTACTTCTTGCGGATACCCCACCCGAGTGTGCCGGTGCAAATTTGAACCACGCCAATGTTTTACTTTGGCGGTAATCGACGATTTTTGGTCAAATTATGACGTCACTTTTGCACCAAAATGTTGTAATTCCCAAGGTTTTGCGAATTTTGCATGACTCCAAACAGGAAAGTTGTTCAGGATGCTCAACTTGGTCGATTTGCACCGTCAAAACGCGATTTCCAGAGTTGACTATTAGAAAAACAAGATGGCCGCTCTTCCCTTTTTCCTGACCGGGGAATAACCTTTTTAATTTTCGAGGCACCCCGAAATCCGAATTAGCGTGATTACTTCTTGCGGATACCCCACCCGAGTGTGCCGGTGCAAATTTCAACCCCCTCAATGTTTTACTTTGGCGGTAATCGACGATTTTTGGTCAAATTATGACGTCACTTTTGCACCAAAAAGTTGTAATTCCCAAGGTTTTGCGAATTTTGCATGACTCCAAACAGGAAAGTTGTTCAGGATGCTCAACTTGGTCGATTTGCACCGTCAAAACGCGATTTCCAGAGTTGACTATTAGAAAAACAAGATGGCCGCTCTTCCCTTTTCCCTGCCCGGGGAATAAACTTTTTAATTTTCGTGGCACCCCGAAAAACCGAATTAGCGTGATTACTTCTTGCGGATACCCCACCCGAGTGTGGCTGTGCAAATTTGAACCCCCTCAATGTTTTACTTTGGCGGTAATCGACGATTTTTGGTCAAATTATGACGTCACTTTTGCACCAAAAAGTTGTAATTCCCAAGGTTTTGCGAATTTTGCATGACTCCACACAGGAAAGTTGTTCAGGATGCTCAACTTGGTCGATTTGCACCGTCAAAACGCGATTTCCAGAGTTGACTATTAGAAAAACAAGATGGCCGCTCTTCCCTTTTCCCTGCCCGGGGAATAAACTTTTTAATTTTCGTGGCACCCCGAAAAACCGAATTAGCGTGATTACTTCTTGCGGATACCCCACCCGAGTGTGCCGGTGCAAATTTGAACCCCGTCAATGTTTTACTTTGGCGGTAATCGACGATTTTTGGTCAAATTATGACGTCACTTTTGCACCAAAATGTTGTAATTCCCAAGGTTTTGCGAATTTTGCATGACTCCACACAGGAAAGTTGTTCAGGATGCTCAACTTGGTCGATTTGCACCGTCAAAACGCGATTTCTAGAGTTGACTATTAGAAAAACAAGATGGCCGCTCTTCCCTTTTTCCTGTCCGGGGAATAACCTTTTTTAATTTTCGAGGCACCACGAAATCCGAATTAGCGTGATTACTTCTTGCGGATACCCCACCCGAGTGTGCCGGTGCAAATTTGAACCCCGTCAATGTTTTACTTTGGCGGTAATCGACGATTTTTGGTCAAATTATGACGTCACTTTTGCACCAAAATGTTGTAATTCCCAAGGTTTTGCGAATTTTGCATGACTCCACACAGGAAAGTTGTTCAGGATGCTCAACTTGGTCGATTTGCACCGTCAAAACGCGATTTCCAGAGTTGACTATTAGAAAAACAAGATGGCCGCTCTTCCCTTTTCCCTGCCCAGGGAATAACCTTTTTAATTTTCGAGGCACCCCGAAATCCGAATTACCGTGATTACTTCTTGCGGATACCCCACCCGAGTGTGCCGGTGCAAATTTGAACCACGCCAATGTTTTACTTTGGCGGTAATCGACGATTTTTGGTCAAATTATGACGTCACTTTTGCACCAAAATGTTGTAATTCCCAAGGTTTTGCGAATTTTGCATGACTCCACACAGGAAAGTTGTTCAGGATGCTCAACTTGGTCGATTTGCACCGTCAAAACGCGATTTCCAGAGTTGACTATTAGAAAAACAAGATGGCCGCTCTTCCCTTTTTCCTGACCGGGGAATAACCTTTTTAATTTTCGAGGCACCCCGAAATCCGAATTAGCGTGATTACTTCTTGCGGATACCCCACCCGAGTGTGCCGGTGCAAATTTCAACCCCCTCAATGTTTTACTTTGGCGGTAATCGACGATTTTTGGTCAAATTATGACGTCACTTTTGCACCAAAAAGTTGTAATTCCCAAGGTTTTGCGAATTTTGCATGACTCCAAACAGGAAAGTTGTTCAGGATGCTCAACTTGGTCGATTTGCACCGTCAAAACGCGATTTCCAGAGTTGACTATTAGAAAAACAAGATGGCCGCTCTTCCCTTTTCCCTGCCCGGGGAATAAACTTTTTAATTTTCGTGGCACCCCGAAAAACCGAATTAGCGTGATTACTTCTTGCGGATACCCCACCCGAGTGTGGCTGTGCAAATTTGAACCCCCTCAATGTTTTACTTTGGCGGTAATCGACGATTTTTGGTCAAATTATGACGTCACTTTTGCACCAAAAAGTTGTAATTCCCAAGGTTTTGCGAATTTTGCATGACTCCACACAGGAAAGTTGTTCAGGATGCTCAACTTGGTCGATTTGCACCGTCAAAACGCGATTTCCAGAGTTGACTATTAGAAAAACAAGATGGCCGCTCTTCCCTTTTCCCTGCCCGGGGAATAAACTTTTTAATTTTCGTGGCACCCCGAAAAACCGAATTAGCGTGATTACTTCTTGCGGATACCCCACCCGAGTGTGCCGGTGCAAATTTGAACCCCGTCAATGTTTTACTTTGGCGGTAATCGACGATTTTTGGTCAAATTATGACGTCACTTTTGCACCAAAATGTTGTAATTCCCAAGGTTTTGCGAATTTTGCATGACTCCACACAGGAAAGTTGTTCAGGATGCTCAACTTGGTCGATTTGCACCGTCAAAACGCGATTTCCAGAGTTGACTATTAGAAAAACAAGATGGCCGCTCTTCCCTTTTCCCTGCCCGGGGAATAACCTTTTTAATTTTCGAGGCACCCCGAAATCCGAATTACCGTGATTACTTCTTGCGGATACCCCACCCGAGTGTGCCGGTGCAAATTTGAACCACGCCAATGTTTTACTTTGGCGGTAATCGACGATTTTTGGTCAAATTATGACGTCACTTTTGCACCAAAATGTTGTAATTCCCAAGGTTTTGCGAATTTTGCATGACTCCAAACAGGAAAGTTGTTCAGGATGCTCAACTTGGTCGATTTGCACCGTCAAAACGCGATTTCCAGAGTTGACTATTAGAAAAACAAGATGGCCGCTCTTCCCTTTTCCCTGCCCGGGGAATAACCTTTTTAATTTTCGAGGCACCCCAAAATCCGAATTACCGTGATTACTTCTTGCGGATACCCCACCCGAGTGTGCCGGTGCAAATTTGAACCACGCCAATGTTTTACTTTGGCGGTACTCGACGATTTTTGGTCAAATTATGACGTCACTTTTGCACCAACAAGTTGTAATTCCCAAGGTTTTGCGAATTTTGCATGACTCCACACAGGAAAGTTGTTCAGGATGCTCAACTTGGTCGATTTGCACCGTCAAAACGCGATTTCCAGAGTTGACTATTAGAAAAACAAGATGGCCGCTCTTCCCTTTTCCCTGCCCGGGGAATAAACTTTTTAATTTTCGTGGCACCCCGAAAAACCGAATTAGCGTGATTACTTCTTGCGGATACCCCACCCGAGTGTGCCGGTGCAAATTTGAACCCCGTCAATGTTTTACTTTGGCGGTAATCGACGATTTTTGGTCAAATTATGACGTCACTTTTGCACCAAAATTTTGTAATTCCCAAGGTTTTGCGAATTTTGCATGACTCCAAACAGGAAAGTTGTTCAGGATGCTCAACTTGGTCGATTTGCACCGTCAAAACGCGATTTCCAGAGTTGACTATTAGAAAAACAAGATGGCCGCTCTTCCCTTTTCCCTGCCCGGGGAATAACCTTTTTAATTTTCGAGGCACCCCGAAATCCGAATTACCGTGATTACTTCTTGCGGATACCCCACCCGAGTGTGCCGGTGCAAATTTGAACCACGCCAATGTTTTACTTTGGCGGTAATCGACGATTTTGGGTCAAATTATGACGTCACTTTTGCACCAAAATGTTGTAATTCCCAAGGTTTTGCGAATTTTGCATGACTCCACACAGGAAAGTTGTTCAGGATGCTCAACTTGGTCGATTTGCACCGTCAAAACGCGATTTCCAGAGTTGACTATTAGAAAAACAAGATGGCCGCTCTTCCCTTTTCCCTGCCCGGGGAATAAACTTTTTAATTTTCGAGGCACCCCGAAATCCGAATTACCGTGATTACTTCTTGCGGATACCCCACCCGAGTGTGCTGGTGCAAATTTGAACCACGCCAATGTTTTACTTTGGCGGTAATCGACGATTTTTGGTCAAATTATGACGTCACTTTTGCACCAAAATGTTGTAATTCCCAAGGTTTTGCGAATTTTGCATGACTCCACACAGGAAAGTTGTTCAGGATGCTCAACTTGGTCGATTTGCACCGTCAAAACGCGATTTCCAGAGTTGACTATTAGAAAAACAAGATGGCCGCTCTTCCCTTTTTCCTGCCCGGGGAATAACCTTTTTAATTTTCGAGGCACCCCGAAATCCGAATTAGCGTGATTACTTCTTGCGGATACCCCACCCGAGTGTGCCGGTGCAAATTTCAACCCCCTCAATGTTTTACTTTGGCGGTAATCGACGATTTTTGGTCAAATTATGACGTCACTTTTGCACCAAAAAGTTGTAATTCCCAAGGTTTTGCGAATTTTGCATGACTCCAAACAGGAAAGTTGTTCAGGATGCTCAACTTGGTCGATTTGCACCGTCAAAACGCGATTTCCAGAGTTGACTATTAGAAAAACAAGATGGCCGCTTTTCCCTTTTCCCTGCCCGGGGAATAACCTTTTTAATTTTCGAGGCACCCCGAAATCCGAATTACCGTGATTACTTCTTGCGGATACCCCACCCGAGTGTGCCGGTGCAAATTTGAACCACGCCAATGTTTTACTTTGGCGGTAATCGACGATTTTTGGTCAAATTATGACGTCACTTTTGCACCAAAATGTTGTAATTCCCAAGGTTTTGCGAATTTTGCATGACTCCACACAGGAAAGTTGTTCAGGATGCTCAACTTGGTCGATTTGCACCGTCAAAACGCGATTTCCAGAGTTGACTATTAGAAAAACAAGATGGCCGCTCTTCCCTTTTTCCTGCCCGGGGAATAACCTTTTTAATTTTCGAGGCACCCCGAAATCCGAATTAGCGTGATTACTTCTTGCGGATACCCCACCCGAGTGTGCCGGTGCAAATTTCAACCCCCTCAATGTTTTACTTTGGCGGTAATCGACGATTTTTGGTCAAATTATGACGTCACTTTTGCACCAAAAAGTTGTAATTCCCAAGGTTTTGCGAATTTTGCATGACTCCACACAAGAAAGTTGTTCAGGATGCTCAACTTGGTCGATTTGCACCGTCAAAACGCGATTTCCAGAGTTGACTATTAGAAAAACAAGATGGCCGCTCTTCCCTTTTCCCTGCCCGGGGAATAACCTTTTTAATTTTCGAGGCACCCCGAAATCCGAATTACCGTGATTACTTCTTGCGGATACCCCACCCGAGTGTGCCGGTGCAAATTTGAACCACGCCAATGTTTTACTTTGGCGGTAATCGACGATTTTGGGTCAAATTATGACGTCACTTTTGCACCAAAATGTTGTAATTCCCAAGGTTTTGCGAATTTTGCATGACTCCACACAGGAAAGTTGTTCAGGATGCTCAACTTGGTCGATTTGCACCGTCAAAACGCGATTTCCAGAGTTGACTATTAGAAAAACAAGATGGCCGCTCTTCCCTTTTTCCTGCCCGGGGAATAACCTTTTTAATTTTCGAGGCACCCCGAAATCCGAATTAGCGTGATTACTTCTTGCGGATACCCCACCCGAGTGTGCCGGTGCAAATTTCAACCCCCTCAATGTTTTACTTTGGCGGTAATCGACGATTTTTGGTCAAATTATGACGTCACTTTTGCACCAAAAAGTTGTAATTCCCAAGGTTTTGCGAATTTTGCATGACTCCAAACAGGAAAGTTGTTCAGGATGCTCAACTTGGTCGATTTGCACCGTCAAAACGCGATTTCCAGAGTTGACTATTAGAAAAACAAGATGGCCGCTCTTCCCTTTTCCCTGCCCGGGGAATAACCTTTTTAATTTTCGAGGCACCCCGAAATCCGAATTACCGTGATTACTTCTTGCGGATACCCCACCCGAGTGTGCCGGTGCAAATTTGAACCACGCCAATGTTTTACTTTGGCGGTAATCGACGATTTTTGGTCAAATTATGACGTCACTTTTGCACCAAAATGTTGTAATTCCCAAGGTTTTGCGAATTTTGCATGACTCCACACAGGAAAGTTGTTCAGGATGCTCAACTTGGTCGATTTGCACCGTCAAAACGCGATTTCCAGAGTTGACTATTAGAAAAACAAGATGGCCGCTCTTCCCTTTTCCCTGCCCGGGGAATAAACTTTTTAATTTTCGAGGCACCCCGAAATCCGAATTACCGTGATTACTTCTTGCGGATACCCCACCCGAGTGTGCCGGTGCAAATTTGAACCACGCCAATGTTTTACTTTGGCGGTAATCGACGATTTTTGGTCAAATTATGACGTCACTTTTGCACCAAAATGTTGTAATTCCCAAGGTTTTGCGAATTTTGCATGACTCCACACAGGAAAGTTGTTCAGGATGCTCAACTTGGTCGATTTGCACCGTCAAAACGCGATTTCCAGAGTTGACTATTAGAAAAACAAGATGGCCGCTCTTCCCTTTTTCCTGCCCGGGGAATAACCTTTTTAATTTTCGAGGCACCCCGAAATCCGAATTAGCGTGATTACTTCTTGCGGATACCCCACCCGAGTGTGCCGGTGCAAATTTCAACCCCCTCAATGTTTTACTTTGGCGGTAATCGACGATTTTTGGTCAAATTATGACGTCACTTTTGCACCAAAAAGTTGTAATTCCCAAGGTTTTGCGAATTTTGCATGACTCCAAACAGGAAAGTTGTTCAGGATGCTCAACTTGGTCGATTTGCACCGTCAAAACGCGATTTCCAGAGTTGACTATTAGAAAAACAAGATGGCCGCTTTTCCCTTTTCCCTGCCCGGGGAATAACCTTTTTAATTTTCGAGGCACCCCGAAATCCGAATTACCGTGATTACTTCTTGCGGATACCCCACCCGAGTGTGCCGGTGCAAATTTGAACCACGCCAATGTTTTACTTTGGCGGTAATCGACGATTTTTGGTCAAATTATGACGTCACTTTTGCACCAAAATGTTGTAATTCCCAAGGTTTTGCGAATTTTGCATGACTCCACACAGGAAAGTTGTTCAGGATGCTCAACTTGGTCGATTTGCACCGTCAAAACGCGATTTCCAGAGTTGACTATTAGAAAAACAAGATGGCCGCTCTTCCCTTTTTCCTGCCCGGGGAATAACCTTTTTAATTTTCGAGGCACCCCGAAATCCGAATTAGCGTGATTACTTCTTGCGGATACCCCACCCGAGTGTGCCGGTGCAAATTTCAACCCCCTCAATGTTTTACTTTGGCGGTAATCGACGATTTTTGGTCAAATTATGACGTCACTTTTGCACCAAAAAGTTGTAATTCCCAAGGTTTTGCGAATTTTGCATGACTCCAAACAGGAAAGTTGTTCAGGATGCTCAACTTGGTCGATTTGCACCGTCAAAACGCGATTTCCAGAGTTGACTATTAGAAAAACAAGATGGCCGCTCTTCCCTTTTCCCTGCCCGGGGAATAAACTTTTTAATTTTCGTGGCACCCCGAAAAACCGAATTAGCGTGATTACTTCTTGCGGATACCCCACCCGAGTGTGGCTGTGCAAATTTGAACCCCCTCAATGTTTTACTTTGGCGGTAATCGACGATTTTTGGTCAAATTATGACGTCACTTTTGCACCAAAAAGTTGTAATTCCCAAGGATTTGCGAATTTTGCATGACTCCACACAGGAAAGTTGTTCAGGATGCTCAACTTGGTCGATTTGCACCTTCAAAACGCGATTTCTAGAGTTGACTATTAGAAAAACAAGATGGCCGCTCTTCCCTTTTTCCTGTCCGGGGAATAACCTTTTTAATTTTCGAGGCACCACGAAATCCGAATTAGCGTGATTACTTCTTGCGGATACCCCACCCGAGTGTGCCGGTGCAAATTTCAACCCCCTCAATGTTTTACTTTGGCGGTAATCGACGATTTTTGGTCAAATTATGACGTCACTTTTGCACCAAAAAGTTGTAATTCCCAAGGTTTTGCGAATTTTGCATGACTCCAAACAGGAAAGTTGTTCAGGATGCTCAACTTGGTCGATTTGCACCGTCAAAACGCGATTTCCAGAGTTGACTATTAGAAAAACAAGATGGCCGCTCTTCCCTTTTCCCTGCCCGGGGAATAAACTTTTTAATTTTCGTGGCACCCCAAAAAAACCGAATTAGCGTGATTACTTCTTGCGGATACCCCACCCGAGTGTGGCTGTGCAAATTTGAACCCCCTCAATGTTTTACTTTGGCGGTAATCGACGATTTTTGGTCAAATTATGACGTCACTTTTGCACCAAAAAGTTGTAATTCCCAAGGTTTTGCGAATTTTGCATGACTCCACACAGGAAAGTTGTTCAGGATGCTCAACTTGGTCGATTTGCACCGTCAAAACGCGATTTCCAGAGTTGACTATTGGAAAAACAAGATGGCCGCTCTTCCCTTTTTCCTGCCCGGGGAATAACCTTTTTAATTTTCGAGGCACCACGAAATCCGAATTAGCGTGATTACTTCTTGCGGATACCCCACCCGAGTGTGCCGGTGCAAATTTCAACCCCCTCAATGTTTTACTTTGGCGGTAATCGACGATTTTTGGTCAAATTATGACGTCACTTTTGCACCAAAAAGTTGTAATTCCCAAGGTTTTGCGAATTTTGCATGACTCCAAACAGGAAAGTTGTTCAGGATGCTCAACTTGGTCGATTTGCACCGTCAAAACGCGATTTCCAGAGTTGACTATTAGAAAAACAAGATGGCCGCTCTTCCCTTTTCCCTGCCCGGGGAATAAACTTTTTAATTTTCGTGGCACCCCGAAAAACCGAATTAGCGTGATTACTTCTTGCGGATACCCCACCCGAGTGTGGCTGTGCAAATTTGAACCCCCTCAATGTTTTACTTTGGCGGTAATCGACGATTTTTGGTCAAATTATGACGTCACTTTTGCACCAAAAAGTTGTAATTCCCAAGGTTTTGCGAATTTTGCATGACTCCAAACAGGAAAGTTGTTCAGGATGCTCAACTTGGTCGATTTGCACCGTCAAAACGCGATTTCCAGAGTTGACTATTAGAAAAACAAGATGGCCGCTCTTCCCTTTTCCCTGCCCGGGGAATAAACTTTTTAATTTTCGTGGCACCCCGAAAAACCGAATTAGCGTGATTACTTCTTGCGGATACCCCACCCGAGTGTGGCTGTGCAAATTTGAACCCCCTCAATGTTTTACTTTGGCGGTAATCGACGATTTTTGGTCAAATTATGACGTCACTTTTGCACCAAAAAGTTGTAATTCCCAAGGTTTTGCGAATTTTGCATGACTCCACACAGGAAAGTTGTTCAGGATGCTCAACTTGGTCGATTTGCACCGTCAAAACGCGATTTCCAGAGTTGACTATTAGAAAAACAAGATGGCCGCTTTTCCCTTTTCCCTGCCCGGGGAATAACCTTTTTAATTTTCGAGGCACCCCGAAATCCGAATTACCGTGATTACTTCTTGCGGATACCCCACCCGAGTGTGCCGGTGCAAATTTGAACCACGCCAATGTTTTACTTTGGCGGTAATCGACGATTTTTGGTCAAATTATGACGTCACTTTTGCACCAAAATGTTGTAATTCCCAAGGTTTTGCGAATTTTGCATGACTCCACACAGGAAAGTTGTTCAGGATGCTCAACTTGGTCGATTTGCACCGTCAAAACGCGATTTCCAGAGTTGACTATTAGAAAAACAAGATGGCCGCTCTTCCCTTTTTCCTGCCCGGGGAATAACCTTTTTAATTTTCGAGGCACCACGAATTCCGAATTAGCGTGATTACTTCTTGCGGATACCCCACCCGAGTGTGCCGGTGCAAATTTCAACCCCCTCAATGTTTTACTTTGGCGGTAATCGACGATTTTTGGTCAAATTATGACGTCACTTTTGCACCAAAAAGTTGTAATTCCCAAGGTTTTGCGAATTTTGCATGACTCCAAACAGGAAAGTTGTTCAGGATGCTCAACTTGGTCGATTTGCACCGTCAAAACGCGATTTCCAGAGTTGACTATTAGAAAAACAAGATGGCCGCTCTTCCCTTTTCCCTGCCCGGGGAATAAACTTTTTAATTTTCGTGGCACCCCGAAAAACCGAATTAGCGTGATTACTTCTTGCGGATACCCCACCCGAGTGTGGCTGTGCAAATTTGAACCCCCTCAATGTATTACTTTGGCGGTAATCGACGATTTTTGGTCAAATTATGACGTCACTTTTGCACCAAAAAGTTGTAATTCCCAAGGTTTTGCGAATTTTGCATGACTCCACACAGGAAAGTTGTTCAGGATGCTCAACTTGGTCGATTTGCACCGTCAAAACGCGATTTCCAGAGTTGACTATTAGAAAAACAAGATGGCCGCTCTTCCCTTTTTCCTGCCCGGGGAATAACCTTTTTAATTTTCGAGGCACCACGAAATCCGAATTAGCGTGATTACTTCTTGCGGATACCCCACCCGAGTGTGCCGGTGCAAATTTCAATCCCCTCAATGTTTTACTTTGGCGGTAATCGACGATTTTTGGTCAAATTATGACGTCACTTTTGCACCAAAAAGTTGTAATTCCCAAGGTTTTGCGAATTTTGCATGACTCCAAACAGGAAAGTTGTTCAGGATGCTCAACTTGGTCGATTTGCACCGTCAAAACGCGATTTCCAGAGTTGACTATTAGAAAAACAAGATGGCCGCTCTTCCCTTTTCCCTGCCTGGGGAATAAACTTTTTAATTTTCGTGGCACCCCGAAAAACCGAATTAGCGTGATTACTTCTTGCGGATACCCCACCCGAGTGTGGCTGTGCAAATTTGAACCCCCTCAATGTTTTACTTTGGCGGTAATCGACGATTTTTGGTCAAATTATGACGTCACTTTTGCACCAAAAAGTTGTAATTCCCAAGGTTTTGCGAATTTTGCATGACCCCCAACAGGAAAGTTGTTCAGGATGCTCAACTTGGTCGATTTGCACCGTCAAAACACGATTTCCAGAGTTGACTATTAGAAAAACAAGATGGCCGCTCTTCCCTTTTCCCTGCCCGGGGAATAAACTTTTTAATTTTCGTGGCACCCCGAAAAACCGAATTAGCGTGATTACTTCTTGCGGATACCCCACCCGAGTGTGGCTGTGCAAATTTGAACCCCCTCAATGTTTTACTTTGGCGGTAATCGACGATTTTTGGTCAAATTATGACGTCACTTTTGCACCAAAAAGTTGTAATTCCCAAGGTTTTGCGAATTTTGCATGACTCCACACAGGAAAGTTGTTCAGGATGCTCAACTTGGTCGATTTGCACCGTCAAAACGCGATTTCCAGAGTTGACTATTAGAAAAACAAGATGGCCGCTCTTCCCTTTTTCCTGCCCGGGGAATAACCTTTTTAATTTTCGAGGCACCACGAAATCCGAATTAGCGTGATTACTTCTTGCGGATACCCCACCCGAGTGTGCCGGTGCAAATTTCAACCCCCTCAATGTTTTACTTTGGCGGTAATCGACGATTTTTGGTCAAATTATGACGTCACTTTTGCACCAAAAAGTTGTAATTCCCAAGGTTTTGCGAATTTTGCATGACTCCAAACAGGAAAGTTGTTCAGGATGCTCAACTTGGTCGATTTGCACCGTCAAAACGCGATTTCCAGAGTTGACTATTAGAAAAACAAGATGGCCGCTCTTCCCTTTTCCCTGCCCGGGGAATAAACTTTTTAATTTTCGTGGCACCCCGAAAAACCGAATTAGCGTGATTACTTCTTGCGGATACCCCACCCGAGTGTGGCTGTGCAAATTTGAACCCCCTCAATGTTTTACTTTGGCGGTAATCGACGATTTTTGGTCAAATTATGACGTCACTTTTGCACCAAAAAGTTGTAATTCCCAAGGTTTTGCGAATTTTGCATGACTCCAAACAGGAAAGTTGTTCAGGATGCTCAACTTGGTCGATTTGCACCGTCAAAACGCGATTTCCAGAGTTGACTATTAGAAAAACAAGATGGCCGCTCTTCCCTTTTCCCTGCCCGGGGAATAAACTTTTTAATTTTCGTGGCACCCTGAAAAACCGAATTAGCGTGATTACTTCTTGCGGATACCCCACCCGAGTGTGGCTGTGCAAATTTGAACCCCCTCAATGTTTTACTTTGGCGGTAATCGACGATTTTTGGTCAAATTATGACGTCACTTTTGCACCAAAAAGTTGTAATTCCCAAGGTTTTGCGAATTTTGCATGACTCCAAACAGGAAAGTTGTTCAGGATGCTCAACTTGGTCGATTTGCACCGTCAAAACGCGATTTCCAGAGTTGACTATTAGAAAAACAAGATGGCCGCTCTTCCCTTTTCCCTGCCCGGGGAATAAACTTTTTAATTTTCGTGGCACCCCGAAAAACCGAATTAGCGAGATTACTTCTTGCGGATACCCCACCCGAGTGTGGCTGTGCAAATTTGAACCCCCTTGATGTTTTACTTTGGTGGTAATCGACGATTTTTGGTCAAATTATGACGTCACTTTTGCACCAAAAAGTTGTAATTCCCAAGGTTTTGCGAATTTTGCATGACTCCAAACAGGAAAGTTGTTCAGGATGCTCAACTTGGTCGATTTGCACCGTCAAAACGCGATTTCCAGAGTTGACTATTAGAAAAACAAGATGGCCGCTCTTCCCTTTTCCCTGCCCGGGGAATAAACTTTTTAATTTTCGTGGCACCCCGAAAAACCGAATTAGCGTGATTACTTCTTGCGGATACCCCACCCGAGTGTGCCGGTGCAAATTTCAACCCCCTCAATGTTTTACTTTGGCGGTAATCGACGATTTTTGGTCAAATTATGACGTCACTTTTGCACCAAAAAGTTGTAATTCCCAAGGTTTTGCGAATTTTGCATGACTCCAAACAGGAAAGTTGTTCAGGATGCTCAACTTGGTCGATTTGCACCGTCAAAACGCGATTTCCAGAGTTGACTATTGGAAAAACAAGATGGCCGCTCTTCCCTTTTTCCTGCCCGGGGAATAACCTTTTTAATTTTCGAGGCACCACGAAATCCGAATTAGCGTGATTACTTCTTGCGGATACCCCACCCGAGTGTGCCGGTGCAAATTTCAACCCCCTCAATGTTTTACTTTGGCGGTAATCGACGATTTTTGGTCAAATTATGACGTCACTTTTGCACCAAAAAGTTGTAATTCCCAAGGTTTTGCGAATTTTGCATGACTCCAAACAGGAAAGTTGTTCAGGATGCTCAACTTGGTCAATTTGCACCGTCAAAACGCGATTTCCAGAGTTGACTATTAGAAAAACAAGATGGCCGCTCTTCCCTTTTCCCTGCCCGGGGAATAAACTTTTTAATTTTCGTGGCACCCCGAAAAACCGAATTAGCGTGATTACTTCTTGCGGATACCCCACCCGAGTGTGGCTGTGCAAATTTGAACCCCCTCAATGTTTTACTTTGGCGGTAATCGACGATTTTTGGTCAAATTATGACGTCACTTTTGCACCAAAAAGTTGTAATTCCCAAGGTTTTGCGAATTTTGCATGACTCCAAACAGGAAAGTTGTTCAGGATGCTCAACTTGGTCGATTTGCACCGTCAAAACGCGATTTCCAGAGTTGACTATTAGAAAAACAAGATGGCCGCTCTTCCCTTTTCCCTGCCCGGGGAATAAACTTTTTAATTTTCGTGGCACCCTGAAAAACCGAATTAGCGTGATTACTTCTTGCGGATACCCCACCCGAGTGTGGCTGTGCAAATTTGAACCCCCTCAATGTTTTACTTTGGCGGTAATCGACGATTTTTGGTCAAATTATGACGTCACTTTTGCACCAAAAAGTTGTAATTCCCAAGGTTTTGCGAATTTTGCATGACTCCAAACAGGAAAGTTGTTCAGGATGCTCAACTTGGTCGATTTGCACCGTCAAAACGCGATTTCCAGAGTTGACTATTAGAAAAACAAGATGGCCGCTCTTCCCTTTTCCCTGCCCGGGGAATAAACTTTTTAATTTTCGTGGCACCCCGAAAAACCGAATTAGCGTGATTACTTCTTGCGGATACCCCACCCGAGTGTGGCTGTGCAAATTTGAACCCCCTCAATGTTTTACTTTGGCGGTAATCGACGATTTTTGGTCAAATTATGACGTCACTTTTGCACCAAAAAGTTGTAATTCCCAAGGTTTTGCGAATTTTGCATGACTCCAAACAGGAAAGTTGTTCAGGATGCTCAACTTGGTCGATTTGCACCGTCAAAACGCGATTTCCAGAGTTGACTATTAGAAAAACAAGATGGCCGCTCTTCCCTTTTCCCTGCCCGGGGAATAAACTTTTTAATTTTCGTGGCACCCCGAAAAACCGAATTAGCGTGATTACTTCTTGCGGATACCCCACCCGAGTGTGGCTGTGCAAATTTGAACCCCCTCAATGTTTTACTTTGGCGGTAATCGACGATTTTTGGTCAAATTATGACGTCACTTTTGCACCAAAAAGTTGTAATTCCCAAGGTTTTGCGAATTTTGCATGACTCCAAACAGGAAAGTTGTTCAGGATGCTCAACTTGGTCGATTTGCACCGTCAAAACGCGATTTCCAGAGTTGACTATTAGAAAAACAAGATGGCCGCTCTTCCCTTTTCCCTGCCCGGGGAATAAACTTTTTAATTTTCGTGGCACCCCGAAAAACCGAATTAGCGTGATTACTTCTTGCGGATACCCCACCCGAGTGTGGCTGTGCAAATTTGAACCCCCTCAATGTTTTACTTTGGCGGTAATCGACGATTTTTGGTCAAATTATGACGTCACTTTTGCACCAAAAAGTTGTAATTCCCAAGGATTTGCGAATTTTGCATGACTCCACACAGGAAAGTTGTTCAGGATGCTCAACTTGGTCGATTTGCACCGTCAAAACGCGATTTCCAGAGTTGACTATTAGAAAAACAAGATGGCCGCTCTTCCCTTTTCCCTGCCCGGGGAATAACCTTTTTAATTTTCGAGGCACCCCGAAATCCGAATTACCGTGATTACTTCTTGCGGATACCCCACCCGAGTGTGCCGGTGCAAATTTGAACCACGCCAATGTTTTACTTTGGCGGTAATCGACGATTTTTGGTCAAATTATGACGTCACTTTTGCACCAAAATGTTGTAATTCCCAAGGTTTTGCGAATTTTGCATGACTCCACACAGGAAAGTTGTTCAGGATGCTCAACTTGGTCGATTTGCACCGTCAAAACGCGATTTCCAGAGTTGACTATTAGAAAAACAAGATGGCCGCTCTTCCCTTTTCCCTGCCCGGGGAATAAACTTTTTAATTTTCGTGGCACCCCGAAAAACCGAATTAGCGTGATTACTTCTTGCGGATACCCCACCCGAGTGTGCCGGTGCAAATTTGAACCCCGTCAATGTTTTACTTTGGCGGTAATCGACGATTTTTGG